>NW_027669498.1:102500-137500 GCF_964194185.1 Rhinolophus hipposideros
AGGCTTAGGGTTAGGTTTAGGGTTGGTGTTAGGGTTAGAGTTAGGGTTAGGGTTGGTGTTAGGTTTAGGGTTAGGGTTAGGGTTAGGGTTAGGGTTAGGGTTAGGTGTTAGGTTAGGGTTAGTGTTAGAATTAGGATTAGGGTTGATGTTAGGGTTAGGGTTAGAGTTAGGGTTGGTGTTAGGTTTAGGGTTAGGGTTAGGGTTAGGGTTAGGTGTTAGGTTAGGGTTAGTGTTAGGGTTAGGGTTAGGGTTGGTGTTAGGGTTAGGGTTAGGGTTATGGTTAGGGTTAGGGTTAGAATTAGGGTTAGGGTTAGGGTTAGGGTTGAGGTTGGTGTTAGGTTTAGGGTTAGGGTTAGGGTTAGGGTTAGGCATTAGAGTTAGGGTTAGTGTTAGGGTTAGGGTTAGGTTTAGGGTTAGGGTTAAAGTTAGGGGTTAGGTTAGGGTTAGTGTTAGGGTTACGGTTAGGGTTGGTGTTAGGGTTAGGGTTAGGGTTAGGGTTAGGGTTAGGGTTAGGGTTTAGGGTTAGAGTTAGGGTTAGGGTTGGTGTTAGGTTTAGGGTTAGGGTTAAAGTTAGGGGTTAGGTTAGGGTTAGTGTTAGGGTTACGGTTAGGGTTAGTGTTAGGGTTAAGGGTTAGTGTTAGGATTAGTGTTAGGGTTAGGGTTAGGGTTAGGTTTAGGGTTAGGGTTAGGGTTAGGTTACCCCGAGCACTACGCCTTGCCCTAGGCTTACGCCTAATACTACCACTGGTCCTACTCCTACCCCTGGCCCTACAGCTCCCACTACCCTGAGGCCCACCCCCATCCCTACCCCTAGCCACAGCTCCCACTCCTGGCCCTAGGCCTACTCCGAGGTTTACCTCGACACCCACCCCTTGCCCTATGCCTACCCCAGCGCTACGCCTACTACTCCCACTAGCCCTAGCTCGGGCTCTAGTCCAACGTGTATGGCTCCCTCTAGTTTGAGGCCTAGAACTTGCCCGTCGCCGACCAGTACACCTTGCCCTTATTTGGGTTAGGGTTAGGGTTAGTGTTAGGGTAAGGGTTGGTGTTAGGGTTAGGGTTAGGTTAGGGTTAGGGTTTGTGTTAGGGTTAGGGTTAGAGTTAGGGTTAGGGTTAGAATTAGGATTACGGTTAGGGTTAGGTTTAGGGTTAGGGTTAGGGTTAAAGTCAGGTTACCCCGAGCACTACCCCTCGCCCTAGGCCTACGCCTAGCACTACATCAGGTCCTACCCCTACCCCTGGCCCTACAGCCACCCCTACCCATAGGCCCACCTCCATCCCTACCCCTAGCCACAGCTCCCACTCCTGGACCTAGGCCTACTTTGAGCTTTACCACGACACCCACCCCTTGCCCTATGTCTACACCAGCGCTACGCCTACTACTCCCACTAGCCCTAGCTCGGGCTCTAGTCCAACGCGCATGGCTCCCTCTAGTCCGAGGCCTAGAACTTGCCCGTCGCCGACCAGTACACCTTGCCCTTATTTGGGTTAGGGTTAGGGTTAGGGTTAGGGTTGGTGTCAGGTTTAGGGTTAGGGTTAGCGTTAGGGTTAGGGTTAGAGTTAGGGTTAGGGTTAGAATTAGGGTTAAAGTTAGGTTTAGGGTTAGGGTTGGTGTTAGGGTTAGGGTTAGTTTAGGGTTAGGGTTAGGGTTAGGGTTAGGGTTAGGGTTAGGGTTAGGGTTGGTGTTAGGGTTAGGGTTAAATTTAGGGTTACGGTTAGGGTTAGGGTTAGAGTTAGGGTTAGGGTTAGAATTAGGGTTAGGGTTAGGGTTAGGGTTAGGGTTGGTGTTAGGGTTAGGGTTAGGTTAGGGTTAGGGTTAGGGTTAGGGTTAGGGGTTAGGGTTAGGGTTAGGGTTAGGGTTAGGGTTGGTGTTAGGTTTAGGGTTAGGTTTAGGGTTAGGGTTAGTGTTAGGGTTAGGGGTTAGGTTAGGGTTAGTGTTACGGTTACGGTTAGGGTTGGTGTTAGGGTTAGGGTTAGGGTTAGGTTTAGGGTTTAGGGTTAGAGTTAGGGTTAGGGTTGGTGTTAGGATTAGGGTTAGGTTTAGGGTTAGTGTTAGGGTTTAGGGTTAGTGTTAGGGTTAGTGTTAGGGTTAGGGTTAGGGTTAGGTTTAGGGTTAGGGTTAGGGTTAGGTTACCCCGAGCACTACTCTCGCCCTAGGCTTACGCCTAACACTACCTCTGGTCCTACTCCTACCCCTGGCCCTACAGCTCCCCTACCCATAGGCCCACCCCCATCCCTACCCCTAGCCACAGCTCCCACTCCTGGCCCTAGGCCTACTCCGAGGTTTACCTCGACACCCAACCCTTGCCCTATGCCTACCCCAGCGCTACGCCTACTACTCCCACTAGCCCTAGCTCGGGCTCTAGACCAACGCGCATGGCTCCCTCTAGTCCGAGGACTAGAACTTGCCCGTCGCTGACCAGTACACCTTGCCCTTATTTGGGTTAGGGTTAGGGTTAGGGTTAGGGTTAGGGTTAGGGTTAGGGTTTGTGTTAGGTTTAGGGTTAGGGTTAGGGTTAGGGTTAGGTTTAGGGTTAAAGTTGGTGTTAGGGTTAGGGTTAGGTTAGGGTTAGGGTTAGGGTTAGGTTACGCCGAGTACTACTCTCGCCCTAGGCTTACGCCTAACACTACCTCTGGTCCTACTCCTACCCCTGGCCCTACAGCTCCCCTACCCATAGGCCCACCCCCATCCCTACCCCTAGCCACAGCTCCCATTCCTGGCCCTAGGCCTACTCCGAGGTTTACACCGAAATCCACCCCTTGCCCTTTGCCTACCCCAGGGCTACGCCTACCGCTCCCACTAGCCCTACCTCGGGCCCTAGACCAACGCCCAGTGCTCACTCTAGAACGAGGCCTAGCACTTGCACGTCGCCGACCAGTACACCTTGCCCTACCGTTAGTCAGAGCACTAACCCTTGTCCTACGAAATCACCCTGGACCCACACTTAGCCACACCCTAATCCAGCCCTACATCCGTTCCGAGTCCTAGGACTACCCGGGGCCCTCCCGAGACACCTACCCCTAGCCCTCGGCAATCCCCTACCACTACCACTAGTTCTAGGCCTAACATGAGCCCTAACCCTAACACTGCCCATGGGCCTCTGCCAACCACTAGCCCTTCACCTAACCCTACCCCGAGCACTACGCCTCGCCCTAGGCTTACGCCTAACACTACCTCTGGTCCTACTCCTACCCCTGGCCCTACAGCTCCCCCTACCCATAGGCCCACCTACATCCCTACCGCTAGCCACAGCTCCCACTCCTGGCCCTAGGCCTACTCCGAGGTTTACCTCGACACCCACCCCTTGCCTATGCCTACCCCAGCGCTACGCCTACTACTCCCACTAGCCCTAGCTCTGGCTCTAGACCAACGCGCATGGCTCCTTCTAGTCCGAGGCCTAGAACTTGCCCGTCGCTGACCAGTACACCTTGCCCATATTTGGGTTAGGGTTAGGGTTAGGGTTAGGGTTACGGTTAGGGTTCGGGTTTGTGTTAGGTTTAGGGTTAGGCTTAGGGTTAGGGTTAGGTTTAGGGTTAGGGTTAGGGTTAGGGTTGGTATTAGGGTTAGGGTTAGGGTTAGTGTTACGGTTAGGGTTAAAGTTAGGGTTAGGGTTAGAATTAGGGTTAGGGTTAGGGTTAGGTTTAGGGTTGGTGTTAGGGTTAGTGTTGGTGTTAGGTTTAGGGTTAGGTTAGGGTTAGTGTTAGGGTTAGGGTTAGGGTTGGAGTTAGGGTTAGGGTTAGGGTTAGGGTTATGGTTAGGGTTAGGTTTAGAATTAGGGTTAGGGTTAGGGTTAGGGTTAGGGTTAGGTTTAGGGTTAGAGTTAGGGTTAGGGTTAGAGTTAGGGTTAGGGTTATAATTAGGGTTAGGGTTAGGGTTAGGGTTAGGGTTGGTGTTAGGGTTAGGGTTAGGTTAGGTTTAGGGTTAGGGTTAGGGTTAGGGGTTAGGGTTAGGGTTAGGTTTAGGGTTGGTGTTAAGGTTAGGGTTAGGGTTAGGGTTAGGGTTGGTGTTAGGTTTAGGTTTAGGGTTAGGGTTAGGGTTAGGGTTTAGGGTTAGAGTTAGGGTTAGGGTTGGTGTTAGGTTTAGAGTTAGGGTTAGGGTTAGTGTTAGGGTTAAGGGTTAGGGTTAGGGTTAGTGTTAGGGTTAAGGTTAGGGTTGGTGTTAGGGTTAGGGTTAAGGTTAGGGTTAGGGTTAGGGTTTAGGGTTAGAGTTAGGGTTAGGGTTGGTGTTAGGTTTAGGGTTAGGGTTAGGGTTAGTGTTAGGGTTAAGGGTTAGGGTTAGGGTTAGTGTTAGGGTTAAGGTTAGGGTTAGGTTTAGGGTTAGGGTTAGGGTTAGGTTACCCCGAGTACTACCCCTCGCCCTAGGCCTACGCCTAGCACTACCTCTGATCCTACCCTTACCCCTGGCCCTACAGCTCTTCCTACCCATAGGCCCACTTCCATCGCTAACCCTAGCCACAGCTCCCACTCCTGGTTTTAGGCCTACTCCGAGGTTTACACTGAAACATACCCCTTGCAGTTTGCCTACCCCAGCGCTACGCCTACCGCTCCCACTAGCCCTACCTCGGGCCCTAGACCAACGCCCAGTGCTCACTCTAGTCCGAGGCCTAGCACTTGCTCGTCGCCGACCAGTACACCTTGCCCTACCGTTAGTCAGAACACTAAACCTTGTCCTACGAAATCACCCTGGACCCACACTTAGCCACACCCTAATCCAGCCCTACATCCGTTCCGAGTCCTAGGACTACCCGGGGCCCTCCCGAGACACCTACCCCTAGCCCTCGGCCATCCCCTACCACTACCACTAGTTCTAGGCCTAACATGAGCCCTAACCCTAAAACTGCCCATGGGCCTCTGCCAACCACTAGCCCTTCACCTAACCCTACCCCGAGCACTAGGCCTCGCCCTAGGCTTACGCCTAACACTACCTCTGGTCCTACTCCTACCCCTGGCCCTACAGCTCCCCCTACCCATAGGCCCACCTACATCCCTACCGCTAGCCACAGCTCCCACTCCTGGCCCTAGGCCTACTCCGAGGTTTACCTCGACACCCACCCCTTGCCTATGCCTACCCCAGCGCTACGCCTACTACTCCCACTAGCCCTAGCTCGGGCTCTAGACCAACGGGCATGGCTCCTTCTAGTCCAAGGCCTAGAACTTGCCCGTCGCTGACCAGTACACCTTGCCCTTATTTGGGTTAGGGTTAGGGTTAGGGTTAGGGTTAGGGTTCGGGTTTGTGTTAGGTTTAGGGTTAGGGTTAGTTTTAGGGTTAGGTTTAGGGTTAGGGTTAGGGTTAGTGTTGGTATTAGGGTTAGGGTTAGGGTTAGTGTTACGGTTAGGGTTAGAGTTAGGGTTAGGGTTAGAATTAGGGTTAGGGTTAGGGTTAGGTTTAGGGTTGGTGTTAGGGTTAGGGTTGGTGTTAGGTTTAGGGTTAGGTTAGGGTTAGGGTTAGGGTTAGGGTTAGGGTTAGGGTTAGGGGTTAGGGTTAGGGTTAGGGTTGAGTTTGGTGTTAGGGTTAGGGTTAGGGTTAGGGTTAGGGTTAGGGTTAGGGGTTAGGTTAGGGTTAGTGTTAGGGTTAGGGTTAGGGTAGGTGTTAGGGTTAGGGTTAGGTTTATGGTTAGGGTTAGGGTTAGAATTAGGGTTAGGGTTAGGGTTAGGGTTGGGGTTGGTGTTAGGTTTAGGGTTGGTGTTAGGTTTAGGGTTAGGGTTAGGGTTAGGGTTAGGGTTAGGGGTTAGGTTAGGGTAAGTGTTAGGGTTAGGGTTAGGGTAGGTGTTAGGGTTAGGGTTAGGTTTATGGTTAGGGTTAGGTTTAGAATTAGGGTTAGGGTTAGGGTTAGGGTTAGGTTAGGGTAGGGTTAAGGTTAGGGTTAGGGTTAGGGGTTAGGCTTAGGGTTAGGTTTAGGGTTGGTGTTAGGGTTAGGGTTAGGGTTAGGTTTAGGGTTGGTGTTAGGTTTAGGGTTAGGGTTAGGGTTAGGGTTAGGGTTAGGGGTTAGGTTAGGGTTAGTGTTAGGGTTAGGGTTAGGGTAGGTGTTAGGGTTAGGGTTAGGTTTATGGTTAGGGTTAGGGTTAGAATTAGGGTTAGGGTTAGGGTTAGGGTTGGGGTTGGTGTTAGGTTTAGGGTTAGGGTTAGGGTTAGGGTTAGGGTTAGGGATTAGAGTTAGGGTTAGTGTTAGGGTTAGGGTTAGGGTTAGGGTTAGGGTTAAATTCAGGTTACCCCGTGCACTACCCCTCGCCCTAGGACTACGCCTAGCACTACCTCTGGTCCTAACCCTACCCCTGGCCCTACAGCCCCCCCTACCCATAGGCCCACCCCCATCCCTACCCCTAGCCACAGCTCCCACTCCTGGTCCTAGGCCTACTCCGAGGTTTACCCCGACACCCACCCCTTGCCCTTTGCCTACTTCAGCGCTACGCCTACCGATCCCACTAGCCCTACCTCGGGTTCTAGACCAACGCCCAGTGCTCCCTCTAGTCCGAGGCTTACCACTTGCATGACGCCGACCAGTACACCTTGCCCTATTGTTAGCCAGAGCACTAACCCGTGTTTTATGAAATCACCCTGGACCCACCCTTCCCACACGCTAATCCAGCCCTACACTCGTTCCGTGTCCTAGGACTACCCGGAGCCCTTCTGTGACACCTATTCCTAGCCCTCGGCCAACCCCTACCACTACCACTAGTCCTAGGCCTAACATGACCCCTAACCCTAACATTGCCCGTGGGCCTCTGCCAACCACTAGCCCTTCACCTAAACCTACCCCGAGCACTACCCCTCGCCCTACGCCTACGACTAGCAATACCTCTAGTCCTACCCCTGCCCCAGCCCTACAGCTCCCCCTACCCATAGGCCCACCCCCATCCGTACCCCTAGCGACAACTCCAACTCCTGGCCCAAAGCCTATTCCGAGGTTTACCCCGACACACACCCCTTGCCCTATGCCTACCCCAGTGCTACGCCTACCGCTCCCACTAGCCCTAGCTCGGGCCCTAGACGAACGCCCAGTGCTCCCTCTAGTCCGAGGCCTACCACTTGCCCGACGCCGACCAGTACAAATTGCCCTACCGTTAGCCAGAGCACTAACCCGTGTCCTACGAAATCACCCTGGACCTACCCTTACCACACCCTAATCCAGCCCTACACCGGTTCCGAGTCCTTGACTACCTGGAGCGCTCCCGTGACACCTACCCCTATCCCTCGGCCAACCCCTACCCCTACCACTAGTCCTAGGCCTAACATGAGCCCTAACCCTAACACTGTCCGTGGGCCTCTGCCAACCACTTGCCCTTCACCTAACCCTACCCCGAGCACTACGCCTCGCCCTAGGCTTACGCCTAACACTACCTCTGGTCCTACCACTACCCCTGGCCCTACAGCTCCCCCTACCAATAGGCCCACCCCCATCCCTACCCCTAGCCACAGCTGCCACTCCTGGCCCTAGGCCTACTCCGAGGTTTACCTCGACACCCACCCCTTGCCCTATAACTACCCCAGCGCTACGCCTACCGCTCCCACTAGCCCTAGCTCGGGCCCTACACCAACGCCCATGGCTCCCTCTAGTTCGAGGCCTAGAACTTGCCCTTCGCTGACCAGTACACCTTGCCCTTGTTAGGGTTAGGGTTAGGGTTAGGGTTGGGTTAGGGTTCGGGTATAGGGTTAGGGTTAGGTTTAGGGTTTGTGTTAGGGTTAGGGTTAGGGTTAGGGTTAGGGTTAGGGTTAGGGTTAGGGTTGGTGTTAGGTTTAGGTTTAGGGTTAGGGTTAGGGTTAGTGGTAAGAGTTAGGTTTGGTGTTAGGGTTAGGGTTAGGGTTAGGGTTAGGGTTAGGTTACCCCGAGCACTACCCCTCGCCCTAGGCCTACGCCTAGCACTACCTCCGGTCCAACACCTATCCCTGGCCCTACAGCTCCCCATACCCATAGGCCCACCCCCATCCCTACCCCTAGCCACAGCTCCCACTCCTGGTCCTAGGCCTACTCCGAGGTTTACCTCGACACCCACCCCTTGCACTTTGCCTACACCAGCGCTACGCCTTACGCTCCCACTAGCCCTACCTCGGGTTCTAGACCAACGCCCAGTGCTCACTCTAGTCCGAGGCCGAGCACTTGCCCGTCGCCGACCAGTACACCTTGCCCTACCGTTAGCCAGAGCACTAACCCGGGTCCTACAAAATCACCTTAGACCCACCCTTACCACACCCTAATCCAGCCCTACACCCGTTCCGAGTCCTAGGACTACCCGGAGCCCTCCCGTGACACCTACCCCTATCCCTCAATCAAACCCTACCACTACCACTAGTCCTAGGCCTAACATGAGCCCTAACCCTAACACTGTCCGTGGGCCTCTGCCAAACACTAGCTCTTCACCTAACCCTACCCGGAGCACGACCCCTCGCCCTAGGCCTACGCCTAGCACTACCTCTGGTCCTACCACTACCACTGGCCCTACAGCTCCCCCTACCCATAGGCCCACCCCCATCCCTACCCCTAGCCACAGCTCCCACTCCTGGCCCTAGGCCTACTCCGAGGTTTACCTCGACACCCACCCCTTGCCCTATGCCTACCCCAGCGCTACGCCTACTACTCCCACTAGTCCTAGCACGGGCTCAAGACCAACGTGCATGGATCCCTCTAGTCCGAGGCCTAGAACTTGCCCGTCGCAGACAAGTACATCTTGCCCTTATTTGGGTTAGGGTTAGGGTTAGGGTTAGGGTTAGGGTTAGGGTTAGGGTTAGGGTTAGGGTTAGGTTTGGTGTTAGGGTTAGGGTTAGGGTTAGTGTTAGGGTTAGGGTTAGAGTTAGGGTTAGGTTTAGAATTAGGGTTAGGGTTAGGGTTAGGTTTAGGGTTGGTGTTAGGGTTAGGGTTAGGTTAGGGTTAGGGTTAGGGTTACGGTTAGGGGTTAGGGTTAGGGTTAGGGTTAGGGTTAGTGTTAAGGTTAGGGTTAGGGTTAGGGTTAGGGTTGGTGTTAGGTTTAGGGTTAGGGTTAGGGTTAGGGTTAGGGGTTAGGTTAGGGTTAGTGTTAGGATTACGGTTAGTGTTGGTGTTAGGGTAAGGGTTAGGGTTAGGGTTTAGGGTTAGAGTTAGGGTTAGGGTTGGTGTTAGGTTTAGGGTTAGGGTTAGGGTTAGTGTTATGGTTAAGGGTTAGTGTTAGGGTTAGTGTAAGGGTTAGGGTTAGGGTTAGGTTTAGGGTTAGGGTTAGGGTTAGGTTACCCCGAGCACTACCTCTCGCCCTAGGCCTACGCCTAGCTCTACCTCTGGTACTACCCCTACCCCTGGCCCTACAGCTCCCCCTACCCATAGGCCCACCCCCATCGCTACCCCTAGCGACAGCTCCCACTCCTGGTTTTAAGCCTACTCCGAGGTTTACACCGAAACCCACCCCTTACCGTTTGCCTACCCCAGCGCTACGCCTACCGCTCCCACTAGCCCTACCTCGGGCCCTAGACCAACGCCCAGTGCTCACTCTAGTCCGAGGCCTAGCACTTGCCCGTCGCCGACCAGTACACCTTGCCCTACCGTTAGTCAGAGCACTAACCCTTGTCCTACGAAATCACCCTGGACCCACCCTTAGCCACACCCTAATCCAGCCCTACATCCGTTCCGAGTCCTAGGACTACACGGGGCCCTCCCGTGACACCTACCCCTAGCCCTCGGCCATCCCCTACCACTACCACTAGTTCTAGGCCTAACATGAGCCCTAACCCTAACACTGCCCATGGGCCTCTGCCAATCTTTAGCCCTTCACCTAACCCTACCCCGAGCACTACGCCTCGCCCTAGGCTTATGCCTAACACTACCTCTGGTCCTTCTCCTACCCCTGGCCCTACAGCTCCCCCTACCCATAGGCCCACCTCCATCCCTACTCCTAGCCACAGCTCCCACTCCTGGCCCTAGGCCTACTCCGAGGTTTACCTTGACACCCACCCCTTGCCCTATGCCTACCCCAGCGCTACGCCTACTGCTCCCACTAGCCCTAGCTCGGGCTCTAGACCATCGCGCATGGCACCTTCTAGTCCGAGGCCTAGAACTTGCCCGTCGCTGACCAGTACACCTTGCCCTTATTTGGGTTAGGGTTAGGGTTAGGGTTAGGGTTAGGGTTAGGGTTAGGGTTAGGGTTAGGGTTTCTGTTAGGTTTAGGGTTAGGGTTAGGGTTAGGGTTAGGTTTAGGGTTAGGATTGGTGTTAGGGTTAGGGTTAGGTTAGGGTTAGGGTTAGGGTTAGGGTTAGGGTTGGTGTTAGGGTTAGGGTTAGGGTTAGTGTTACGGTTAGGGTTAGAGTTACGGTTAGGGTTAGAATTAGGGTTAGGGTTAGGGTTAGGGTTAGGGTTAGGGTTAGGGTTGGTGTTAGGGTTAGGGTTATGTTAGGGTTAGGGTTAGGGTTAGGGTTTGGGTTAGGGGTTAGGGTTAGGGTTAGGGTTGAGGTTGGTGTTAGGGTTAGGGTTAGGGTTAGGCTTAGGGTTGAGGTTGGTGTTAGGGTTAGGGTTAGGGTTGGTGTTAGGTTTAGGGTTAGGGTTAGGGTTAGGGTTATGGTTAGGGGTTAGGTTAGGGTTAGGGTTAGGGTTAGGGTTAGGGTTGGTGTTAGGGTTAGGGTTAGGGTTAGGGTTATGGTTAGGGTTAGGGTTAGAATTAGGGTTAGGGTTAGGGTTAGGGTTAGGGTTAGGTTAGGGTTAGGGTTAGGGTTAGGGTTAGGGTTAGGGTTAGGGGTTAGGCTTAGGGTTAGGTTTAGGGTTGGTGTTAGGGTTAGAGTTAGGGTTAGGGTTGGTGTTAGGTTTAGGGTTAGGGTTAGGGTTAGGGTTAGGGTTAGGGTTAGGTGTTAGGTTAGGGTTAGTGTTAGAATTAGGATTAGGGTTGATGTTAGGGTTAGGGTTAGAGTTAGGGTTGGTGTTAGGTTTAGGGTTAGGGTTAGGGTTAGGGTTAGGGTTAGGTGTTAGGTTAGGGTTAGTGTTAGGGTTAGGGTTAGGGTTGGTGTTAGGGTTAGGGTTAGGGTTATGGTTAGGGTTAGGGTTAGAATTAGGGTTAGGGTTAGGGTTAGGGTTGGGGTTGGTGTTAGGTTTAGGGTTAGGGTTAGGGTTAGGGTTAGGCATTAGAGTTAGGGTTAGTGTTAGGGTTAGGGTTAGGTTTAGGGTTAGGGTTAAAGTTAGGGGTTAGGTTAGGGTTAGTGTTAGGGTTACGGTTAGGGTTGGTGTTAGGGTTAGGGTTAGGGTTAGGGTTAGGGTTAGGGTTAGGGTTAGGGTTTAGGGTTAGAGTTAGGGTTAGGGTTGGTGTTAGGTTTAGGGTTAGGGTTAAAGTTAGGGGTTAGGTTAGGGTTAGTGTTAGGGTTACGGTTAGGGTTAGTGTTAGGGTTAAGGGTTAGTGTTAGGATTAGTGTTAGGGTTAGGGTTAGGGTTAGGTTTAGGGTTAGGGTTAGGGTTAGGTTACCCCGAGCACTACGCCTTGCCCTAGGCTTACGCCTAATACTACCACTGGTCCTACTCCTACCCCTGGCCCTACAGCTCCCACTACCCTGAGGCCCACCCCCATCCCTACCCCTAGCCACAGCTCCCACTCCTGGCCCTAGGCCTACTCCGAGGTTTACCTCGACACCCACCCCTTGCCCTATGCCTACCCCAGCGCTACGCCTACTACTCCCACTAGCCCTAGCTCGGGCTCTAGTCCAACGTGTATGGCTCCCTCTAGTTTGAGGCCTAGAACTTGCCCGTCGCCGACCAGTACACCTTGCCCTTATTTGGGTTAGGGTTAGGGTTAGTGTTAGGGTAAGGGTTGGTGTTAGGGTTAGGGTTAGGTTAGGGTTAGGGTTTGTGTTAGGGTTAGGGTTAGAGTTAGGGTTAGGGTTAGAATTAGGATTACGGTTAGGGTTAGGTTTAGGGTTAGGGTTAGGGTTAAAGTCAGGTTACCCCGAGCACTACCCCTCGCCCTAGGCCTACGCCTAGCACTACATCAGGTCCTACCCCTACCCCTGGCCCTACAGCCACCCCTACCCATAGGCCCACCTCCATCCCTACCCCTAGCCACAGCTCCCACTCCTGGACCTAGGCCTACTTTGAGCTTTACCACGACACCCACCCCTTGCCCTATGTCTACACCAGCGCTACGCCTACTACTCCCACTAGCCCTAGCTCGGGCTCTAGTCCAACGCGCATGGCTCCCTCTAGTCCGAGGCCTAGAACTTGCCCGTCGCCGACCAGTACACCTTGCCCTTATTTGGGTTAGGGTTAGGGTTAGGGTTAGGGTTGGTGTCAGGTTTAGGGTTAGGGTTAGCGTTAGGGTTAGGGTTAGAGTTAGGGTTAGGGTTAGAATTAGGGTTAGGGTTAGGTTTAGGGTTAGGGTTGGTGTTAGGGTTAGGGTTAGTTTAGGGTTAGGGTTAGGGTTAGGGTTAGGGTTAGGGTTAGGGTTGGTGTTAGGGTTAGGGTTAAATTTAGGGTTACGGTTAGGGTTAGGGTTAGAGTTAGGGTTAGGGTTAGAATTAGGGTTAGGGTTAGGGTTAGGGTTAGGGTTGGTGTTAGGGTTAGAGTTAGGTTAGGGTTAGGGTTAGGGTTAGGGTTAGGGGTTAGGGTTAGGGTTAGGGTTAGGGTTAGGGTTGGTGTTAGGTTTAGGGTTAGGTTTAGGGTTAGGGTTAGTGTTAGGGTTAGGGGTTAGGTTAGGGTTAGTGTTACGGTTACGGTTAGGGTTGGTGTTAGGGTTAGGGTTAGGGTTAGGTTTAGGGTTTAGGGTTAGAGTTAGGGTTAGGGTTGGTGTTAGGATTAGGGTTAGGTTTAGGGTTAGTGTTAGGGTTTAGGGTTAGTGTTAGGGTTAGTGTTAGGGTTAGGGTTAGGGTTAGGTTTAGGGTTAGGGTTAGGGTTAGGTTACCCCGAGCACTACTCTCGCCCTAGGCTTACGCCTAACACTACCTCTGGTCCTACTCCTACCCCTGGCCCTACAGCTCCCCTACCCATAGGCCCACCCCCATCCCTACCCCTAGCCACAGCTCCCACTCCTGGCCCTAGGCCTACTCCGAGGTTTACCTCGACACCCAACCCTTGCCCTATGCCTACCCCAGCGCTACGCCTACTACTCCCACTAGCCCTAGCTCGGGCTCTAGACCAACGCGCATGGCTCCCTCTAGTCCGAGGACTAGAACTTGCCCGTCGCTGACCAGTACACCTTGCCCTTATTTGGGTTAGGGTTAGGGTTAGGGTTAGGGTTAGGGTTAGGGTTAGGGTTTGTGTTAGGTTTAGGGTTAGGGTTAGGGTTAGGGTTAGGTTTAGGGTTAAAGTTGGTGTTAGGGTTAGGGTTAGGTTAGGGTTAGGGTTAGGGTTAGGTTACGCCGAGTACTACTCTCGCCCTAGGCTTACGCCTAACACTACCTCTGGTCCTACTCCTACCCCTGGCCCTACAGCTCCCCTACCCATAGGCCCACCCCCATCCCTACCCCTAGCCACAGCTCCCATTCCTGGCCCTAGGCCTACTCCGAGGTTTACACCGAAATCCACCCCTTGCCCTTTGCCTACCCCAGGGCTACGCCTACCGCTCCCACTAGCCCTACCTCGGGCCCTAGACCAACGCCCAGTGCTCACTCTAGAACGAGGCCTAGCACTTGCACGTCGCCGACCAGTACACCTTGCCCTACCGTTAGTCAGAGCACTAACCCTTGTCCTACGAAATCACCCTGGACCCACACTTAGCCACACCCTAATCCAGCCCTACATCCGTTCCGAGTCCTAGGACTACCCGGGGCCCTCCCGAGACACCTACCCCTAGCCCTCGGCAATCCCCTACCACTACCACTAGTTCTAGGCCTAACATGAGCCCTAACCCTAACACTGCCCATGGGCCTCTGCCAACCACTAGCCCTTCACCTAACCCTACCCCGAGCACTACGCCTCGCCCTAGGCTTACGCCTAACACTACCTCTGGTCCTACTCCTACCCCTGGCCCTACAGCTCCCCCTACCCATAGGCCCACCTACATCCCTACCGCTAGCCACAGCTCCCACTCCTGGCCCTAGGCCTACTCCGAGGTTTACCTCGACACCCACCCCTTGCCTATGCCTACCCCAGCGCTACGCCTACTACTCCCACTAGCCCTAGCTCTGGCTCTAGACCAACGCGCATGGCTCCTTCTAGTCCGAGGCCTAGAACTTGCCCGTCGCTGACCAGTACACCTTGCCCATATTTGGGTTAGGGTTAGGGTTAGGGTTAGGGTTACGGTTAGGGTTCGGGTTTGTGTTAGGTTTAGGGTTAGGCTTAGGGTTAGGGTTAGGTTTAGGGTTAGGGTTAGGGTTAGGGTTGGTATTAGGGTTAGGGTTAGGGTTAGTGTTACGGTTAGGGTTAAAGTTAGGGTTAGGGTTAGAATTAGGGTTAGGGTTAGGGTTAGGTTTAGGGTTGGTGTTAGGGTTAGTGTTGGTGTTAGGTTTAGGGTTAGGTTAGGGTTAGTGTTAGGGTTAGGGTTAGGGTTGGAGTTAGGGTTAGGGTTAGGGTTAGGGTTATGGTTAGGGTTAGGTTTAGAATTAGGGTTAGGGTTAGGGTTAGGGTTAGGGTTAGGTTTAGGGTTAGAGTTAGGGTTAGGGTTAGAGTTAGGGTTAGGGTTATAATTAGGGTTAGGGTTAGGGTTAGGGTTAGGGTTGGTGTTAGGGTTAGGGTTAGGTTAGGTTTAGGGTTAGGGTTAGGGTTAGGGGTTAGGGTTAGGGTTAGGTTTAGGGTTGGTGTTAAGGTTAGGGTTAGGGTTAGGGTTAGGGTTGGTGTTAGGTTTAGGTTTAGGGTTAGGGTTAGGGTTAGGGTTTAGGGTTAGAGTTAGGGTTAGGGTTGGTGTTAGGTTTAGAGTTAGGGTTAGGGTTAGTGTTAGGGTTAAGGGTTAGGGTTAGGGTTAGTGTTAGGGTTAAGGTTAGGGTTGGTGTTAGGGTTAGGGTTAGGGTTAGGGTTAGGGTTAGGGTTTAGGGTTAGAGTTAGGGTTAGGGTTGGTGTTAGGTTTAGGGTTAGGGTTAGGGTTAGTGTTAGGGTTAAGGGTTAGGGTTAGGGTTAGTGTTAGGGTTAAGGTTAGGGTTAGGTTTAGGGTTAGGGTTAGGGTTAGGTTACCCCGAGTACTACCCCTCGCCCTAGGCCTACGCCTAGCACTACCTCTGATCCTACCCTTACCCCTGGCCCTACAGCTCTTCCTACCCATAGGCCCACTTCCATCGCTAACCCTAGCCACAGCTCCCACTCCTGGTTTTAGGCCTACTCCGAGGTTTACACTGAAACATACCCCTTGCAGTTTGCCTACCCCAGCGCTACGCCTACCGCTCCCACTAGCCCTACCTCGGGCCCTAGACCAACGCCCAGTGCTCACTCTAGTCCGAGGCCTAGCACTTGCTCGTCGCCGACCAGTACACCTTGCCCTACCGTTAGTCAGAACACTAAACCTTGTCCTACGAAATCACCCTGGACCCACACTTAGCCACACCCTAATCCAGCCCTACATCCGTTCCGAGTCCTAGGACTACCCGGGGCCCTCCCGAGACACCTACCCCTAGCCCTCGGCCATCCCCTACCACTACCACTAGTTCTAGGCCTAACATGAGCCCTAACCCTAAAACTGCCCATGGGCCTCTGCCAACCACTAGCCCTTCACCTAACCCTACCCCGAGCACTAGGCCTCGCCCTAGGCTTACGCCTAACACTACCTCTGGTCCTACTCCTACCCCTGGCCCTACAGCTCCCCCTACCCATAGGCCCACCTACATCCCTACCGCTAGCCACAGCTCCCACTCCTGGCCCTAGGCCTACTCCGAGGTTTACCTCGACACCCACCCCTTGCCTATGCCTACCCCAGCGCTACGCCTACTACTCCCACTAGCCCTAGCTCGGGCTCTAGACCAACGGGCATGGCTCCTTCTAGTCCAAGGCCTAGAACTTGCCCGTCGCTGACCAGTACACCTTGCCCTTATTTGGGTTAGGGTTAGGGTTAGGGTTAGGGTTAGGGTTCGGGTTTGTGTTAGGTTTAGGGTTAGGGTTAGTTTTAGGGTTAGGTTTAGGGTTAGGGTTAGGGTTAGTGTTGGTATTAGGGTTAGGGTTAGGGTTAGTGTTACGGTTAGGGTTAGAGTTAGGGTTAGGGTTAGAATTAGGGTTAGGGTTAGGGTTAGGTTTAGGGTTGGTGTTAGGGTTAGGGTTGGTGTTAGGTTTAGGGTTAGGTTAGGGTTAGGGTTAGGGTTAGGGTTAGGGTTAGGGTTAGGGGTTAGGGTTAGGGTTAGGGTTGAGTTTGGTGTTAGGGTTAGGGTTAGGGTTAGGGTTAGGGTTAGGGTTAGGGGTTAGGTTAGGGTTAGTGTTAGGGTTAGGGTTAGGGTAGGTGTTAGGGTTAGGGTTAGGTTTATGATTAGGGTTAGGGTTAGAATTAGGGTTAGGGTTAGGGTTAGGGTTGGGGTTGGTGTTAGGTTTAGGGTTGGTGTTAGGTTTAGGGTTAGGGTTAGGGTTAGGGTTAGGGTTAGGGGTTAGGTTAGGGTAAGTGTTAGGGTTAGGGTTAGGGTAGGTGTTAGGGTTAGGGTTAGGTTTATGGTTAGGGTTAGGTTTAGAATTAGGGTTAGGGTTAGGGTTAGGGTTAGGTTAGGGTAGGGTTAGGGTTAGGGTTAGGGTTAGGGGTTAGGCTTAGGGTTAGGTTTAGGGTTGGTGTTAGGGTTAGGGTTAGGGTTAGGTTTAGGGTTGGTGTTAGGTTTAGGGTTAGGGTTAGGGTTAGGGTTAGGGTTAGGGGTTAGGTTAGGGTTAGTGTTAGGGTTAGGGTTAGGGTAGGTGTTAGGGTTAGGGTTAGGTTTATGGTTAGGGTTAGGGTTAGAATTAGGGTTAGGGTTAGGGTTAGGGTTGGGGTTGGTGTTAGGTTTAGGGTTAGGGTTAGGGTTAGGGTTAGGGTTAGGGATTAGAGTTAGGGTTAGTGTTAGGGTTAGGGTTAGGGTTAGGGTTAGGGTTAAATTCAGGTTACCCCGTGCACTACCCCTCGCCCTAGGACTACGCCTAGCACTACCTCTGGTCCTAACCCTACCCCTGGCCCTACAGCCCCCCCTACCCATAGGCCCACCCCCATCCCTACCCCTAGCCACAGCTCCCACTCCTGGTCCTAGGCCTACTCCGAGGTTTACCCCGACACCCACCCCTTGCCCTTTGCCTACTTCAGCGCTACGCCTACCGATCCCACTAGCCCTACCTCGGGTTCTAGACCAACGCCCAGTGCTCCCTCTAGTCCGAGGCTTACCACTTGCATGACGCCGACCAGTACACCTTGCCCTATTGTTAGCCAGAGCACTAACCCGTGTTTTATGAAATCACCCTGGACCCACCCTTCCCACACGCTAATCCAGCCCTACACTCGTTCCGTGTCCTAGGACTACCCGGAGCCCTTCTGTGACACCTATTCCTAGCCCTCGGCCAACCCCTACCACTACCACTAGTCCTAGGCCTAACATGACCCCTAACCCTAACATTGCCCGTGGGCCTCTGCCAACCACTAGCCCTTCACCTAAACCTACCCCGAGCACTACCCCTCGCCCTACGCCTACGACTAGCAATACCTCTGGTCCTACCCCTGCCCCAGCCCTACAGCTCCCCCTACCCATAGGCCCACCCCCATCCGTACCCCTAGCGACAACTCCAACTCCTGGCCCAAAGCCTATTCCGAGGTTTACCCCGACACACACCCCTTGCCCTATGCCTACCCCAGTGCTACGCCTACCGCTCCCACTAGCCCTAGCTCGGGCCCTAGACGAACGCCCAGTGCTCCCACTAGTCCGAGGCCTACCACTTGCCCGACGCCGACCAGTACAAATTGCCCTACCGTTAGCCAGAGCACTAACCCGTGTCCTACGAAATCACCCTGGACCTACCCTTACCACACCCTAATCCAGCCCTACACCGGTTCCGAGTCCTTGACTACCCGGAGCGCTCCCGTGACACCTACCCCTATCCCTCGGCCAACCCCTACCCCTACCACTAGTCCTAGGCCTAACATGAGCCCTAACCCTAACACTGTCCGTGGGCCTCTGCCAACCACTTGCCCTTCACCTAACCCTACCCCGAGCACTACGCCTCGCCCTAGGCTTACGCCTAACACTACCTCTGGTCCTACCACTACCCCTGGCCCTACAGCTCCCCCTACCAATAGGCCCACCCCCATCCCTACCCCTAGCCACAGCTGCCACTCCTGGCCCTAGGCCTACTCCGAGGTTTACCTCGACACCCACCCCTTGCCCTATAACTACCCCAGCGCTACGCCTACCGCTCCCACTAGCCCTAGCTCGGGCCCTACACCAACGCCCATGGCTCCCTCTAGTTCGAGGCCTAGAACTTGCCCTTCGCTGACCAGTACACCTTGCCCTTGTTAGGGTTAGGGTTAGGGTTAGGGTTAGGTTAGGGTTCGGGTATAGGGTTAGGGTTAGGTTTAGGGTTTGTGTTAGGGTTAGGGTTAGGGTTAGGGTTAGGGTTAGGGTTAGGGTTAGGGTTGGTGTTAGGTTTAGGTTTAGGGTTAGGGTTAGGGTTAGTGGTAAGAGTTAGGTTTGGTGTTAGGGTTAGGGTTAGGGTTAGGGTTAGGGTTAGGTTACCCCGAGCACTACCCCTCGCCCTAGGCCTACGCCTAGCACTACCTCCGGTCCAACACCTATCCCTGGCCCTACAGCTCCCCATACCCATAGGCCCACCCCCATCCCTACCCCTAGCCACAGCTCCCACTCCTGGTCCTAGGCCTACTCCGAGGTTTACCTCGACACCCACCCCTTGCACTTTGCCTACACCAGCGCTACGCCTTACGCTCCCACTAGCCCTACCTCGGGTTCTAGACCAACGCCCAGTGCTCACTCTAGTCCGAGGCCGAGCACTTGCCCGTCGCCGACCAGTACACCTTGCCCTACCGTTAGCCAGAGCACTAACCCGGGTCCTACAAAATCACCTCAGACCCACCCTTACCACACCCTAATCCAGCCCTACACCCGTTCCGAGTCCTAGGACTACCCGGAGCCCTCCCGTGACACCTACCCCTATCCCTCAATCAAACCCTACCACTACCACTAGTCCTAGGCCTAACATGAGCCCTAACCCTAACACTGTCCGTGGGCCTCTGCCAAACACTAGCTCTTCACCTAACCCTACCCGGAGCACGACCCCTCGCCCTAGGCCTACGCCTAGCACTACCTCTGGTCCTACCACTACCACTGGCCCTACAGCTCCCCCTACCCATAGGCCCACCCCCATCCCTACCCCTAGCCACAGCTCCCACTCCTGGCCCTAGGCCTACTCCGAGGTTTACCTCGACACCCACCCCTTGCCCTATGCCTACCCCAGCGCTACGCCTACTACTCCCACTAGTCCTAGCACGGGCTCAAGACCAACGTGCATGGATCCCTCTAGTCCGAGGCCTAGAACTTGCCCGTCGCAGACAAGTACATCTTGCCCTTATTTGGGTTAGGGTTAGGGTTAGGGTTAGGGTTAGGGTTAGGGTTAGGGTTAGGTTTGGTGTTAGGTTTAGGGTTAGGGTTAGGGTTAGGGTTAGGGTTAGGGATTAGGGTTAGGGTTAGTGTTAGGGTTAGGGTTAGGGTTAGGGTTAGGTTACCCCGAACACTACCCCTCGCCCTAGGCCTACGCCTAGCACTACCTCTGGTCCTACACCTATCCCTGGCCCTACAGCTTCCCCTACCCATAGGGCCACCCCCATTCCTACCCCTAGCCACAGCTCCCACTTCTGGTCCTAGGCCTACTCCGAGGTTTACGCCGACACCCACCCCTTGCCCTTTACCTACTTCAGCGATACGCCTACCGCTCCCACTAGCCCTACCTCGGGCCCTGGACCAACGCCCAGTGCTCCCTCTAGTCCGAGGCCTACCACATGCCCGACGCCGACCAGTACACCTTGCCCTACCGTTACCCAGAGCACTAACCCGTGTCCTACGAAATCACCCTGGACCCACCCTTACCACACCCTAATCAAGCCCTACATCCGTTCCGAGTCCTAGGACTACCCGGAGCCTTCCCGTGACACCTACCCCTAGCCCTCGGCCATCTTCTACCACTACCACTAGTCCTAGGCCTAACATGAGCCCTAACCCTAACACTGCCCATGGGCCTCTGCCAACCACTAGCCCTTCACCTAACCCTACCCCGAGCAATACCCCGCGCCCTAGGCCTACGCCTAGCACTACCTCTGGTCCTACCCCTACCCCTGGCCCTACAGCCCCCCCTACCCATCGGCCCACCTTCATCCCTACCCCTATCCACAGCTCCCACTCCTGGTCCTAGGCCTACTCCGAGGTTTACCTCGACACCCACCCCTTGCCCTTTGCCTACTTCAGCGCTATGCCTACTGCTCCCACTAGCCCTACCTCGGGCCCTAGACCAATGCCCAGTGCTCCCTCTAGTTTGAGGCTTACCACTTGCATGACGCCGACCAGTACACCTTGCCCTACTGTTAGCCAGAGCACTAACCCGTGTTTTATGAAATCACCCTGGACTCACCCTTACCTCACCCTAATCCAGCCCTACACTCGTTCCGTGTCCTAAAACTACCCGGACCCCTTCTGTGACACCTACCCCTAGCCCTCGGCCAACCCCTACCACTACCACTACTCCTAGGCCTAACATGACCCCTAACCCTAACATTGCCCGTGGGCCTCTGCCAACCACTAGGCCTTCCCCTAAACCTACCCCGAGCACTACCCCTCGCCCTAGGCCTACGCCTAGCACTACCTCTTGTGCTACCCCTACCCCTGACCCTACAGCTCCCCCTACCCATAGGCCCACCCCCATTTCTACCCCTAGCCAAAGCTCCAACTCCTGGCCCTAGGCCTACTCCGAGGTTTACCCCGACACCCACCCCTTGCCCTTTGCCTACCCCAGCGCTACGCCTACCGCTCCCACTAGCCCTACCTCGGTCCCTAGACCAACGCCCAGTGCTCACTCTAGTCCGAGGCCTAGCACTTGCTTGTCGCCGACCACTACACCTTGCCCTACCATAGACAGAGCAGTAACCCGTGTCCTACGAAAACACTTTGGACCGACACTTACCACACCCTAATCCAGCCCTAAATCCGCTCCGAGTCCTAGGACTACCCGGAGCCCTCCCGGGACACCTACCCCTAGCCCTCGGCCATCCCCTACCACTACCACTAGTCCTAGGCCTAACATGAGCCCTAAACCTAACACTGCTTGTGGGCCTCTGCCCACCACTAGCCCTTCACCTAACCCTACCCCGAGCACTACGCCTCGCCCTAGGCTTACGCATAACAATACCTCTGGTCCTACTCCTACCCCTGGCCCTACAGCTCCCCCTATCCATAGGCCCACCCCCATCCCTACCCCTAGCCACAGCTCCCACTCCTGGCCCTAGGCCTACTTTGAGGTTTACCTCGACACCCACCCCTTGCCCTATGCCTACCCCAGCGCTACGCCTACTACTCCCACTAGCCCTAGCTCGGGCTCTAGACCAACGCGCATGGCTCCCTCTAGTCCGAGGCCTAGAACTTGCCCGTCGCAGACCAGTACACCTTGCCCTTATTTGGGTTAGGGTTAGGGTTAGGGTTAGGGTTAGGGTTGCAGTTAGGTTTAGGGTTAGAATTAAGGTTAGGGTTAGGGTTAGGGTTAAGGTTGGTGTTAGGGTTAGGGTTAGGTTAGGGTTAGGGTTAGGGTTAGGGTTAGGGTTAGGGTTAGGGCTACGGTTCGGGTTGGTGTTAGGGTTAGGTTTAAAGTTAGGGTTAGGGTTAGGGTTAGAGTTAGGGTTAGGGTTAGAATTAGGGTTAGGCTTAGGGTTAGGGTTAGGGTTGGTGTTAGGGTTAGGGTTAGGTTAAGGTTAGGGTTTGGGTTAGGGTTAGGGGTTAGGGTTAGGGTTAGGGTTAGGGTTGGTGTTAAGTTTAGGGTTAGGGTTAGGGTTAGGGTTGGTGTTAGGTTTAGGGTTAGGTTTAGGGTTAGGGTTAAAGTTAGGGGTTAGGTTAGGGTTAGTGTTAGGGTTACGGTTAGGGTTGGTGTTAGGGTTAGGGTTAGGGTTAGGGTTAGGGTTAGGGTTTAGGGTTAGAGTTAGGGTTAGGGTTGGTGTTATCTTTAGGGTTAGGGTTAGGGTTAGTGTTAGGGTTAAGGGTTAGGGTTAGGGTTAGTGTTAGGGTTAAGGTTAGGGTTAGGTTTAGGGTTAGGGTTAGGGTTAGTTTACCCCGAGCACTACCCCTCGCCCTAGGCCTACGCCTAGCACTACCTCTGATCCTACCCTTACCCCTGGCCCTACAGCTCTTCCTACCCATAGGCCCACTTCCATCGCTAACCCTAGCCACAGCTCCCACTCCTGGTTTTAGGCCTACTCCGAGGTTTACACTGAAACATACCCCTTGCCGTTTGCCTACCCCAGCGCTACGCCTACCGCTCCCACTAGCCCTACCTCGGGCCCTAGACCAACGCCCAGTGCTCACTCTAGTCCGAGGCCTAGCACTTGCTCGTCGCCGACCAGTACACCTTGCCCTACCGTTAGTCAGAACACTAAACCTTGTCCTACGAAATCACCCTGGACCCACACTTAGTCACACCCTAATCCAGCCCTACATCCGTTCCGAGTCCTAGGACTACCCGGGGCCCTCCCGAGACACCTACCCCTAGCCCTCGGCCATCCCCTACCACTACCACTAGTTCTAGGCCTAACATGAGCCCTAACCCTAACACTGCCCATGGGCCTCTGCCAACCACTAGCCCTTCACCTAACCCTACCCCGAGCACTACGCCTCGCCCTAGGCTTACGCCTAACACTACCTCTGGTCCTACTCCTACCCCTGGCCCTACAGCTCCCCCTACTTATAGGCCCACCCCCATCCCTACCCCTAGCCAAAGCTCCCACTCCTGGTCTAGGCCTACTCTGAGGTTTACCTCGACACCCACCCCTTGCCGTATGCCTACCCCAGCACTACGCCTACTACTCCCACTAGCCCTAGCTCGGGATCTAGACCAACGCGCATGGCTCCCTCTAGTCCGAGGCCTAGAACTTTCCCATCGCTGACCAGTACACCTTGCCCTTATTTGGGTTAGGGTTAGGGTTAGGGTTAGGGTTAGGGTTAGGGTTTGTGTTAGGTTTAGGGTTAGGGTTAAGGTTAGGGTTAGGTTTAGGGTTAGGGTTGGTGTTAGGTTTAGGGTTAGGGTTAGGGTTAGGGTTAGGGTTAGAATTAGGGTTAGGGTTAGTGTTAGGGTTAGGGTTGGTGTTAGGGTTAGTGTTAGGTTAGGGTTAGGGTTAGGGTTAGGGTTAGGGTTAGGGTTAGGGTCGGTGTTAGGGTTAGGGTTAAAGTTAGGGTTAGGGTTAGGGTTGGGGTTAAAGTTAGGGTTAGGGTTGAGGTTGGTGTTAGGGTTAGGGTTAGGGTTGGTGTTAGGGTTAGGTTTAGGGTTAGGGTTAGGGTTGGTGTTAGGGTTAGGGTTAGGGTTAGGGTTCGGGTTAGGGTTAGGGGTTAGGTTAGGGTTAGTGTTAGGGTTAGGGTTAGGGATGGTGTTAGGGTTAGGGTTAGAGTTATGGTTAGGGTTAGGGTTAGAATTAGGGTTAGTGTTAGGGTTAGGGTTAGGGTTGGTGTTAGGTTTAGGGTCAGGGTTAGGGTTAGGGTTAGGAATTAGGGTTAGGGTTAGTGTTAGGGTTAGGGTTAGGGTTAGGGTTAAAGTCAGGTTACCCCGAGCACTACCTCTCGCCCGAGGCCTACGCCTAGCCCTACCTCTGGTCCTACACCTACCCCTGGCCCTACAGCCCCCCCTAATCATAGGCCCACCCCCATCCCTACCCCTAGCCACAGCTCCCAATTCTGGTCCTAGGCCTACTCCGAGGTTTACGCTGACACCCACTTCTTGCCCTTTGCCTACTTCAGCGCTACGCCTACCGCTCCCACTAGCCCTACCTCGGGCCCTAGACCAACGCCCAGTGCTCCCTGTAGTCCGAGGCCTACCACATGCCCGACGCCGACCACTACACCTTGCCCTACCGTTACCCAGAGCACTAACCCGTGTCCTACGAAATCACCCTGGACCTACCCTTACCACACCCTAATCCAGCCCTACATTTCTTCCGAGTCCTAGGACTACCCGGAGCCTTCCCGTGACACCTACCTCTAGGCCTCAGCCAACCCCTACCACTACCACTAGTCCTAGGCCTAACATGAGCCCTAACCCTAACACTGCCCGTGGGCCCCTGCCAACCACTAGCCCTTCACCTAACCCTACCTCGAGCAATAATTCGCGCCCTAGGCCTACGCCTAGCACTACCTCTGGTCCTACCCCTACCCCTGGCTTTACAGCTCCCCCTACCCGTAGGACTACCCTCATCCCTACCCCTAGCCACAGCTCCCTCTCCTGGCCCTAGGCCTACTCCGAGGTTTACCTCGACACCCACCCCTTGCCCTATGCCTACCGCAGCGCTACGCCTACCGCTCCCACTAGCCCTATCTCAGGCCCTAGACCAAAGCCCATGGCTTCCTCTATTCCGAGGCCTAGAACTTGCCTGTCGCTCACCAGTACACCTTGCCCTTGTTAGGGTTAGGGTTAGGGTTAGGGTTAGTGTTAGGGTTAGTGTTTAAGGTTAGGGTTAGGGTTAGGGTTAGGGTTAGGGTTAGGTTACCCCGAGCACTACCCCTCGCCCTAGGCCTACGCCTAGCAATACCTCTGGTCCTAACCCTATCCCTGGCCCTACAGATACCCCTACCATAGGCCCACCCCCATCCCTACTTCTAGCCACAGCTCCCACTCCAGGTCCAAGGCCTACTCCGAGGTGTACCTCGACACCCACCCGTTGCCCTTTGCCTACCCAAGCGCTACGCCTACGACTCCCACCAGCCCTACCTCGGGCCCTAGACCAACGCCCAGTGCTCACTCTAGTCCGAGGCCTAGCACTTGCCCGTCGCCGACCAGTATACCTTTACTTACCGTTAGTCAGAGCACTAAGCCGTGTCCTACGAAAAAACCCTGGACCCACTCGTAGCCACACCCTAATCCAGCCCTACACCTGCTCAGAATCCTAGGACTACCCGGAGCCCTCCCGTGACACCTACCCTTAGCCCTCGGCCAACCCCTACCACTACCACTCGTAATAGGCCTAACATGAGCCCTAACACTGCTCGTTGGCCTCTGCCAACCACTAGCCCTTCACCTAACCGTACCCCTATCACGACCCCTCGCCCTAGGCCTACGCCTAGCACTACCTCTGGTCCTACCACTACCCCTGGCCCTACAGCTCTTTATACCCATAGGCCCATCCCCATCCCTAACCCTAGCCACAGCTCCCACTCCTGGCCCTAGGCCTACTCCGAGGTTTACTTCGACACCCAACCCTTGCCCTATGCCTACCCCAGCGCTACGCCTACCGTTCCCACTAACCCTACCACGGGCCCTAGACCAACGCCTATGGCTTCCTCTAGTCCGAGGCCTAGAACTGGCCGTCGCTGACCAGTACAGCTTGCCCTTATTTAGGTTAGGGTTAGGGTTAGGGTTAGGGTTAGGGTTAGGGTTAGGGTTAGGGTTGGTGTTAGGTTTAGGGTTAGGGTTAGGTTTAGGGTTAGTTTTAGGGTTGGTGTTAGGGTTAGGGTTAGGGTTACGGTTAGCTTTAGGGTTAGAGTTAGGGTTAGGGTTAGAATTAGGGTTAGGGTTAGGGTTAGGGTTAGGCTTGGTGTTAGGGTTAGGGTTAGGTTAGGGTTAGAGTTAGGGTTAGGGTTAGGGTTAGGGGTTAGGGTTAGGGTTAGGGTTAGGGTTGGTGTTAAGGTTAGGGTTAGGGTTAGGGTTAGGGTTGGTGTTAGGTTTAGAGTTAGGGTTAGGGTTAGGGTTAGGGTTAGGGATTAGGTTAGGGTTAGTGTTAGGGTTAGGGTTAGGGTTGGTGTTAGGGTTAGGGTTAGGGTTAGGGTTAGGGTTTAGGGTTAGTGTTAGGGTTAGGGTTGGTGTTAGGTTTAGGGTTAGGGTTACGGTTAGGGTTATGGTTTAGGGTTAGTTTTAGGGTTAGGTTACCCCGAGCACTACCTCTTCCCCTAGGCCTACGCCTAGCACTACCTCTGGTCCTACCACTACCCCTGACCTTACAGCCCCCCAACCCATAGGCCCACCCCCATCCCTACCCCTAGCCACAGTTCCTACTCCTGGCCCAAAGCCTATTCCTAGGTTTACCCTGACACCCACCCCTTGCACTATGCCTACCCCAGTGCTACGCCTACCGCTCCCACTAATCCTAGCTTGGGCCCTAGACCAACGCCCAGTGCTCCCTCTAGCCCGAGGCCTACCACTTACCCGACGCCGACCAGTACAAATTGCGCTACCTTTAGCCAGAGCACTAACCCGTGTCCTACGAAATCACCCTGGACCCAACCTTACCACACCCTAATCCAGCCCTACACCCGTTCCGTGTCCTAGGACTACCCAGAGCCCTCCTGTGACACCTACCCCTTAGCCCTTATCCAACCCCTACGACTACCACTAGTCATAGGCCTAAAATGATCCCTAAACATAACACTACGCGTGAGCCTCTGCCAACCACTAGCCCTTCATCTAACCCTACCCCGAGCACTACCCCTCGCCCTAGGCCTACGACTAGCACTATCTCTGGTCCTACCCCTACCCCTGGCCCTACAGCTCCCCCTAACCATAGGCCCACCCCCATCCCTACCCCTAGCCACAGCTCCCACTCCTGGCCCGAGGCCTACTTCGAGGTTTACCTCGACACCCACCCCTTGCCCTATGCCTACCCCAGCGCTACGCCTACTACTCCCACTAGCCCTAGCTCGGGCTCTAGACCAACGCGCATGGCTCCCTCTTGTCCGAGGCCTAGAACTTGCCCGTCGCTCACCAGTACACCTTGCCCTTATTTGGATTAGGGCTAGGGTTAGGGTTAGGGTTAGGGTTAGGGTTAGGATTGGTGTTAGGTTTAGGGTTAGGTTCAGGGTTATGGTTAGGGTTAGGATTATGGTTGGTGTTACGGTTAGGGTTAGGTTAGGGTTAGGGTTAGGAATAGGGTTAGGGTTAGGGTTGGTGTTAGGGTTAGGGTTAGGGTTAGGGTTAGGGTTAGGGTTAGGGTTAGGGGTTAGGGTTAGGGTTAGGGTTGAGGTTGGTGTTAAGGTTAGGGTTAGGGTTAGGGTTAGGGTTAGGGTTAGGGGTTAGGCTTAGGGTTAGGGTTGAGGTTGGTGTTAAGGTTAGGTTTAGGGTTAGGGTTAGGGTTAGGGGTTAGGCTTAGGGTTACGGATAGGGTTGGTGTTAGGGTTAGGGTTAGAGTTAGGGTTGGTGTTAGGTTTAGGGTTAGGTTTAGGGTTATGGTTAGGGTTAGGGATTAGGGTTAGGGTTAGTGTTAGGGTTAGGGTTAGGGTTAGGGTTAGGGTTAAAGTCAGGTTACCCCGAGCACTACCCCTCGCCCTAGGCCTACGCGTAGCACTACCTCTGGTCCTACCCCTACCCATGGCCCTACAGCCCCACTACCCATAGGCCCACCCCCATCCCTACCCCTAGCCACAGATCCAACTCCTGGCCCTAGGCCTACCCTGAGGTATACCCCGACACCCACCTTTTGCCCTATGCCTATCCCAGCGCTACGACTATCGCTCCCACTAGCCCTAGCTCGGGCCCTAGACCAACGCCCAGTGCTCATCTAGTCCGAGGCCTACCACTTGCCCGTCGCCGACCAGTACAAATTGCCCTACCGTTAGCCAGAGCACTAACCCGTGTCCTACGAAATCACCCTGGACCCACGCTTACCACACCCTAATCAAGCCCTACACCCGTTCCGTGTCCTAGGACTACCCGGAGCCCTCCTGTGACACCTACCGCTAGCCCTTATCCAACCCCTACCACTACCACTAGTCATAGGCCTAAAATGAGCCCTAAACATAACACTGCCCGTGAGCCTCTGCCAACCACTAGCCCTTCACCTAACCCTACCCCAAGCACTACACCTTGCCCTAGGCCTACGCCTAGCACTACCTCTGGTCCTACCCCTACTCCTGGCCCTACAGCTCCCCCTACCCATAGGCCCACCCCCATCCCTACCCCTAGCCACAGCTCCAACTACTGGCCCTAGGCCTACCCTGAGGTATACCCCGACACCCACCTTTTGCCCTATGCCTATCCCAGCGCTACGACTATCGCTCCCACTAGCCCTAGCTCGGGCCCTAGACCAACGCCCAGTGCTCATCTAGTCCGAGGCCTAGCACTTGCCCGTCGCCGACCAGTACACCTTGCCCTACCATTAGCCAGAGCACTAAGCCGTGTCCAACGAAATCACCCTGGACCCACCCTTAGCCACACCCTAATCCAGCCCTACACCTGTTCCGAGTCCTAGTACTACCCGGAGCCCTCCCGTGACACCTACCCTTAGCCGTCGGCTAACCCCTACCACTACCACTCGTCCTAGGCCTAACATGAGCCCTAACCCTAACACTGCTCATTGGCCTATGCCAACCAATAGCCCTTCACCTAACCCTAGGTCGAACACGACCCCTTGCCCTAGGCCTACGCCTAGCACTACCATGGTCCTACCCCTACCTCTGGCCCTACAGCTCCCCCTACCCATAGGCCCACCCCTATCCCTACCACTAGCCACAGCTCCCAGTCC
This sequence comes from Rhinolophus hipposideros, assembly GCF_964194185.1. Lineage (NCBI taxonomy): Eukaryota > Metazoa > Chordata > Mammalia > Chiroptera > Rhinolophidae > Rhinolophus > Rhinolophus hipposideros. The sequence continues at coordinate 130,995 of NW_027669498.1, forward strand.
TGGCCCTAGGCCTACTCCGAGGTTTACCTCGACACCCACCCCTTGCCCTCAGCCATCCCCTACCACTACCACTAGTCCTAGGCCTAACATGAGCCCTAACCCTAAAAATGCCCGTGGGCCTCTGCCAACCACTAGCCCTTCATCTTACCCTACCCCGAGCACTATCCCTCGCCCTAGGCCTAAGCCTAGCACTCCTCTGGTCCTACCCCTACCCCTGGCCCTACAGCTACCCCTACCCATAGGCCCACCGCCATCCCTACCCCTAGGCACAACTCCTACTCCTGGCCCAAAGTCTACTCCGAGGTTTACCCCGACACCCACCCCTTCCCTATGCCTACCACAGTGCTACGCTTACCGCTCCCACTAACGTTAGCTTGGGCCCTATACCAACGCCCAGTGCTCCCTTTAGTCCAAGGCCTACCACTTGCCCGACGCCGACCAGTACACCTTGCCCTACCGTTAGCCAGAGCACTAACCCGTGTTCTACGAAATCATCCTGGAACCACACTTACAACACCCTAATCCAGCCCTACACCCGTTCCGAGTCCTAGAACTACCCAAAGCCCTCCCGTGACACCTACCTCTAGCCCACGGCCAACCCCTACCACTACCACTAGTCCTAGGCCTAACATGAGCCCTAACCAGAACACTGCCCGTGGGCCTCTTCCAACCACTAGCCCTTCACCTAACCCTACCCCGAGCACTACCACTCACCCTAGGCCTACGCCTAACACTACCTCTGGTCCTACTCCTACCCCTGGCCCTACAGCTCTCCCTACCCATAGGCCCACCCCCATCCCTACCCCTTGCCACATCTCCCACTCCTGGCCCTAGGCCTACACCAAGGTTTACCTCGACACCCACCTCTTGCCCTATGCCTACCCCAGCGCTACGCCTACCGCTCCCACTAGCCCTAGCTCAGGCCTAGACCAATGCCCATGGCTCCGTCTAGTCCGAGGCCTAGAAGTAGCCCGTCGCTGACCAGTACACCTTGCCATTGTTAGGGTTAGGGTTAGGGTTAGGGTTAGGGTTAGGGTAGGGTTAGGGTTTAGTTTTAGGGTTAGGGTTAGGGTTGGTGTTAGGGTTAGGATTAGGGTTAGGGTTAGGGTTAGGGTTGGTGTTAGGTTTAGGGTTAGGGTTAGGGTTAGGGTTAGGGTTAGGGTTAGGGTTAGGGTTAGGGTTGGTGTTAGGGTTAGGGTTAGGGTTAGGGTTAGGGTTAGGGTTAGCGTTAGGGTTAGAGTTGGTGTTAGGTTTAGGGTTAGGGTTAGGGTTAGGGTTAGGGTTAGGGTTAGGGTTGGTGTTAGGTTTAGGGTTAGGGTTAGGGTTAGGGTTAGGGTTAGGGTTAGGGTTAGGGTTGGTGTTAGGGTTAGGGTTAGTTGTTAGGTTAGGGTTAGTGTTAGGGTTATGGTTAGGGTTGGTGTTAGGGTTAGGGTTAGGGTTATGGTTAGGGTTAAGGTAAGAATTAGGGTTAGGGTTAGGGTTAGGGTTAGGTTAGGGTTAGGGTTAGGGTTAGGGTTAGGGGTTAGGTTTAGGGTTAGGGTTAGGGTTGGTGTTACGGTTAGGGTTAGGGTTGGTGTTAGGGGTTAGGTTAAGGTTAGTGTTAGGGTTAGGGTTAGGGTTAGGGTTGGTGTTAGGTTTAGGGTTAGGGTTAGGGTTAGGGTTAGAGTTAGGGTTAGGGTTAGAGTCAGGGTTAGGGTTAGGGTTTGTGTTAGGGTAGGTGTTAGGGTTAGGGTTAGGTTAGGGTTAGGGTTAGGGTTAGGGTTAGGGTTAGGGTTAGGGTTAGGGTTAGGGGTTAGGGTTAGGGTTAGGGTTAGGGTTGGTGTTAGGTTTAGGGTTAGGGTTAGAGTTAGGGTTAGGGTTAGGTGTTAGGTTAGGGTTAGTGTTACGGTTACGGTTAGGGTTGCTGTTAGGTTTAGGGTTAGGGTTAGGGTTAGTGTTAGGGTTAAAAGTTAGGGTTAGGGTTAGCGTTAGGTTTACGGTTAGTGTTAGGGTTAGGTTACCCCGAGCACTACCTCTCGCCCTAGGCCTACGCCTAGCAATACCTCTGGTCCTACACCTACCCCTGGCCCTACAGCTCCCCCTACCCATATGCCCACCCCCATCCCTACCCCTAGCCACAGCTCCCACTCCTGGTCCTAGGCCTACTCTGAGGTTTACCCCGACACCCACCCCTTGCCCTTTGCCAACCCCAGAGCTACGCCTAACGCTCCCTCTAGCCCTTTCTCGGGCCCTAGACCAACGCCCAGAGTTCACTCTAATCCGAGGCCTAGCACTTGCCCGTCGCCGACCAGTACACCTTGCCCTACCATTAGTCAGAACACTAACCCTTGTCCTACGAAATCACCCTGGACCCACCCTTAGCCACACCCTAATCCAGCCCTACATCCGTTCCGAGTCCTAGGACTACCCGGAGCCCTCCCGTGACACCTACCCCTAGCCCTCAGCCATCCCCTACCACTACCACTAGTCCTAGGCCTAACATGAGCCCTAAGCCTCACACTGCTAGTGGGCCTCTGCCAACCACTAGCCCTTCACCCAACCCTACCCCGAGCACGACCCCTCGCCCTAGGCCTACGCCTAGCACTACCTCTGGTCCTACCACTACCCCTGGCCCTACAGCTACCCTACCCATAGGCCCACCCCCATCCCTACCCCTAGCCACAGCTCCCACTCCTGGCCCTAGGCCTACTCCGAGGTTTACCTCGGCACCCACCCCTTGCCCTATGCCTACCCCAGCGCTACGCCTACTACTCCCACTAGCCCTAGCTCGGGCTCTAGACCAACGCGCATGGCTCCCTCTAGTCCGAGGCCTAGAACTTGCCCGTCGCTCTCCAGTACACCTTGCCCTTATTTGGGTTAGAATTAGGGTTAGGGTTAGGGTTAGGGTTAGGGTTAGGGTTAGGATTGGTGTTAGGTTTAGGGTTAGGGTTAGGGTTAGGGTTAGGGTTAGGGTTGGTGTTAGGGTTAGGGTTAGGTTAGGGTTAGGTTTAGGGATAGGGTTAGGGTTAGGGTTGGTGTTAGGGTTAGGGTTAGGGTTAGGGTTAGGGTTAGGGATAGGGTTAGGGTTAGGGTTGGTGTTAGGGTTAGGGTTAGGATTGGTGTTAGGTTTAGGGTTAGGGTTAGGGTTAGGGTTAGGGTTAGGGTTGGTGTTAGGGTTAGGGTTAGGTTAGGGTTAGGTTTAGGGATAGGGTTAGGGTTAGGGTTGGTGTTAGGGTTAGGGTTAGGGTTAGGGTTAGGGTTAGGGTTAGGGTTAGGATTGGTGTTAGGTTTAGGGTTAGGGTTGGGGTTAGGGTTAGGGTTAGGGTTAGGGTTAGGGTTGGTGTTAGGGTTAGGGTTAGGTTAGGGTTAGACTTAGGGTTAGGGTTAGGGTTAGGGTTAGAGTTGGTGTTAGGTTTAGGGTTAGGGTTAGGGTTAGGGTTAGGGTTAGGGTTAGGGTTGGTGTTAGGTTTAGGGTTAGGGTTAGGGTTAGGGTTAGGGTTGGTGTTAGGGTTAGGGTTAGGGTTAGGGTTAGGGTTAGGGTTAGGGTTGGTGTTAGGTTTAGGGTTAGGGTTAGGGTTAGGGTTAGGGTTAGGGTTGGTGTTAGGTTTAGGGTTAGGGTTAGGGTTAGGGTTAGGGTTAGGGTTAGGGTTAGGGTTGGTGTTAGGGTTAGGGTAAGTGTTAGGGTTAGGGTTGGTTTTAGGGTTAGGGTTAGGTAAGGGTTAGGGTTAGGGTTAGGGGTTAGGCTTAGGGTTAGGGTTAGTGTTGGTGTTAGGGTTAGGGTTAGGGTTAGGGTTGGTGTTAGGTTTAGGGTTAGTTGTTAGGTTAGGGTTAGTGTTAGGGTTAGGGTTAGGTTTGGTGTTAGGGTTAGGGTTAGGGTTATGGTTAGGGTTAAGTTAAGAATTAGGGTTAGGGTTAGGGTTAGGGTTAGGTTAGGGTTAGGGTTAAGGTTAGGGGTTAGGTTTAGGGTTAGGGTTAGGGTTGGTGTTAGGGTTAGGGTTAGGGTTGGTGTTAGGGGTTAGGTTAAGGTTAGTGTTAGGGTTAGGGTTAGGGTTGGTGTTAGGTTTAGGGTTAGGGTTAGGGTTAGGGTTAGAGTTAGGGTTAGGGTTAGAGTCAGGGTTAGGGTTAGGGTTTGTGTTATGGTAGGTGTTAGGGTTAGGGTTAGGTTAGGGTTAGGGTTAGGGTTAGGGTTAGGGTTAGGGTTAGGGTTAGGGGTTAGGGTTAGGGTTAGGGTTAGGGTCGGTGTTAGGTTTAGGGTTAGGGTTAGGGTTAGGGTTAGGGTTAGGGGTTAGGTTAGGGTTAGTGTTAGGGTTACGGTTAGGGTTGCTGTTAGGTTTAGGGTTAGGGTTAGGGTTAGGGTTTAGGGTTAGAGTTAGGGTTAATGTTGGTGTTAGGTTTAGGGTTAGGGTTGGGGTTAGGGTTAGGGTTAGGGTTAGGGTTAGGGTTAGGGTTGGTGTTAGGGTTAGGGTTAGGTTAGGGTTAGACTTAGGGTTAGGGTTAGGGTTGGTGTTAGGGTTAGGGTTAGGGTTAGGGTTGGTGTTAGGTTTAGGGTTAGGGTTAGGGTTATGGTTAGGGTTAGGGATTAGGGTTAGGGTTAGTGTTAGGGTTAGGGTTAGGGTTAGGGTTAGGGTTAAAGTCAGGTTACCCCGAGCACTACCCCTCGCCCTAGGCCTACGCGTAGCACTACCTCTGGTCCTACCCCTACCCATGGCCCTACAGCCCCCCCTACCCATAGGCCCACCCCCATCCCTACCCCTAGACACAGCTCCCACTCCTGGTCCTAGGCCTACTCCGAGGTTTACCCCGACACCCACCCCTTGCCCTTTGCCTACTTCAGCGCTACGTTTACCGCTCCCACTAGCCCTACCTCGGGTCCAAGACCAACACCCAGTGCTCGCTCTAGTCCGAGGCCTAGCACTTGCCCGTCGCCGACCAGTACACCTTGCCCTACCGTTAGTCAGAGCACTAACCCTTGTCCTACAAAATCACCCTGGACCCACCCTTAGCCAAACCCTAATCCAGCCCTACATCCGTTTCGAGTCCTAGGACTACCCGGAGCCCTTCCGTGACACCTACCCCTAGCCCTCGGCCGTCCCCTACCACTACCACTAGTCCTAGGCCTAACATGAGCCCTAACCCTAACACTGCCCGTGGGCCTCTACCAACCACTAGCCCTTCATCTAACCCTACCCCGAGCACTATCCCTCGCCCTAGGCCTACGCCTAGCACTCCTCTGGTCCTACCCCTAACCCTGGCCATACAGCTCCTTCTACCCATAGGCCCACCCCCATCCTTACCCCTAGGCACAACTCCTACTCCTGGCCCAAAGTCTACTCCGAGGTTTACCCTGACACCCACCCCTTCCCTATGCCTACCCCAGTGCTACGCCTACCGCTCCCACTAACGTTAGCTTGGGCCCTATACCAACGCCCAGTGCTCCCTTTAGTCCAAGGCCTACCACTTACCCGACGCCGACCAGTACACTTTGCCCTACCGTTAGCCAGAGCACTAACCCGTGTTCTACGAAATCATCCTGGACCCACACTTACAACACCCTAATCCAGCCCTACACCCGTTTCGAGTTCTAGGACTACCCAAAGCCATCCCGTAACACCTACCTCTAGCCCTCGGCCAACCCCTAACACTACCACTAGTCCTAGGCCTAACATGAGCCATAACCACAACACTGCCCGTGGGCCTCTGCCAACCACTAGCCCTTCACCTAACCCTACCCCGAGCACTACCCGTCGCCCTAGGCCTACGCCTAACACTACCTCTGGTCCTACTCCTACCCCTGGCCCTACAGCTCCCCCTACCCATAGGCCCACCCCCATCCCTACCCCTAGCCACAGCTCCCACTCCTGGCTTTAGACCTACTCCGAGGTTTACCTCAACACCCACCCCTTCCCTATGCCTACCCCAGTGCTACGCCTACCGCTCCCACTAACGTTAGCTTGGGCCCTATACCAACGCCCAGTGCTCCCTCTATTCCGAGGCCTAGAACTTGCCCGTCGCAGAGCAGTACACCTTGCCCTTATTTGGGTTAGGGTTAGGCTTAGGGTTAGGGTTAGGGTTAGGGTTTGTGTTAGGTTTAGGGTTAGGGTTAGGGTTAGGGTTAGGGTTAGAGTTAGGGTTAGGGTTAGAATTAGGGTTAGGGTTAGGGTTTGGGATAGGGTTGGTGTTAGGGTTAGGATTAGGTTAAGGTTAGGGTTAGGGTTAGGGTTAGGGTTAGGGTTGGTGTTAGGGTTAGGGTTAAAGTTAGGGTTAGGGTTAGGTGTAGAGTTAGGGTTAGGGTTAGAATTAGGGTTAGGGTTAGGGTTAGGGTTAGGGTTGGTGTTAGGGTTGGGGTTAGGTTAGGGTTAGGGTTAGGGTTAGGGTTAGGGTTAGGGTTAGGGTTAGGGTTAGGGGTTAGGGTTAGGGTTAGGGTTAGGGTTAGGGTTGGTGTTAAGGTTAGGGTTAGGGTTGGTGTTAGGTTTAGGGTTAAAGTTAGGGTTAGGGTTAGGTGTAGAGTTAGGGTTAGGGTTAGAATT
>NW_027669498.1:147500-150000 GCF_964194185.1 Rhinolophus hipposideros
TGTTAGGGTTAGGGTTAGGTTAGGGTTAGGGTTAGGGATAGGGTTAGGGTTAGGGTTGGTGTTAGGGTTAGGGTTAGGGTTAGGGTTAGAGTTAGGGTTGCGGTTAGAATTAGGGTTAGGGTTAGGGTTAGGGTTAGGGGTTAGGCTTAGGGTTAGGGTTAGTGTTGGTGTTAGGGTTAGGGTTAGGGTTAGGGTTAGGGTTAGGGTTAGAGTTAGGGTTACGGTTAGAATTAGGGTTAGGGTTAGGGTTAGGGTTAGGGTTGGTGTTAGGGTTAGGTTAGGGTTAGGGTTAGGGTTAGGGTTAGGGGTTAGGGTTAGTGTTAGGGTTGAGGTTGGTGTTAAGGTTAGGGTTAGGGTTAGGGTTAGGGTTAGGGTTAGGGGTTAGGCTTTGGGTTAGGGTTAGGGTTGGTGTTAGGGTTAGGGTTAGGGTTAGGGTTGGTGTTAGGTTTAGGGTTAGGGTTAGGGTTATGGTTAGGGTTAGGGATTACGGTTAGGGTTAGTGTTAGGGTTAGGGTTAGGGTTAGGGTTAGGGTTAGGGTTTAGGGTTAGGGTTAAGGTTAGGGTTGGTGTTAGGGTTAGGGTTAGGGTTAGGTTTAGGGTTGGTGTTAGGTTTAGGGTTAGGGTTAGGGATAGGGTTAGGGTTAGGGTTAGGGTTACGTTACCCCGAGCACTACCCCTCGCCCTAGGCCTACGCTTAGCACTACCTCTGGTCCTACCCCTACCCCTGGCCCTACAGCTCCCCCTACCCATAGGCCCACCCCCATCCATACCCCTAGCCACAGCTCCCACTCCTGGTCCTAGGCCTACTCCGAGGTTTACCCCGACACCCACCCCTTGCCCTATGCCTACCCCAGTCCAACGCCTACCGCTCCCACTAACCCTAACTTGAACCCTAGACCAACGCCCACTGCTCCCTCTAGCCGAGGCCTACCACTTACCCGACGGCGACCAGTTCACCTTACCCTACCGTTAGCCTGAGCACTAACCCGTGTCCTACAAAATCACCCTGAAGCCACCCATACCACACCCTAATCCAGCCCTACACCCGTTCCGTGTCCTAGGACTACCCGGAGCCCTCCCGTGACACCTACCCCTAGCCCTTATCCAACCCCTACCACTACTACTAGTCCTAGGCCTAACATGAGCCCTAAATATAACTCTGCCCTTGAGCCTCTGCCAACCAAGAGCCCTTCACCTAACCCTACCCCGAACACTACCCCTCGCCCTAGGCCTACGCCTAGCACTACCTCTGGTCCTACCCATATCCCTGGCCCTACAGCTCCCCCTACCCATAGGCCCACCCCCATCCCTACCCCTAGACACAGCTCCCATTCCTGGCCCTAGGCCTACTCCGAGGTTTACACCGGAACCCACCCCTTGCCCTTTGCCTACCCCAGCGCTACGCCTACCGCTCCCACTAGCCCTACCTCGGGCCCTAGACCAACGCCCAGTTCTCACTCTAGTCCGAGGTCTAGCACTTGCCCGTCATTGACCACTACACCTTGCCCTACCATAGCCAGAGCACTAACCCGTGTCCTACCAAAACTCCCTGGACCCACCCTTACCACACCCTAATCCAGCCCTAAATCCGTTCCGAGTCATAGGACTACCCGGAGCCCTCCTGTGACACCTACACCTAGCCCTCGGCCGTCCCCTATTACTACCACTAGTCCTAGGCCTAACATGAGCCCTAACCCTAACACTGCCCGTGGGCCTCTGCCAACCACTAGCCCTTCATCTAACCCTACCCCGAGCACTATCCCTCGCCCTAGGCCTACGCCTAGCAATCCTCTGGTCCTACCCCTACCCCTGGCCCTACAGCTCCCCATACCCATAGGCCCACCCCCATTTTTACCCCTAGGCACAACTCCTACTCCTGGTCCAAAGTCTACTCCGAGGTTTACCCCGACACCCTCCCCTTCCCTATGCCTACCCCAGCGCTACGCCTACCGCTCCCACTAGCCCTACCTCGGGCCCTATACCAACGCCCAGTGCTCCCTTTAGTCCAAGGCCTACCACTTGCCCGACGCCGACCAGTACACCTTGCCCTACCTTTAGCCAGAGCACTAACCCGTGTTCTACGAAATCTACCTGGACCCACACTTAGCCACACCCGAATCCAGCCCTACACCCGTTCCGAGTTCTAGGACTACCCAAAGCCCTCCCGTGACACCTACCTCTAGCCCTCGGACAACCACTACCACTACCACTAGTCCTAGGCCTAACATGAGCCCTAACCAGAACACTGCCCGTGGGCCTCTGCCAACCACTAGCCCTTCACCTAACCCTACCCCGAGCACTACCCCTCGCCCTAGGCCTACGCCTAACACTACCTCTGGTCCTACTCCTACCCCTGGCTTTACAGCTCCCCCTATCCATAGGCCCACCCCATCCGTACCCCTAGCCACAGCTCCCACTCCTGGCTTTAGGCCTACTCCGAGGTTTACCTCGACACCCACCCCTTGCCCTATGCCTACCCCAGCGCTACACCTACTACTCC
>NW_027669498.1:155000-650000 GCF_964194185.1 Rhinolophus hipposideros
TGCCCTATGCCTACCCCAGCGCTACGCCTACCGCTCCCACTAGCCCTAGCTCGGGCCCTAGACCACGCCCAGTGCTCATTCTAGTCCGAGGCCTAGCACTTGCCCGTCGCCGACCTGTACACCTTGCCCTACCGTTAGCCACAACACTAACCTGTGTCCCACGAAATCACCCTGTACCCACCCTTAGCCACACCCGAATCCAGCCCTACACATGTTCTGAGTCCTAGGACTAAACTGAGCCCTCCCTTGACACCTACCCCTAGCCCTCGGCCACCCCTACCACTACCACTAATCCTAGGCCTAACATGAGACCTAACACTAACACTGCCCGTGGGCCTCTGCCAACAACTAGCCCTTCAACTAACCCTACCCCGAGCAAGCCCCCTCGCCCTAGGCCTACGCTTAGCACTACCTCTAGTCCTACCCCTACCCCTGGCCCTACAGCTACAACTAACCATAGGCCCACCCCCATCCCTACCCCTAGTCACAGTCCAACTCCTGGCCCTAGGCCTACTCCTAGGTTTACCCCAACACCCACCTCTTGCCCTATGCCTACCCCAGCGCTACACCTACCGCTCCCACTAGTTCTAGCTCGGCCTAGACCAACGCCCAGTGCTCACTCTAGTCCGAAGCCTAGCATTTACCCGTCCCCGACCAGTACACCTTGCCCTACCGTTAGCCAGAGCACTAACTATTGTCCTACGGAATCACCCTGGACCCACCCTTAGCCACACCCGAATCCAGCCCTACATCTGTTCGGAGTCCTAGGACTAAACGGAGCCCTCCCGTGACACCTACCTCTAGCCCTCGGCCAACCCCTACCACTACCACTAATCCTAGGCCTAACATGTGCCCTAAAACTAACACTGCCCGTGGGCCTCTGCCAACCACTAGCCCTTCAACTCACCCTACCCCGAGCACTCCCCCTCGCCCTAGGCCTACGCCTAGCACTACCTCTAATCCTACCCCTACCCCTGGCCCTACAGCTACACCTAACCATAGGCACACCCCCATCCCTACCCCTAGCCACAGCTCTAACTCCTGGCCCTAGGCCTACTCCTAGGTTTACCCCAACACCCACCTGTTGCCCTATGCCTACTTCAGCGCTACACCTACCGCTCCCACTAGTTCTAGCTCGGCCTTAGACCAAAGCCAAGTGCTCACTCTAGTCCGAGGCCTAGCATTTGCCCGTCTCTGACCAGTACACCTTACCCTACCGTAGCCAGAACCCTAACCTGTGTCCCACGAAATCACCCTGGACCCACCCTTAGCCACACCCGAAACCAGCCCTACACCTGTTCCGAGTCCTAGGACTAACCGGAGCCCTCCCTTGACACCTACCCCTAACCCTCAGCCAACCCCTACCACTACCACTAATCCTAGGCCTAACATGAACCCTAACCTTAACACTGCCTGTGTGCCTCTGCCAACCACTAGCCCTTCACCTAAAACTACCCAGAGCACTACCCCTCGCCCTAGGACTGCCCCTAGCACTACCTGTAGTCCTACACCTACCCCTGGCCCTACAGCTACCCCTACCCATAGGCCCACCCCCATCCCTACCCCTAGCCACAGCTCCAACTCCTGGCCCTAGGACTACTCCTAGGTTTACCCCGACACACACCTTTTGCCCTATGCCTACCCCAGCGCTACACCTACCCCTCCCACTAGCCCTAGCTCGGGCCCTAGACCAACGCCAGGTGCTAACTCTAGTCCGAGGCCTAGCACTTGCCCGTCACCGAACAGTACACCTTGCCCTACCGTTAGCCAGAGAACTAACCCGTGTCCTACGGAATCACCCTGCACCCACACTTAGCCACACACGAATCCAGCCCTACACCTGTTTCAAGTCCTAGGACTAACCGGAGCCCTCCCGTGACACCTGCCCCTACCCCTTGGCCAACCCCTACCACTACAACTAATTCTAGGCCTAACATGAGCCCTAACACTAACACTGCCCGTAGGCCTCTGCCAACCACAAGCCCTTCACCTAACCCTACCCCGAGCACTCCCCCTCGCCCTAGGCCTACGCCTAGCACTACCTCTAATCCTATACCTACCCCTGGCCCTACAGCTACCCCTACACATAGGCACAACCCCATCCCTACCCCTAGCCACAGCTGCAACTCCTGGCCCTAGGCCTACTCCTAGGTTTACCCCGACACCCACCTCTTGCCCTATGCCTACCCCAGCGCTACGCCTACCGCTCCCACTAACCCTAGTTCGGGACCTAAACCACGCCCAGTGCTCACTCTAGTCCGAGACCTAGCACTTGCCCGTCGCCGACCTGTACACCTTGCCCTACCGTTAGCCAGAACACTAACCTGTGTCCCACGAAATCACCCTGTACTCACCCTTAGCCACACCCGAATCCAGCCCTACACATGTTCCGAGTCCTAGGACTAACCGGAGCCCTCCCGTGACACCTGCCCCTACCCCTTGGCCAACCCCTACCACTACAACTAATCCTAGGCCTAACATGAGCCCTAACACTAACACTGCCCGAGGGCCTCTAACAACCACTAGCCCTTCAAGTCACCCTACCCCGAGCACTCCCCCTCGCCCTAGGCCTACGCCTAGCACTACCTCTAGTCCTACCCCTACCCCTGGCCCTACAGCTACCCCTACCCATAGGCCCACCCCCATCCCTACCCCTAGCCACAGCTCCAACTCCTGGCCCTAGGCCTACTCCTAGGTTTACCCCGACACCCACCTCTTGCCCTATGCCTACCCCAGCGCTAAGCCTACCGCTCCCACTAGCCCTAGCTCGGGCCCTAGACCACGCCCAGTGCTCACTCTAGTCCGAGACCTAGCACTTGCCCGTTGCCTACCTGTACACCTTGCCCTACCGTTAGCCAGAACACTAACCTGTGTCCCACGAAATCACCCTGTACCCACCCTTAGCCACACCCGAATCCAGCCCTACACATGTTCCGAGTCCTAGGACTAAACAGAACCCTCCCGTGACACCTACCCCTAGCCCTCGGCCAACCCCTACCACTACCACTAATCCTAGGCCTAACATGAGCCCTAAAACTAACACTGCCCGTGGGCCTCTGCCAACCACTAGCCCTTCAAGTCACCCTACCCCGAGCACTCCCCCTCGCCCTAGGCCTATGCCTAGCACTACCACTAGTCCTACCCCTACCCCTGGCCCTACAGCTACACCTAACCATAGGCCCACCCCCATCCCTACCCCTTGCCACAGCTCCAACTCCTGGCCCTAGGCCTACTCCTAGGTTTACCCCAACACCCACCTCTTGCCCTATGCCTACCCCAGTGCTACACCTACCGCTCCCACTAGTTCTAGCTCGGCCCTAGAGCAACGCCCAGTGCTCACTCTAGTCCGAAGCCTAGCATTTACCCGTCCCCTACCAGTACACCTTGCCCTAACGTTAGCCAGAACACTAACCTGTGTCCCACGAAATCACCCTGGACCCACCCTTAGCCACACCCGAAACCAGCCCTACACCTGTTCCGACTCCTAGGACTAACCGGAGTTTTCCCGTGACACCTACTCCTAAACCTCGGCCAACCCCTTCCACTACCACTAATCCTAGGCCTAACATGAGCCCTAACCCTAACACTGCCCGTGTGCCTCTGCCAACCACTAGCACTTCACCTAACCCTACCCCGAGCACTCCCCCTTGCCCTAGGCCTACGCCTAGCACTACCTCTAGTCCTACCCCTACACCAGGCCCTACAGCTACCCCTAACCATAGGCCAACCCCCATCACTACCCCTAGCCACAGCTCCAACTCCTATTTCTAGGACTACTCCTAGGTTTACCCCGACACCCACCTCTTGCCCTATGCCTACCCCAGCGCTACACCTACCGCTCCCACTAGCCCTAGCTCGGGCCCTAGACCAACGCCAGGTGCTCACTCTAGTCCGAGGCCTAGCACTTGCCCGTCACCGAACAGTACACCTTGCCCTACCGTTAGCCAGAGAACTAACCCGTGTCCTACGGAATCACCCTGCACCCACACTTAGCCACACCCGAATCCAGCCCTACACCTGTTTCAAGTCCTAGGACTAACCGGAGCCCTCCCGTGACACCTGCCCCTACCCCTTGGCCAACCCCTACCACTACAACTAATTCTAGGCCTAACATGAGCCCTAACACTAACACTGCCCGTAGGCCTCTGCCAACCACAAGCCCTTCACCTAACCCTACCCCGAGCACTCCCCCTCGCCCTAGGCCTACGCCTAGCACTACCTCTAATCCTATACCTACCCCTGGCCCTACAGCTACCCCTACACATAGGCACAACCCCATCCTTACCCCTAGCCACAGCTCCAACTCCTGGCCCTAGGCCTACTCCTAGGTTTACCCCGACACCCACCTCTTGCCCTATGCCTACCCCAGCGCTACGCCTACCGCTCCCACTAACCCTAGTTCGGGACCTAAACCACGCCCAGTGCTCACTCTAGTCCGAGACCTAGCACTTGCCCGTCGCCGACCTGTACACCTTGCCCTACCGTTAGCCAGAACACTAACCTGTGTCCCACGAAATCACCCTGTACCCACCCTTAGCCACACCCGAATCCAGCCCTACACATGTTCCGAGTCCTAGGACTAACCGGAGCCCTCCCGTGACACCTGCCCCTACCCCTTGGCCAACCCCTACCACTACAACTAATCCTAGGCCTAACATGAGCCCTAACACTAACACTGCCCGAGGGCCTCTACCAACCACTAGCCCTTCAAGTCACCCTACCCCGAGCACTCCCCCTCGCCCTAGGCCTACGCCTACCACTACCTCTAGTCCTACCCCTACCCCTGGCCCTACAGCTACCCCTACCCATAGGCCCACCCCCATCCCTACCCCTAGCCACAGCTCCAACTCCTGGCCCTAGGCCTACTCCTAGGTTTACCCCGACACCCACCTCTTGCCCTATGCCTACCCCAGCGCTAAGCCTACCGCTCCCACTAGCCCTAGCTCGGGCCCTAGACCACGCCCAGTGCTAACTCTAGTCCGAGACCTAGCACTTGCCCGTTGCCTACCTGTACACCTTGCCCTACCGTTAGCCAGAACACTAACCTGTGTCCCACGAAATCACCCTGTACCCACCCTTAGCCACACCCGAATCCAGCCCTACACATGTTCCGAGTCCTAGGACTAAACGGAACCCTCCCGTGACACCTACCCCTAGCCCTCGGCCAATCCCTACCACTACCACTAATCCTAGGCCTAACATGAGCCCTAAAACTAACACTGCCCGTGGGCCTCTGCCAACCACTAGCCCTTCAACTCACCCTACCCCGAGCACTCCCCCTCGCCCTAGGCCTATGCCTAGCACTACCACTAGTCCTACCCCTACCCCTGGCCCTACAGCTACACCTAACCATAGGCCCACCCCCATCCCTACCCCTAGCCACAGCTCCAACTCCTGGCCCTAGGCCTACTCCTAGGTTTACCCCAACACCCACCTCTTGCCCTATGCCTACCCAAGCGCTACACCTACCGCTCCCACTAGTTCTAGCTCGGCCCTAGACCAACGCCCAGTGCTCACTCTAGTCCGAAGCCTAGCATTTGCCCGTCCCCTACCAGTACACCTTGCCCTACCGTTAGCCAGAACACTAACCTGTGTCCCACGAAATCACCCTGGACCCACACTTAGCCACACCCGAAACCAGCCCTACACCTGTTCCGACTCCTAGGACTAACCGGAGTTTTCCCGTGACACCTACTCCTAACCCTCGGCCAACCCCTTCCACTACCACTAATCCTAGGCCTAACATGAGCCCTAACCCTAACACTGCCCGTGTGCCTCTGCCAACCACTAGCACTTCACCTAACCCTACCCCGAGCACTCCCTCGCCCTAGGCCTACGCCTAGCACTACCTCTAGTCCTACCACTACACCTGGCCCTACAGCTACCCCTAACCATAGGCCCACCCCCATCACTACCCCTAGCCACAGCTCCAACTCCTATCCCTAGGACTACTCCTAGGTTGACCCCGACACCCACCTCTTGCCCTATGCCTACCCCAGCGCTACACCTACCGCTCCCACTAGCCCTAGCCCGGGCCCTAGACCAATGCTAGGTGCTCACTCTAGTCCAAGGCCTAGCACTTGCCCGTCACCGAACAGTGCACCTTGCACTACCGTTAGCCAGAGGACTAACCCGTGTCCTACGGAATCACCCTGGACCCACACTTAGAAACACCCGAATCCAGCCCTACACCTGTTTCAAGTCCTAGGACTAACCGCAGCCCTCCCGTGACACCTGTTCCTAGCTTTCGGCCAACCCCTACCACTACAACTAATTCTAGGCCTAACATGAGCCCTAACACTAACACTGCCCGTAGGCCTCTGCCAACCACTAGCCCTTCACCTAACCTTACCCCGAGCTCTCCCCCTCGCCCTAGGCCTACGCCTAGCACTACCTCTAGTCCTACCCCTACCTCTGGCCCTACAGCTACCCCTACCCATAGGCACACCCGCATCCCTACCCCTAGCCACAGCTCCAACTCCTGGCCCTAGGCCTACTCCTAGGTTTACCCCGATACCCACCTCTTGCCCTATGCCTACCCCAGCGCTACGCCTAACGCTCCCACTAGCCCTAGCTCGGGCCCTAGACCACGCCCAGTGCTCACTCTAGTCCGAGGCCTAGCACTTGCCCTTCGCCGACCTGTACACCTTGCCCTACCGTTAGCCAGAACACTAACCTGTGTCCCACGAAATCACCCTGTACCCACCCTTAGCCACACCCGAAACCAGCCCTACACCTGTTCCGAGTCCTAGGACTAACCGGAGTTTTTCCGTGACACCTACCTCTAACCCTCGGCCTACCCCTACCACTACCACTAATCCTAGGCCTAACATGAGCCCTAAGCCTAACACTGCCCGTGTGCCTCTGCCAACCACTAGCACTTCACCTAACCCTACCCCGAGCACTCCCCCTCGCCCTAGGCCTGCGCCTAGCACTACCTCTAGTCCTACCCCTACACCTGGCCCTACAGCTACCCCTAACCATAGGCCAACCCCCATCACTACCCCTAGCCACAGCTCCACCTCCTGGCCCTAGGCCTACTCCTAGGTTTACCCCGACACCCACCTCTTGCCCTATGCCAACCCCAGCGCTACACCTACCGCTCCTACTAGTTCTAGCTCGGCCCTAGACCAACGCCCAGTGCTCACTCTAGTCCAAGGCCTAGCACTTGCCCGTTGCTGACCAGTACACCTTGCCCTACCGTTAGCCAGAGCACTAACTAGTGTCCTACGGAATCACCCTGGACCCACCGTTAGCCACACCCGAATCCAGCCCTACATCTGTTCGGAGTCCTAGGACTAAACGGAGCCCTCCCGTGACACCTACCTCTAGCCCTCGGCCAACCCCTACCACTACCACTAATCCTAGGCCTAACATGTGCCCTAAAACTAACACTGCCCGTGGGCCTCTGCCAACCACTAGCCCTTCAACTCACCCTACCCCGAGCACTCCCCCTCGCCCTAGGCCTACGCCTAGCACTACCTCTAGTCCTACCCCTACCCCTGGCCCTACAGCTACACCTAACCATAGGCACACCCCCATCCCTACCCCTAGCCACAGCTCCAACTCCTGGCCCTAGGCCTACTCCTAGGTTTACCCCAACACCCACCTGTTGCCCTATGCCTACTTCAGCGCTACACCTACCGCTCCCACTAGTTCTAGCTCGGCCTTAGACCAACGCCAAGTGCTCACTCTAGTCCGAGGCCTAGCATTTGCCCGTCTCCGACCAGTACACCTTACCCTACCGTTAGCCAGAGGACTAACCCGTGTCCTACGGAATCACCCTGGACCCACCCTTAGCCACACGCGAAACCAGCCCTACACCTGTTCCGAGTCCTAGGACTAACCGGAGCCCTCCCTTGACACCTACCCCTAACCCTCAGCCAAACCCTACCAATACCACTAATCCTAGGCCTAACATGAACCCTAACCTTAACACTGCCTGTGTGCCTCTGCCAACCACTAGCCCTTCACCTAAAACTACCCCGAGTACTACCCCTCGCCCTAGGACTGCCCCTAGCACTACCTGTAGTCCTACACCTACCCCTGGCCCTACAGCTACCCCTACCCATAGGCCCACCCCCATCCCTACCCCTAGCCACAGCTCCAACTCCTGGCCCTAGGACTACTCCTAGGTTTACCCCGACACCCACCTCTTGCCCTATGCCTACCCCAGCGCTACACCTACCGCTCCCACTAGCCCTAGCTCGGGCCCTAGACCAACGCCAGGTGCTCACTCTAGTCCGAGGCCTAGCACTTGCCCGTCACCGAACAGTACACCTTGCCCTACCGTTAGCCAGAGAACTAACCCGTGTCCTACGGAATCACCCTGCACCCACACTTAGCCACACCCGAATCCAGCCCTACACCTGTTTCAAGTCCTAGGACTAACCGGAGCCCTCCCGTGACACCTGCCCCTACCCCTTGGCCAACCCCTACCACTACAACTAATCCTAGGCCTAACATGAGCCCTAACACTAACACTGCCCGAGGGCCTCTACCAACCACTAGCCCTTCAAGTCACCCTACCCCGAGCACTCCCCCTCGCCCTAGGCCTACGCCTAGCACTACCTCTAGTCCTACCCCTACCCCTGGCCCTACAGCTACCCCTACCCATAGGCCCACCCCCATCCCTACCCCTAGCCACAGCTCCAACTCCTGGCCCTAGGCCTACTCCTAGGTTTACCCCGACACCCACCTCTTGCCCTATGCCTACCCCAGCGCTAAGCCTACCGCTCCCACTAGCCCTAGCTCGGGCCCTAGACCACGCCCAGTGCTAACTCTAGTCCGAGACCTAGCACTTGCCCGTTGCCTACCTGTACACCTTGCCCTACCGTTAGCCAGAACACTAACCTGTGTCCCACGAAATCACCCTGTACCCACCCTTAGCCACACCCGAATCCAGCCCTACACATGTTCCGAGTCCTAGGACTAAACGGAACCCTCCTGTGACACCTACCCCTAGCCCTCGGCCAACCCCTACCACTACCACTAATCCTAGGCCTAACATGAGCCCTAAAACTAACACTGCCCGTGGGCCTCTGCCAACCACTAGCCCTTCAACTCACCCTACCCCGAGCACTCCCCCTCGCCCTAGGCCTATGCCTAGCACTACCACTAGTCCTACCCCTACCCCTGGCCCTACAGCTACACCTAACCATAGGCCCACCCCCATCCCTACCCCTAGCCACAGCTCCAACTCCTGGCCCTAGGCCTACTCCTAGGTTTACCCCAACACCCACCTCTTGCCCTATGCCTACCCAAGCGCTACACCTACCGCTCCCACTAGTTCTAGCTCGGCCCTAGACCAACGCCCAGTGCTCACTCTAGTCCGAAGCCTAGCATTTGCCCGTCCCCTACCAGTACACCTTGCCCTACCGTTAGCCAGAACACTAACCTGTGTCCCACGAAATCACCCTGGACCCACACTTAGCCACACCCGAAACCAGCCCTACACCTGTTCCGACTCCTAGGACTAACCGGAGTTTTCCCGTGACACCTACTCCTAACCCTCGGCCAACCCCTTCCACTACCACTAATCCTAGGCCTAACATGAGCCCTAACCCTAACACTGCCCGTGTGCCTCTGCCAACCACTAGCACTTCACCTAACCCTACCCCGAGCACTCCCCCTCGCCCTAGGCCTACGCCTAGCACTACCTCTAGTCCTACCGCTACACCTGGCCCTACAGCTACCCCTAACCATAGGCCCACCCCCATCACTACCCCTAGCCACAGCTCCAACTCCTATCCCTAGGACTACTCCTAGGTTGACCCCGACACCCACCTCTTGCCCTATGCCTACCCCAGCGCTACACCTACCGCTCCCACTAGCCCTAGCTCGGGCCCTAGACCAATGCCAGGTGCTCACTCTAGTCCAAGGCCTAGCACTTGCCCGTCACCGAACAGTGCACCTTGCACTACCGTTAGCCAGAGGACTAACCCGTGTCCTACGGAATCACCCTGGACCCACACTTAGAAACACCCGAATCCAGCCCTACACCTGTTTCAAGTCCTAGGACTAACCGCAGCCCTCCCGTGACACCTGTTCCTAGCTTTCGGCCAACCCCTACCACTACAACTAATTCTAGGCCTAACATGAGCCCTAACACTAACACTGCCCGTAGGCCTCTGCCAACCACTAGCCCTTCACCTAACCTTACCCCGAGCTCTCCCCCTCGCCCTAGGCCTACGCCTAGCACTACCTCTAGTCCTACCCCTACCTCTGGCCCTACAGCTACCCCTACCCATAGGCACACCCGCATCCCTACCCCTAGCCACAGCTCCAACTCCTGGCCCTAGGCCTACTCCTAGGTTTACCCTGATACCCACCTCTTGCCCTATGCCTACCCCAGCGCTACGCCTAACGCTCCCACTAGCCCTAGCTCGGGCCCTAGACCACGCCCAGTGCTCACTCTAGTCCGAGGCCTAGCACTTGCCCTTCGCCGACCTGTACACCTTGCCCTACCGTTAGCCAGAACACTAACCTGTGTCCCACGAAATCACCCTGTACCCACCCTTAGCCACACCCGAAACCAGCCCTACACCTGTTCCGAGTCCTAGGACTAACCGGAGTTTTTCCGTGACACCTACCTCTAACCCTCGGCCTACCCCTACCACTACCACTAATCCTAGGCCTAACATGAGCCCTAAGCCTAACACTGCCCGTGTGCCTCTGCCAACCACTAGCACTTCACCTAACCCTACCCCGAGCACTCCCCCTCGCCCTAGGCCTGCGCCTAGCACTACCTCTAGTCCTACCCCTACACCTGGCCCTACAGCTACCCCTAACCATAGGCCAACCCCCATCACTACCCCTAGCCACAGCTCCACCTCCTGGCCCTAGGCCTACTCCTAGGTTTACCCCGACACCCACCTCTTGCCCTATGCCAACCCCAGCGCTACACCTACCGCTCCTACTAGTTCTAGCTCGGCCCTAGACCAACGCCCAGTGCTCACTCTAGTCCAAGGCCTAGCACTTGCCCGTTGCTGACCAGTACACCTTGCCCTACCGTTAGCCAGAGCACTAACTAGTGTCCTACGGAATCACCCTGGACCCACCGTTAGCCACACCCGAATCCAGCCCTACATCTGTTCGGAGTCCTAGGACTAAACGGAGCCCTCCCGTGACACCTACCTCTAGCCCTCGGCCAACCCCTACCACTACCACTAATCCTAGGCCTAACATGTGCCCTAAAACTAACACTGCCCGTGGGCCTCTGCCAACCACTAGCCCTTCAACTCACCCTACCCCGAGCACTCCCCCTCGCCCTAGGCCTACGCCTAGCACTACCTCTAGTCCTACCCCTACCCCTGGCCCTACAGCTACACCTAACCATAGGCACACCCCCATCCCTACCCCTAGCCACAGCTCCAACTCCTGGCCCTAGGCCTACTCCTAGGTTTACCCCAACACCCACCTGTTGCCCTTTGCCTACTTCAGCGCTACACCTACCGCTCCCACTAGTTCTAGCTCGGCCTTAGACCAACGCCCAGTGCTCACTCTAGTCCGAGGCCTAGCATTTGCCCGTCTCCGACCAGTACACCTTACCCTACCGTTAGCCAGAGGACTAACCCGTGTCCTACGGAATCACCCTGGACCCACCCTTAGCCACACGCGAAACCAGCCCTACACCTGTTCCGAGTCCTAGGACTAACCGGAGCCCTCCCTTGACACCTACCCCTAACCCTCAGCCAAACCCTACCAATACCACTAATCCTAGGCCTAACATGAACCCTAACCTTAACACTGCCTGTGTGCCTCTGCCAACCACTAGCCCTTCACCTAAAACTACCCCGAGTACTACCCCTCGCCCTAGGACTGCCCCTAGCACTACCTGTAGTCCTACACCTACCCCTGGCCCTACAGCTACCCCTACCCATAGGCCCACCCCCATCCCTACCCCTAGCCACAGCTCCAACTCCTGGCCCTAGGACTACTCCTAGGTTTACCCCGACACCCACCTCTTGCCCTATGCCTACCCCAGCGCTACACCTACCGCTCCCACTAGCCCTAGCTCGGGCCCTAGACCAACGCCAGGTGCTCACTCTAGTCCGAGGCCTAGCACTTGCCCGTCACCGAACAGTACACCTTGCCCTACCGTTAGCCAGAGAACTAACCCGTGTCCTACGGAATCACCCTGCACCCACACTTAGCCACACCCGAATCCAGCCCTACACCTGTTTCAAGTCCTAGGACTAACCGGAGCCCTCCCGTGACACCTGCCCCTACCCCTTGGCCAACCCCTACCACTACAACTAATTCTAGGCCTAACATGAGCCCTAACACTAACACTGCCCGTAGGCCTCTGCCAACCACAAGCCCTTCACCTAACCCTACCCCGAGCACTCCCCCTCGCCCTAGGCCTACGCCTAGCACTACCTCTAATCCTATACCTACCCCTGGCCCTACAGCTACCCCTACACATAGGCACAACCCCATCCCTACCCCTAGCCACAGCTCCAACTCCTGGCCCTAGGCCTACTCCTAGGTTTACCCCGACACCCACCTCTTGCCCTATGCCTACCCCAGCGCTACGCCTACCGCTCCCACTAACCCTAGTTCGGGACCTAAACCACGCCCAGTGCTCACTCTAGTCCGAGACCTAGCACTTGCCCGTCGCCGACCTGTACACCTTGCCCTACCGTTAGCCAGAACACTAACCTGTGTCCCACGAAATCACCCTGTACCCACCCTTAGCCACACCCGAATCCAGCCCTACACATGTTCCGAGTCCTAGGACTAACCGGAGCCCTCCCGTGACACCTGCCCCTACCCCTTGGCCAACCCCTACCACTACAACTAATCCTAGGCCTAACATGAGCCCTAACACTAACACTGCCCGAGGGCCTCTACCAACCACTAGCCCTTCAAGTCACCCTACCCCGAGCACTCCCCCTCGCCCTAGGCCTACGCCTACCACTACCTCTAGTCCTACCCCTACCCCTGGCCCTACAGCTACCCCTACCCATAGGCCCACCCCCATCCCTACCCCTAGCCACAGCTCCAACTCCTGGCCCTAGGCCTACTCCTAGGTTTACCCCGACACCCACCTCTTGCCCTATGCCTACCCCAGCGCTAAGCCTACCGCTCCCACTAGCCCTAGCTCGGGCCCTAGACCACGCCCAGTGCTAACTCTAGTCCGAGACCTAGCACTTGCCCGTTGCCTACCTGTACACCTTGCCCTACCGTTAGCCAGAACACTAACCTGTGTCCCACGAAATCACCCTGTACCCACCCTTAGCCACACCCGAATCCAGCCCTACACATGTTCCGAGTCCTAGGACTAAACGGAACCCTCCTGTGACACCTACCCCTAGCCCTCGGCCAACCCCTACCACTACCACTAATCCTAGGCCTAACATGAGCCCTAAAACTAACACTGCCCGTGGGCCTCTGCCAACCACTAGCCCTTCAACTCACCCTACCCCGAGCACTCCCCCTCGCCCTAGGCCTATGCCTAGCACTACCACTAGTCCTACCCCTACCCCTGGCCCTACAGCTACACCTAACCATAGGCCCACCCCCATCCCTACCCCTAGCCACAGCTCCAACTCCTGGCCCTAGGCCTACTCCTAGGTTTACCCCAACACCCACCTCTTGCCCTATGCCTACCCAAGCGCTACACCTACCGCTCCCACTAGTTCTAGCTCGGCCCTAGACCAACGCCCAGTGCTCACTCTAGTCCGAAGCCTAGCATTTGCCCGTCCCCTACCAGTACACCTTGCCCTACCGTTAGCCAGAACACTAACCTGTGTCCCACGAAATCACCCTGGACCCACACTTAGCCACACCCGAAACCAGCCCTACACCTGTTCCGACTCCTAGGACTAACCGGAGTTTTCCCGTGACACCTACTCCTAACCCTCGGCCAACCCCTTCCACTACCACTAATCCTAGGCCTAACATGAGCCCTAACCCTAACACTGCCCGTGTGCCTCTGCCAACCACTAGCACTTCACCTAACCCTACCCCGAGCACTCCCCCTCGCCCTAGGCCTACGCCTAGCACTACCTCTAGTCCTACCGCTACACCTGGCCCTACAGCTACCCCTAACCATAGGCCCACCCCCATCACTACCCCTAGCCACAGCTCCAACTCCTATCCCTAGGACTACTCCTAGGTTGACCCCGACACCCACCTCTTGCCCTATGCCTACCCCAGCGCTACACCTACCGCTCCCACTAGCCCTAGCTCGGGCCCTAGACCAATGCCAGGTGCTCACTCTAGTCCAAGGCCTAGCACTTGCCCGTCACCGAACAGTGCACCTTGCACTACCGTTAGCCAGAGGACTAACCCGTGTCCTACGGAATCACCCTGGACCCACACTTAGAAACACCCGAATCCAGCCCTACACCTGTTTCAAGTCCTAGGACTAACCGCAGCCCTCCCGTGACACCTGTTCCTAGCTTTCGGCCAACCCCTACCACTACAACTAATTCTAGGCCTAACATGAGCCCTAACACTAACACTGCCTGTAGGCCTCTGCCAACCACTAGCCCTTCACCTAACCTTACCCCGAGCTCTCCCCCTCGCCCTAGGCCTACGCCTAGCACTACCTCTAGTCCTACCCCTACCTCTGGCCCTACAGCTACCCCTACCCATAGGCACACCCGCATCCCTACCCCTAGCCACAGCTCCAACTCCTGGCCCTAGGCCTACTCCTAGGTTTACCCTGATACCCACCTCTTGCCCTATGCCTACCCCAGCGCTACGCCTAACGCTCCCACTAGCCCTAGCTCGGGCCCTAGACCACGCCCAGTGCTCACTCTAGTCCGAGGCCTAGCACTTGCCCTTCGCCGACCTGTACACCTTGCCCTACCGTTAGCCAGAACACTAACCTGTGTCCCACGAAATCACCCTGTACCCACCCTTAGCCACACCCGAAACCAGCCCTACACCTGTTCCGAGTCCTAGGACTAACCGGAGTTTTTCCGTGACACCTACCTCTAACCCTCGGCCTACCCCTACCACTACCACTAATCCTAGGCCTAACATGAGCCCTAAGCCTAACACTGCCCGTGTGCCTCTGCCAACCACTAGCACTTCACCTAACCCTACCCCGAGCACATCCCCCTCGCCCTAGGCCTGCGCCTAGCACTACCTCTATTCCTACCCCTACACCTGGCCCTACAGCTACCCCTAACCATAGGCCAACCCCCATCACTACCCCTAGCCACAGCTCCACCTCCTGGCCCGAGGCCTACTCCTAGGTTTACCCCGACACCCACCTCTTGCCCTATGCCAACCCCAGCGCTACACCTACCGCTCCTACTAGTTCTAGCTCGGCCCTAGACCAACGCCCAGTGCTCACTCTAGTCCAAGGCCTAGCACTTGCCCGTTGCTGACCAGTACACCTTGCCCTACCGTTAGCCAGAGCACTAACTAGTGTCCTACGGAATCACCCTGGACCCACCGTTAGCCACACCCGAATCCAGCCCTACATCTGTTCGGAGTCCTAGGACTAAACGGAGCCCTCCCGTGACACCTACCTCTAGCCCTCGGCCAACCCCTACCACTACCACTAATCCTAGGCCTAACATGTGCCCTAAAACTAACACTGCCCGTGGGCCTCTGCCAACCACTAGCCCTTCAACTCACCCTACCCCGAGCACTCCCCCTCGCCCTAGGCCTACGCCTAGCACTACCTCTAGTCCTACCCCTACCCCTGGCCCTACAGCTACACCTAACCATAGGCACACCCCCATCCCTACCCCTAGCCACAGCTCCAACTCCTGGCCCTAGGCCTACTCCTAGGTTTACCCCAACACCCACCTGTTGCCCTATGCCTACTTCAGCGCTACACCTACCGCTCCCACTAGTTCTAGCTCGGCCTTAGACCAACGCCCAGTGCTCACTCTAGTCCGAGGCCTAGCATTTGCCCGTCTCCGACCAGTACACCTTACCCTACCGTTAGCCAGAGGACTAACCCGTGTCCTACGGAATCACCCTGGACCCACCCTTAGCCACACGCGAAACCAGCCCTACACCTGTTCCGAGTCCTAGGACTAACCGGAGCCCTCCCTTGACACCTACCCCTAACCCTCAGCCAAACCCTACCACTACCACTAATCCTAGGCCTAACATGAACCCTAACCTTAACACTGCCTGTGTGCCTCTGCCAACCACTAGCCCTTCACCTAAAACTACCCCGAGTACTACCCCTCGCCCTAGGACTGCCCCTAGCACTACCTGTAGTCCTACACCTACCCCTGGCCCTACAGCTACCCCTACCCATAGGCCCACCCCCATCCCTACCCCTAGCCACAGCTCCAACTCCTGGCCCTAGGACTACTCCTAGGTTTACCCCGACACCCACCTTTTGCCCTATGCCTACCCCAGCGCTACACCTACCCCTCCCACTAGCCCTAGCTCGGGCCCTAGACCAACGCCAGGTGCTCACTCTAGTCCGAGGCCTAGCACTTGCCCGTCACCGAACAATAAACCTTGCCCTACCGTTAGCCAGAGGACTAACCCGTGTCCTACGGAATCACCCTGGACCCACACTTAGCCACACCCGAATCCAGCCCTACACCTGTTTCAAGTCCTAGGACTAACCAAAGCCCTCCCGTGACACCTGCCCCTAGCCCTCGGCCAACCCCTACCACTACAACTAATTCTAGGCCTAACATGAGCCCTAACACTAACACTGCCCGTAGGCCTCTGCCAACCACTAGCCCTTCACCTAACCCTACCCCGAGCACTCCCCCTCGCCCTAGGCCTACGCCTAGCACTACCTCTAATCCTACCCCTACCCCTGGCCCTACAGCTACCCCTACCCATAGGCACACCCCCATCCCTACCCCTAGCCACAGCTCCAACTCCTGGCCCTAGGCCTACTCCTAAGTTTACCCCGACACCCACCTCTTGCCCTATGCCTACCCCAGCGCTACGCCTACCGCTCCCACTAACCCTAGTTCGGGACCTAAACCACGCCCAGTGCTCACTCTAGTCCGAGACCTAGCACTTGCCCGTCGCCGACCTGTACACCTTGCCCTACCGTTAGCCAGAACACTAACCTGTGTCCCACGAAATCACCCTGTACCCACCCTTAGCCACACCCGAATCCAGCCCTACACATGTTCCGAGTCCTAGGACTAACCGGAGCCCTCCCGTGACACCTGCCCCTACCCCTTGGCCAACCCCTACCACTACAACTAATCCTAGGCCTAACATGAGCCCTAACACTAACACTGCCCGAGGGCCTCTACCAACCACTAGCCCTTCAAGTCACCCTACCCCGAGCACTCCCCCTCGCCCTAGGCCTACGCCTACCACTACCTCTAGTCCTACCCCTACCCCTGGCCCTACAGCTACCCCTACCCATAGGCCCACCCCCATCCCTACCCCTAGCCACAGCTCCAACTCCTGGCCCTAGGCCTACTCCTAGGTTTACCCCGACACCCACCTCTTGCCCTATGCCTACCCCAGCGCTAAGCCTACCGCTCCCACTAGCCCTAGCTCGGGCCCTAGACCACGCCCAGTGCTAACTCTAGTCCGAGACCTAGCACTTGCCCGTTGCCTACCTGTACACCTTGCCCTACCGTTAGCCAGAACACTAACCTGTGTCCCACGAAATCACCCTGTACCCACCCTTAGCCACACCCGAATCCAGCCCTACACATGTTCCGAGTCCTAGGACTAAACGGAACCCTCCTGTGACACCTACCCCTAGCCCTCGGCCAACCCCTACCACTACCACTAATCCTAGGCCTAACATGAGCCCTAAAACTAACACTGCCCGTGGGCCTCTGCCAACCACTAGCCCTTCAACTCACCCTACCCCGAGCACTCCCCCTCGCCCTAGGCCTATGCCTAGCACTACCACTAGTCCTACCCCTACCCCTGGCCCTACAGCTACACCTAACCATAGGCCCACCCCCATCCCTACCCCTAGCCACAGCTCCAACTCCTGGCCCTAGGCCTACTCCTAGGTTTACCCCAACACCCACCTCTTGCCCTATGCCTACCCAAGCGCTACACCTACCGCTCCCACTAGTTCTAGCTCGGCCCTAGACCAACGCCCAGTGCTCACTCTAGTCCGAAGCCTAGCATTTGCCCGTCCCCTACCAGTACACCTTGCCCTACCGTTAGCCAGAACACTAACCTGTGTCCCACGAAATCACCCTGGACCCACACTTAGCCACACCCGAAACCAGCCCTACACCTGTTCCGACTCCTAGGACTAACCGGAGTTTTCCCGTGACACCTACTCCTAACCCTCGGCCAACCCCTTCCACTACCACTAATCCTAGGCCTAACATGAGCCCTAACCCTAACACTGCCCGTGTGCCTCTGCCAACCACTAGCACTTCACCTAACCCTACCCCGAGCACTCCCCCTCGCCCTAGGCCTACGCCTAGCACTACCTCTAGTCCTACCGCTACACCTGGCCCTACAGCTACCCCTAACCATAGGCCCACCCCCATCACTACCCCTAGCCACAGCTCCAACTCCTATCCCTAGGACTACTCCTAGGTTGACCCCGACACCCACCTCTTGCCCTATGCCTACCCCAGCGCTACACCTACCGCTCCCACTAGCCCTAGCTCGGGCCCTAGACCAATGCCAGGTGCTCACTCTAGTCCAAGGCCTAGCACTTGCCCGTCACCGAACAGTGCACCTTGCACTACCGTTAGCCAGAGGACTAACCCGTGTCCTACGGAATCACCCTGGACCCACACTTAGAAACACCCGAATCCAGCCCTACACCTGTTTCAAGTCCTAGGACTAACCGCAGCCCTCCCGTGACACCTGTTCCTAGCTTTCGGCCAACCCCTACCACTACAACTAATTCTAGGCCTAACATGAGCCCTAACACTAACACTGCCTGTAGGCCTCTGCCAACCACTAGCCCTTCACCTAACCTTACCCCGAGCTCTCCCCCTCGCCCTAGGCCTACGCCTAGCACTACCTCTAGTCCTACCCCTACCTCTGGCCCTACAGCTACCCCTACCCATAGGCACACCCGCATCCCTACCCCTAGCCACAGCTCCAACTCCTGGCCCTAGGCCTACTCCTAGGTTTACCCTGATACCCACCTCTTGCCCTATGCCTACCCCAGCGCTACGCCTAACGCTCCCACTAGCCCTAGCTCGGGCCCTAGACCACGCCCAGTGCTCACTCTAGTCCGAGGCCTAGCACTTGCCCTTCGCCGACCTGTACACCTTGCCCTACCGTTAGCCAGAACACTAACCTGTGTCCCACGAAATCACCCTGTACCCACCCTTAGCCACACCCGAAACCAGCCCTACACCTGTTCCGAGTCCTAGGACTAACCGGAGTTTTTCCGTGACACCTACCTCTAACCCTCGGCCTACCCCTACCACTACCACTAATCCTAGGCCTAACATGAGCCCTAAGCCTAACACTGCCCGTGTGCCTCTGCCAACCACTAGCACTTCACCTAACCCTACCCCGAGCACATCCCCCTCGCCCTAGGCCTGCGCCTAGCACTACCTCTATTCCTACCCCTACACCTGGCCCTACAGCTACCCCTAACCATAGGCCAACCCCCATCACTACCCCTAGCCACAGCTCCACCTCCTGGCCCGAGGCCTACTCCTAGGTTTACCCCGACACCCACCTCTTGCCCTATGCCAACCCCAGCGCTACACCTACCGCTCCTACTAGTTCTAGCTCGGCCCTAGACCAACGCCCAGTGCTCACTCTAGTCCAAGGCCTAGCACTTGCCCGTTGCTGACCAGTACACCTTGCCCTACCGTTAGCCAGAGCACTAACTAGTGTCCTACGGAATCACCCTGGACCCACCGTTAGCCACACCCGAATCCAGCCCTACATCTGTTCGGAGTCCTAGGACTAAACGGAGCCCTCCCGTGACACCTACCTCTAGCCCTCGGCCAACCCCTACCACTACCACTAATCCTAGGCCTAACATGTGCCCTAAAACTAACACTGCCCGTGGGCCTCTGCCAACCACTAGCCCTTCAACTCACCCTACCCCGAGCACTCCCCCTCGCCCTAGGCCTACGCCTAGCACTACCTCTAGTCCTACCCCTACCCCTGGCCCTACAGCTACACCTAACCATAGGCACACCCCCATCCCTACCCCTAGCCACAGCTCCAACTCCTGGCCCTAGGCCTACTCCTAGGTTTACCCCAACACCCACCTGTTGCCCTATGCCTACTTCAGCGCTACACCTACCGCTCCCACTAGTTCTAGCTCGGCCTTAGACCAACGCCCAGTGCTCACTCTAGTCCGAGGCCTAGCATTTGCCCGTCTCCGACCAGTACACCTTACCCTACCGTTAGCCAGAGGACTAACCCGTGTCCTACGGAATCACCCTGGACCCACCCTTAGCCACACGCGAAACCAGCCCTACACCTGTTCCGAGTCCTAGGACTAACCGGAGCCCTCCCTTGACACCTACCCCTAACCCTCAGCCAAACCCTACCACTACCACTAATCCTAGGCCTAACATGAACCCTAACCTTAACACTGCCTGTGTGCCTCTGCCAACCACTAGCCCTTCACCTAAAACTACCCCGAGTACTACCCCTCGCCCTAGGACTGCCCCTAGCACTACCTGTAGTCCTACACCTACCCCTGGCCCTACAGCTACCCCTACCCATAGGCCCACCCCCATCCCTACCCCTAGCCACAGCTCCAACTCCTGGCCCTAGGACTACTCCTAGGTTTACCCCGACACCCACCTTTTGCCCTATGCCTACCCCAGCGCTACACCTACCCCTCCCACTAGCCCTAGCTCGGGCCCTAGACCAACGCCAGGTGCTCACTCTAGTCCGAGGCCTAGCACTTGCCCGTCACCGAACAATAAACCTTGCCCTACCGTTAGCCAGAGGACTAACCCGTGTCCTACGGAATCACCCTGGACCCACACTTAGCCACACCCGAATCCAGCCCTACACCTGTTTCAAGTCCTAGGACTAACCAAAGCCCTCCCGTGACACCTGCCCCTAGCCCTCGGCCAACCCCTACCACTACAACTAATTCTAGGCCTAACATGAGCCCTAACACTAACACTGCCCGTAGGCCTCTGCCAACCACTAGCCCTTCACCTAACCCTACCCCGAGCACTCCCCCTCGCCCTAGGCCTACGCCTAGCACTACCTCTAATCCTACCCCTACCCCTGGCCCTACAGCTACCCCTACCCATAGGCACACCCCCATCCCTACCCCTAGCCACAGCTCCAACTCCTGGCCCTAGGCCTACTCCTAAGTTTACCCCGACACCCACCTCTTGCCCTATGCCTACCCCAGCGCTAAGCCTACCGCTCCCACTAGCCCTAGCTCGGGCCCTAGACCACGCCCAGTGCTCACTCTAGTCCGAGACCTAGCACTTGCCCGTTGCCTACCTGTACACCTTGCCCTACCGTTAGCCAGAACACTAACCTGTGTCCCACGAAATCACCCTGTACCCACCCTTAGCCACACCCGAATCCAGCCCTACACATGTTCCGAGTCCTAGGACTAAACGGAACCCTCCCGTGACACCTATCCCTAGCCCTCGGCCAACCCCTACCACTACCACTAATCCTAGGCCTAACATGAGCCCTAAAACTAACACTGCCCGTGGGCCTCTGCCAACCACTAGCCCTTCAACTCACCCTACCCCGAGCACTCCCCCTCGCCCTAGGCCTATGCCTAGCACTACCACTAGTCCTACCCCTACCCCTGGCCCTACAGCTACACCTAACCATAGGCCCACCCCCATCCCTACCCCTAGCCACAGCTCCAACTCCTGGCCCTAGGCCTACTCCTAGGTTTACCCCAACACCCACCTCTTGCCCTATGCCTACCCAAGCGCTACACCTACCGCTCCCACTAGTTCTAGCTCGGCCCTAGACCAACGCCCAGTGCTCACTCTAGTCCGAAGCCTAGCATTTGCCCGTCCCCTACCAGTACACCTTGCCCTACCGTTAGCCAGAACACTAACCTGTGTCCCACGAAATCACCCTGGACCCACACTTAGCCACACCCGAAACCAGCCCTCCACCTGTTCCGACTCCTAGGACTAACCGGAGTTTTCCCGTGACACCTACTCCTAACCCTCGGCCAACCCCTTCCACTACCACTAATCCTAGGCCTAACATGAGCCCTAACCCTAACACTGCCCGTGTGCCTCTGCCAACCACTAGCACTTCACCTAACCCTACCCCGAGCACTCCCCCTCGCCCTAGGCCTACGCCTAGCACTACCTCTAGTCCTACCCCTACACCAGGCCCTACAGCTACCCCTAACCATAGGCCAACCACCATCACTACCCCTAGCCACAGCTCCAACTCCTATTTCTAGGACTACTCCTAGGTTTACCCCGACACCCACCTCTTGCCCTATGCCTACCCCAGCGCTACACCTACCGCTTCCACTAGCCCTAGCTCGGGCCCTAGACCAACGTCAGGTGCTCACCCTAGTCCGAGGCCTAGCACTTGCCCGTCACCGAACAGTACACCTTGCCCTACCGTTAGCCAGAGGACTAACCTGTGTCCTACGGAATCACCCTGGACCCACACTTAGCCACACCCGAATCCAGCCCTACACCTGTTTCAAGTCCTAGGACTAACCAGAGCCCTCCCGTGACACCTGCCCCTACCCCTTGGCCAACCCCTACCACTACAACTAATTCTAGGCCTAACATGAGCCCTAACACTAACACTGCCCGTAGGCCTCTGCCAACCACAAGCCCTTCACCTAACCCTACCCCGAGCACTCCCCCTCGCCCTAGGCCTACGCCTAGCACTACCTCTAATCCTACACCTACCCCTGGCCCTACAGCTACCCCTACACATAGGCACACCCCCATCCCTACCCCTAGCCACAGCTCCAACTCCTGGCCCTAGGCCTACTCCTAGGTTTACCCCAACACCCACCTCTTGCCCTATGCCTACCCCAGCGCTACACCTACCGCTCCCACTAGTTCTAGCTCGGCCCTAGACCAACACCCAGTGCTCACTCTAGTCCGAAGCCTAGCATTTGCCCGTCCCCGACCAGTACACCTTACCCTACCGTTAGCCAGAACCCTAACCTGTGTCCCACGAAATCACCCTGGACCCACCCTTAGCCACACCTGAATCCAGCCCTACACCTGTTCCGAGTCCTAGGACTAACCGGAGTTTTCCCGTGACACCTACTGCTAACCCTCGGCCAACCCCTACCACTACCACTAATCCTAGGCCTAACATGAGCCCTAACCCTAACACTGCCCGTGTGCTTCTGCCAACCACTAGCACTTCACCTAACCCTACCCCGAGCACTCTCTCTCGCCCTAGGCCTACGCCTAGCACTACCTTTAGTCCTACAGCTACACCTGGCCCTACAGCTACCCCTAACCATAGGCCCACCCCCATCACTACTCCTAGCCACAGCTCCAACTCCTATCCCTAGGACTACTCCTAGGTTGACCCCGACACCCACCTCTTGCCCTATGCCTACCCCAGCGCTACACCTACCGCTCCCACTAGCCCTATCTCGGGTCCTAGACCAATGCCAGGTGCTCACTCTAGTCCAAGGCCTAGCACTTGCCCGTCACCGAACAGTGCACCTTGCACTACCGTTAGCCAGGGGACTAACCCGTGTCCTACGGAATCACCCTGGACCCACACTTAGCCACACCCGAATCCAGCCCTACACCTGTTTCAAGTCCTAGGACTAACCGCAGCCCTCCCGTGACACCTGTCCCTAGCTTTCGGCCAACCCCTACCACTACAACTAATTCTAGGCCTAACATGAGCCCTAACACTAACACTGCCCGTAGGCCTCTGCCAACCACTAGCCCTTCACCTAACCCTACCCCGAGCTCTCCCCCTCGCCCTAGGCCTACGCCTAGCACTACCTCTAGTCCTACCCCTACCCCTGGCCCTACAGCTACCCCTACCCATAGGCACACCCGCATCCCTACCCCTAGCCACAGCTCCAACTCCTGGCCCTAGGCCTACTCCTAGGTTTACCCCGACACCCACCTCTTGCCCTATGCCTACTTCAGCGCTACACCTACCGCTCCCACTAGTTCTAGCTCGGCCCTAGACCAACGCCCAGTGCTCACTCTAGTCCGAAGCCTAGCATTTGCCAGTCCCCGACCAGTACACCTTGCCCTACCGTTAGCCAGAACACTAACCTGTGTCCCACGAAATCACCCTGGACCCACCCTTAGCCACACCCGAAACCAGCCCTACACCTGTTTCGAGTCCTAGGACAAACCGGAGTTTTTCCGTGACACCTACCTCTAACCCTCGGCCTACCCCTACCACTACCACTAATCCTAGGCCTAACATGAGCCTTAAGCCTAACTTCCCGTGTGCCTCTGCCAACCACTAGCACTTCACCTAACCCTACCCCGAGCACTCCCCCTCTCCCTAGGCCTACGCCTAGAACTACCTCTAGTCCTACCCCTACACCTGGCCTTACAGCTACCCCTAACCATAGGCCAACCCCCATCACTACCCCTAGCCACAGCTCCAACTCGTGGCCCTAGGCCTACTCCTAGGTTTACCCCGACACCCACCTCTTGCCCTATGCCTACCCCAGCGCTACACCTACCGCTCCCACTAGTTCTAGCTCGGGCCCTAGACCACGCCCAGTGCTCACTCTAGTCCGAGGCCTAGCACTTGCCCGTCGCCGACCTGTACACCTTGCCCTACCGTTAGCCAGAACACTAACCTGTGTCCCACGAAATCACCCTGTACCCACCCTTAGCCACACCCGAAACCAGCCCTACACCTGTTCCGAGTCCAAGGACTAGCTGGAGTTTTCCCGTGACACCTACTCCTAAGCCTCGGCCAACCCCTACCACTACCACTAATCCTAGGCCTAACATGAGCCCTAACCCTAACACTGCCCGTGTGCCTCTGCCAACCACTAGCACTTCACCTAACCCCACCCCGAGCACTCCCCTTCGCCCTAGGCCTACGTCTAGCACTACCTCTAGTCCTACCCCTACACCTGGCCCTACAGCTACCCCTAACCATAGGCCAACCCCCATCACTACCCCTAGCCACAGCTCCAACTCCTATCCCTAAGACTACTCCTAGGTTTACCCCGACACCCACCTCTTGCCCTATGCCTACCCCAGCGCTACACCTACCGCTCCCACTAGCCCTAGCTCGGGCCCTAGACCAACGCCAGGTGCTCACTCTAGTCCGAGGG
Source organism: Rhinolophus hipposideros (assembly GCF_964194185.1). Taxonomy (NCBI): domain Eukaryota; kingdom Metazoa; phylum Chordata; class Mammalia; order Chiroptera; family Rhinolophidae; genus Rhinolophus; species Rhinolophus hipposideros. The sequence goes on from NW_027669498.1 coordinate 180,124, forward strand.
CTAGCACTTGCCCGTCACCGAACAGTACACCTTGCCCTACCGTTAGCCAGAGGACTAACCCGTGTCCTACGGAATCACACTGGACCCACACTTAGCCACACCCGAATCCAGCCCTACACCTGTTTCAAGTCCTAGGACTAACCGGAGCCCTCCCGTGACACCTGCCCCTAGCCCTCGGCCAACCCCTACCACTACAACTAATTCTAGGCCTAACATGAGCCCTAACACTAACACTGCCCGTAGGCCTCTGCCAACCACTAGCCCTTCACCTAATCCTACCCCGAGCACTCCCCCTCGCCCTAGGCCTACGCCTACCACTACCTCTAATCCTACCCCTACCCCAGGCCCTACAGCTACCCCTACCCATAGGCACACCCCCATCCCTACCACTAGCTACAGCTCCAACTCCTGGCCCTAGGCCTACTCCTAGGTTTACCCCGACACCCACCTCTTGCCCTATGCCTACCCCAGCGCTACACCTACCGCTCCCACTAGCCCTAGCTCGGGCCCTAGACCAACGCCAGGTGCTCACTCTAGTCCGAGGCCTAGCACTTGCCCGTCACCGAACAGTACTCCTTGCCCTACCGTTAGCCAGAGGACTAACCCGTATCCTACGGAATCACCCTGGACCCACACTTAGCCACACTCGAATCCAGCCCTACACATGATTCAAGTCCTAGGACTAACCGGAGCCCTCCCGTGACACCTGCCCCTAGCCCTCGGCCAACCCCTACCACTACAACTAATTCTAGGCCTAACATGAGCCCTAACACTAACACTGCCCGTAGGCCTCTGCCAACCACTAGCCCTTCACCTAACCCTACCCCGAGCACTCCCCCTCGCCCTAGGCCTACGCCTAGCACTACCTCTAGTCCTACCCCTACCCCTGGCCCTACAGCTACCCCTACCGATAGGCACACCCCCATCCCTACCCCTAGCCACAGCTCCATCTCTTGGCCCTAGGCCTACTCCTAGGTTTACTCCGACACCCACCTCTATCCCTATGCCTACCCCAGCGCTACGCCTACCGCTCCCACTAGCCCTAGCTCGGGCCTTAGACCAACGCCCAGTGCTCATTCTAGTCCGAGGCTTAGCACTTGCCCGTCGCTGACCAGTACACCTTGCCCTACCGTTACCCAGAACACTAACCTGTGTCCCACGAAATCACCCTGGACCCACCCTTAGCCACACCCGAATCCAGCCCTACACCTGTTCTGAGTCCTAGGACTAACCGGAGTTTTCCCGTGACACCTACCCTTAGCCCTCGGCAAACCCCTACCACTACCACTAATCCTAGGCCTAATATGAGCCCTAACACTAACACTGCCCGTGGGCCTCTGCCAACCACTAGCTCTTCACCTAACCCTACCCCGAGCACTCCCCCTCGCCCTAGGCCTACGCCTAGCACTACCTCTTGTCCTACCCCTACACCTGGCCCTTACAGCTACCCCTAACCATAGACCCACCCCCATCCCTACCCCTAGCCACAGGTCCAACTCCTGGCCCTAGGCCTACTCCTAGGTTTACCCGACACCCACTTCTTGCCCTATGCCTACCCCAGCGCTACGCCTACCGCTCCCACTAGCCCTAGCTCGGGCCCTAGACCAACGCCCAGTGCTCACTCTAGTCCAAAGCCTAGCATTTGCCCGTCCCCGACCAGTACACCTTGCCCTACCGTTAGCCAGAGCACTAACCCGTGTCCTACGGAATCACCCTGGACCCACCCTTAGCCACACCCGAATCCAGCCCTACACCTGTTTCAAGTCCTAGGACTAACCGGAGTTTTCCCGTGACACCTACCCCTAACCCTCGGCCAACCCCTACCACTACCACTAATCCTAGGCCTAACATGAGCCCTAAACCTAACATGCCCGTGGGCCTCTGCCAAACACTAGCCCTTCACCTAATCCTACCTTGAGCACTACCCCTCGCCCTAGGCCTACGCCTAGCACTATCTCTAGTCCTACCCCTACCCCTGGCCCTACAGGTACCCCTACCCATAGGCCCACCCCTATCCCTAACCCTAGCCACAGCTCCAACTCCTGGCCCTAGGCCTACTCCTAAGTTTACCCCAACAACCACCTCTTGCTCTATGCCTACCCCAGCGCTACGCCTACCGCTCCCACTATCCCTAGCTCGGGACCTAGACCAACGCCCAGTGCTCACTCTAGTCCGAGGCTTAGCACTTGCCCGTCACCGACCAGTACACCTTGCCCTACCGTTAGCCAGAGGACTAACCCGTGTCCTACGGAATCACCCTGGACCCACCCTTAGCCACACCCGAATCCAGCCCTACACCTGTTTCAAGTCCTAGGACTAAACAGAGCCCTCCCGTGACACCTACTCCTAGCCCTTGGCCAACCCCTACCACTACCACTAATTTTAGGCCTAACATGAGCCCTAACACTAACACTCCCGTAGGCCTCTGCCAACCACTAGCCCTTCACCTAACCCTACCCCGAGCACTCCCCCTCGCCCTAGGCCTACGCCTAGAACTACCTCTAGTCCTAACCCTACCCCTGGCCCTACAGCTACCCTACCCACAGGCCCACCCCCATCCCTACCCATAGCCACAGCCGCAACTCCTGGCCCTAGGCCTACTCCTAGGTTTACCCCGACACCCACCTCTTGCCCTATGCCTACCCCAGCGCTACGCCTACCGCTCCCACTAGCCCTTGCTCGGGCCCTAGACCAACGCCCAGTGCTCACTCTAGTCCGAGGCCTAGCACTTGCCCGTCGCCGACCAGTACACCTTGCCCTACCGTTAGCCAGAACACTAACCTGTGTCCCACGAAATCAACCGGTACCCACACTTAGCCACACCCGAATCCAGCCCTACACCTGTTCCGAGTCCTAGGACTTAACGGAGCCCTCCCTTGACACCTACACCTAGCCCTCGGCCAACCCCTACCACTACCACTAATCCTAGGCCTAACATGAGCCCTAACAATAACACTGCCCATGGGCCTCTGCCAACCACTAGCCCTTCACCTAACCCTACCCCGAGCACTCCCCCTCGCCTAGGCTTACGCCTAGCACTACTTCTAGTCCTACTCCTACCCCGGGCCCTACAGCTACCCCTAAGCATAGGCCCACCCCAATCCCTACCCCTAGCCACAGCTCCAACTCCTGGCCCTAGGCCTACTCCTAAGTTTACCCCGACACCCACCTCTTGCCCTATGCCTACCCCAGCGCTACGCCTACCGCTCCCACTAGACCTAGCTCGGGCCCTAGACCAACGCCCAGTGCTCACTCTATTCCGAAGCCTAGCATTTGCCCATCTCCGACCAGTACACCTTGCCCTACCTTTAGCCAGAGCACTAACCCGTGTCCTACGGAATCACCCTGGACCCACCCTTAGCCACACCCGAATCCAGCCCTACACCTTTTCCGAGTCCTAGGACTAAACGGCGCCCTCCCGTGACACCTACCCCTAGCCCTCGGGCAAACCCTACCACTACCACTAATCCTAGGCCTAACATGAGCCCTAACACTAACACTGCTTGTGGGCCTCTGCCAACCACTAGCCCTTCAAGTCACCCTACCCCGAGCACTCCCCCTCGCCCTAGGCCTACGCCTAGCACTACCTCTAGTCGTACCCCTACCCATGGCCCTACAGCTACCCCTAACCATAGGCCCACCCCCATCCCTACCCCTAGCCACAGCTCCAACTCCTGGCCCTAGGCCTACTCCTAGGTTTACCCCGACACCCACCTCTTGCCCTATGCCTACCCCAGCGCTACGCCTACCGCTCCCACTAGACCTAGCTCGGGCCCTAGACCAACGCCCAGTGCTCACTCTAGTCCGAAGCCTAGCATTTGCCTATCTCCGACCAGTACACCTTGCCCTACCTTTAGCCAGAGCACTAACCCGTGTCCTACGGAATCACCCTGGACCCACCCTTAGTCACACCCGAATCACGCCCTACACCTGTTCTGAGTCCTAGGACTAAACGGAGCCCTCCCGTGACACCTACACCTAGCCCTCGGCCAACCCCTACCACTACCACTAATCCTAGGCCTAACATTAGCCCTAACACTAACACTGCCCGTGAGCCTCTGCCACCCACTAGCCCTTCACCTAACCCTACCCCGAGCACTCCCCCTCGCCCTAGGCCTACGCCTAGCACTACCTCTAGTCGTACCCCTACCCATGGCCCTACAGCTACCCCTAACCATAGGCCCACCCCCATCCCTACCCCTAGCCACAGCTCCAACTCCTGGCCCTAGGCCTACTCCTAGGTTTACCCCGACACCCACCTCTTGCCCTATGCCTACCCCAGCGCTACGCCTACCGCTCCCACTAGACCTAGCTCGGGCCCTAGACCAACGCCCAGTGCTCACTCTAGTCCGAGGCCTAGCATTTGCCCGTCCCCGACCAGTACACCTTGCCATACCGTTAGCCAGAGCACTAACCTGTGTCCTGCGGAATCACCCTGGACCCACCCTTAGCCACACCCGAATCCAGCCCTAAACGTGTTTCAAGTCCTAGGACTAACCGGAGCCCTCCCGTGACACCTGCCCCTAGCCCTCGGCCAACCCCTACCACTACCACTAATTCTAAGCCTAACATGAGCCCTAACACTAACACTGCCCGTTGGCCTCTGCCAACCACTAGCCCTTCACCTAACCCTACCCCGAGCACTCCTTCTCGCCCTAGGCCTACGCCTAGCACTATCTCTAGTCCTACACCTACCCCTGGCCCTACAGCAACACCTAACCATAGGCCCACCCCTATCCCTACCCCTAGCCACAGCTCCAACTCCTGGCCCTAGGCCTACTCCTAGGTTTACCCCGAAACCCACCTCTTGCCCTATGCCTACCCCAGTGCTTCGCCTACCGCTCCCACTAGCCCTAGCTCGGCCCTAGACCAACGCCCAGTGCTCACTATATTCCGAGGCCTAGCACTTGCCCGTCACCGACCAGTACACCTTGCCCTACCGTTAGCCAGAACACTAACCTGTGTCCCACGAAATCACCATGGACCCACCCTTAGCCACACCCGAAACCAGCCCTACACCTGTTCCGAGACCTAGGACTAACCGGAGTTTTCCCGTGACACCTACCCCTAACTCTCGGCCGACCCCTACCACTACCACTAATCCTAGGCCTAACATGAACCCTAACCCTAACACTGCCCGTGTGCCTCTGTCAACCACTAGCCCTTCACCTAATCCTAACCCGAGCACTACCCCTCGCCCTAGGCCTACGCCTAGCACTACCTCTAGTCCTATACATACCCCTGGCCCTACAGCTACCCCTACCCATAGGCCCACCCCCATTTGTACCCCTAGCCACAGCTCCAACTCCTGGCCCTAGGCCTACTCCTAGGTTTACCCCGACACCCACCTCTTGCCCTATGCCTACCCCAGCGCTACGCCTACCGCTCCCACTAGCCCTAGCTCGGGACCTAGATCAACGCCCAGTGCTCACTCTAGTCCGAGGCCTAGCACTTGCCCGTTGCCAACCAGTACACCTTGCCCTACCGTTAGCCAGAGCACTAACCCGTGTCCTACGGAATCACCCTGGACCCACCCTTAGGCACACCCGAATCCAGCCCTACACCTGTTCCGAGTCCTAGGACTAAACGGAGCCCTCCCTTGACACCTACCCCTAGCCCTCGGCCATCCCCTACCACTACCACTAATCCTAGGCCTAACATGAGCCCTAACACTAACACTGCCCATGGGCCTCTGCCAACCACTAGCCCTTCACCTAACCCTACCCCGAGCACTCCCCCTCGCCCTAGGCCTACGCCTAGAACTACCTCTAGTCCTACCCCTACCCCTGGCCCTACAGCTACACCTAACCATAGGCCCACCCCCATCCCTACCCCTAGCCACAGCTCCAACTCCTGGCCCTAGGCCTACTCCTAGGTTTACCCCGAAACCCACCTCTTGCCCTATTCCTACCACAGCGCTACGCCTACCGCTCCCACTAGCCCTAGCTCGGGCCCTAGACCAACGCCCAGTGCTCACTCTAGTCCGAGGCCTAGCACTTGACCGTCGCGGACCAGTACACTTTGCCCTACCGTTAGCCATAGCACTAACCCGTGTCCTACGGAATCACCCTGGACCCACCCTTAGCCACACCCGAATCCAGCCCTACACCTTTTCCGAGTCTAGGACTAAACGGAGCCCTCCCGTGACACCTACACCTAGCCCTCGGCCAACCCCTACCACTATTACTAATCCTAGGCCTAACTTGAGCCCTAACACTAACACTGCCCGTGGGCCTCTGCCAACCACTAGCCCTTCACCTAATCCTACCCCGAGCACTACCCATCACCCTAGGCCTACGCCTAGCACTACCTCTAGTCCTACCCATACCCCTGGCCCTACTGCTACCCCTACCCATAGGCCCAACCCCATCCCTACCCCGAGACACAGCTCCAACTCCTGGCCCTAGGACTGCTCCTAGGTTTACCCCGACACCCACCTCTTGCCCTATGCCTACCCCAGCGCTACGCCTACCGCTCCCAGTAGCCCTAGCTCGGGCCCTAGACCAACGCCAAGTGCTCACTATATTCCGAGGCCTAGCACTTGCCCGTCACCGACCAGTACACCTTGCCCTACCGTTAGCCAGAACACTAACCTGTGTCCCACGAAATCACCCTGGACCCACCCTTAGCCACACCCGAAACCAGCCCTACACCTGTTCCGAGTCCTAGGACTAACCGGAGTTTTCCCGTGACACCTACCCCTAATCCTCGGCCAAAAACTACCACTACCACTAATCCTAGGCCTAACATGAGCCCTAACAATAACACTGCCCGTGGGCCTCTGCCAACCACTAGCCCTTCACCTAACCCTACCCCGAGCACTCCCCCTCGCCTAGGCTTACGCCTAGCACTACTTCTAGTCCTACTCCTACCCCGGGCCCTACAGCTACCCCTAAGCATAGGCCCACCCCAATCCCTACCCCTAGCCACAGCTCCAACTCCTGGCCCTAGGCCTACTCCTAAGTTTACCCCAACACCCACCTCTTGCCCTATGCCTACCCCAGCGCTACGCCTACCGCTCCCACTAGACCTAGCTCGGGCCCTAGACCAACGCCCAGTGCTCACTCTATTCCGAAGCCTAGCATTTGCCCATCTCCGACCAGTACACCTTGCCCTACCTTTAGCCAGAGCACTAACCCGTGTCCTACGGAATCACCCTGGACCCACCCTTAGCCACACCCGAATCCAGCCCTACACCTTTTCCGAGTCCTAGGACTAAACGGAGCCCTCCCGTGACACCTACCCCTAGCCCTCGGGCAAACCCTACCACTACCACTAATCCTAGGCCTAACATGAGCCCTAACACTAACACTGCTTGTGGGCCTCTGCCAACCACTAGCCCTTCAAGTCACCCTACCCCGAGCACTCCCCCTCGCCCTAGGCCTACGCCTAGCACTACCTCTAGTCGTACCCCTACCCATGGCCCTACAGCTACCCCTAACCATAGGCCCACCCCCATCCCTACCCCTAGCCACAGCTCCAACTCCTGGCCCTAGGCCTACTCCTAGGTTTACCCCGACACCCACCTCTTGCCCTATGCCTACCCCAGCGCTACGCCTACCGCTCCCACTAGACCTAGCTCGGGCCCTAGACCAACGCCCAGTGCTGACTCTAGTCCGAAGCCTAGCATTTGCCTATCTCCGACCAGTACACCTTGCCCTACCTTTAGCCAGAGCACTAACCCGTGTCCTACGGAATCACCCTGGACCCACCCTTAGTCACACCCGAATCACGCCCTACACCTGTTCTGAGTCCTAGGACTAAACGGAGCCCTCCCGTGACACCTACACCTAGCCCTCGGCCAACCCCTACCACTACCACTAATCCTAGGCCTAACATTAGCCCTAACACTAACACTGCCCGTGAGCCTCTGCCACCCACTAGCCCTTCCCCTAATCCTACCCCGAGCACTACCCCTCGCCCTATGCCTACGCCTAGCACTACCTCTAGTCCTACCCCTACCCCTGGCCCTACAGCTACCCCTACTCATAAGCCCACCCCCATCCCTACCCCTAGCCACAGCTCCAACTACTGGCCCTAGGCTTACTGCTAGGTTTACACCGACACCCATCTCTTGCCCTATGCCTACCCCAGCGCTTCGCCTACCGCTCCCGCTAGTTCTAGCTCGGCCCTAGACCAACGCCCAGTGCTCACTCTAGTCCGAAGCCTAGCATTTGCCCGTCCCCGACCAGTACACCTTGCCATACCGTTAGCCAGAGCACTAACCCGTGTCCTGCGGAATCACCCTGGACCCACCCTTAGCCACACCCGAATCCAGCCCTAAACGTGTTTCAAGTCCTAGGACTAACCGGAGCCCTCCCGTGACACCTGCCCCTAGCCCTCGGCCAACCCCTACCACTACCACTAATTCTAAGCCTAACATGAGCCCTAACACTAACACTGCCCGTTGGCCTCTGCCAACCACTAGCCCTTCACCTAACCCTACCCCGAGCACTCCTTCTCGCCCTAGGCCTACGCCTAGCACTATCTCTAGTCCTACACCTACCCCTGGCCCTACAGCAACACCTAACCATAGGCCCACCCCTATCCCTACCCCTAGCCACAGCTCCAACTCCTGGCCCTAGGCCTACTCCTAGGTTTACCCCGAAACCCACCTCTTGCCCTATGCCTACCCCAGTGCTTCGCCTACCGCTCCCACTAGCCCTAGCTCGGCCCTAGACCAACGCCCAGTGCTCACTATATTCCGAGGCCTAGCACTTGCCCGTCACCGACCAGTACACCTTGCCCTACCGTTAGCCAGAACACTAACCTGTGTCCCACGAAATCACCATGGACCCACCCTTAGCCACACCCGAAACCAGCCCTACACCTGTTCCGAGACCTAGGACTAACCGGAGTTTTCCCGTGACACCTACCCCTAACTCTCGGCCGACCCCTACCACTACCACTAATCCTAGGCCTAACATGAACCCTAACCCTAACACTGCCCGTGTGCCTCTGTCAACCACTAGCCCTTCACCTAATCCTAACCCGAGCACTACCCCTCGCCCTAGGCCTACGCCTAGCACTACCTCTAGTCGTACCCCTACCCATGGCCCTACAGCTACCCCTAACCATAGGCCCACCCCCATCCCTACCCCTAGCCACAGCTCCAACTCCTGGCCCTAGGCCTACTCCTAGGTTTACCCCGACACCCACCTCTTGCCCTATGCCTACCCCAGCGCTACGCCTACCACTCCCACTAGCCCTAGCTCGGGACCTAGACCAACGCCCAGTGCTCACTCTAGTCCGAGGCCTAGCACTTGCCCGTTGCCAACCAGTACACCTTGCCCTACCGTTAGCCAGAGCACTAACCCGTGTCCTACGGAATCACCCTGGACCCACCCTTAGGCACACCCGAATCCAGCCCTACACCTGTTCCGAGTCCTAGGACTAAACGGAGCCCTCCCTTGACACCTACCCCTAGCCCTCGGCCATCCCCTACCACTACCACTAATCCTAGGCCTAACATGAGCCCTAACACTAACACTGCCCATGGGCCTCTGCCAACCACTAGCCCTTCACCTAACCCTACCCCGAGCACTCCCCCTCGCCCTAGGCCTACGCCTAGAACTACCTCTAGTCCTACCCCTACCCCTGGCCCTACAGCTACACCTAACCATAGGCCCACCCCCATCCCTACCCCTAGCCACAGCTCCAACTCCTGGCCCTAGGCCTACTCCTAGGTTTACCCCGAAACCCACCTCTTGCCCTATTCCTACCACAGCGCTACGCCTACCGCTCCCACTAGCCCTAGCTCGGGCCCTAGACCAACGCCCAGTGCTCACTCTAGTCCGAGGCCTAGCACTTGACCGTCGCGGACCAGTACACTTTGCCCTACCGTTAGCCATAGCACTAACCCGTGTCCTACGGAATCACCCTGGACCCACCCTTAGCCACACCCGAATCCAGCCCTACACCTTTTCCGAGTCTAGGACTAAACGGAGCCCTCCCGTGACACCTACACCTAGCCCTCGGCCAACCCCTACCACTATTACTAATCCTAGGCCTAACTTGAGCCCTAACACTAACACTGCCCGTGGGCCTCTGCCAACCACTAGCCCTTCACCTAATCCTACCCCGAGCACTACCCATCACCCTAGGCCTACGCCTAGCACTACCTCTAGTCCTACCCATACCCCTGGCCCTACTGCTACCCCTACCCATAGGCCCAACCCCATCCCTACCCCGAGACACAGCTCCAACTCCTGGCCCTAGGACTGCTCCTAGGTTTACCCCGACACCCACCTCTTGCCCTATGCCTACCCCAGCGCTACGCCTACCGCTCCCAGTAGCCCTAGCTCGGGCCCTAGACCAACGCCAAGTGCTCACTATATTCCGAGGCCTAGCACTTGCCCGTCACCGACCAGTACACCTTGCCCTACCGTTAGCCAGAACACTAACCTGTGTCCCACGAAATCACCCTGGACCCACCCTTAGCCACACCCGAAACCAGCCCTACACCTGTTCCGAGTCCTAGGACTAACCGGAGTTTTCCCGTGACACCTACCCCTAATCCTCGGCCAAAAACTACCACTACCACTAATCCTAGGCCTAACATGAGCCCTAACAATAACACTGCCCGTGGGCCTCTGCCAACCACTAGCCCTTCACCTAACCCTACCCCGAGCACTCCCCCTCGCCTAGGCTTACGCCTAGCACTACTTCTAGTCCTACTCCTACCCCGGGCCCTACAGCTACCCCTAAGCATAGGCCCACCCCAATCCCTACCCCTAGCCACAGCTCCAACTCCTGGCCCTAGGCCTACTCCTAAGTTTACCCCGACACCCACCTCTTGCCCTATGCCTACCCCAGCGCTACGCCTACCGCTCCCACTAGACCTAGCTCGGGCCCTAGACCAACGCCCAGTGCTCACTCTATTCCGAAGCCTAGCATTTGCCCATCTCCGACCAGTACACCTTGCCCTACCTTTAGCCAGAGCACTAACCCGTGTCCTACGGAATCACCCTGGACCCACCCTTAGCCACACCCGAATCCAGCCCTACACCTTTTCCGAGTCCTAGGACTAAACGGAGCCCTCCCGTGACACCTACCCCTAGCCCTCGGGCAAACCCTACCACTACCACTAATCCTAGGCCTAACATGAGCCCTAACACTAACACTGCTTGTGGGCCTCTGCCAACCACTAGCCCTTCAAGTCACCCTACCCCGAGCACTCCCCCTCGCCCTAGGCCTACGCCTAGCACTACCTCTAGTCGTACCCCTACCCATGGCCCTACAGCTACCCCTAACCATAGGCCCACCCCCATCCCTACCCCTAGCCACAGCTCCAACTCCTGGCCCTAGGCCTACTCCTAGGTTTACCCCGACACCCACCTCTTGCCCTATGCCTACCCCAGCGCTACGCCTACCGCTCCCACTAGACCTAGCTCGGGCCCTAGACCAACGCCCAGTGCTGACTCTAGTCCGAAGCCTAGCATTTGCCTATCTCCGACCAGTACACCTTGCCCTACCTTTAGCCAGAGCACTAACCCGTGTCCTACGGAATCACCCTGGACCCACCCTTAGTCACACCCGAATCACGCCCTACACCTGTTCTGAGTCCTAGGACTAAACGGAGCCCTCCCGTGACACCTACACCTAGCCCTCGGCCAACCCCTACCACTACCACTAATCCTAGGCCTAACATTAGCCCTAACACTAACACTGCCCGTGAGCCTCTGCCACCCACTAGCCCTTCCCCTAATCCTACCCCGAGCACTACCCCTCGCCCTATGCCTACGCCTAGCACTACCTCTAGTCCTACCCCTACCCCTGGCCCTACAGCTACCCCTACTCATAAGCCCACCCCCATCCCTACCCCTAGCCACAGCTCCAACTACTGGCCCTAGGCTTACTGCTAGGTTTACACCGACACCCATCTCTTGCCCTATGCCTACCCCAGCGCTTCGCCTACCGCTCCCGCTAGTTCTAGCTCGGCCCTAGACCAACGCCCAGTGCTCACTCTAGTCCGAAGCCTAGCATTTGCCCGTCCCCGACCAGTACACCTTGCCATACCGTTAGCCAGAGCACTAACCCGTGTCCTGCGGAATCACCCTGTACCCACCCTTAGCCACACCCGAATCCAGCCCTACACATGTTCCGAGTCCTAGGACTAACCGGAGCCCTCCCGTGACACCTGCCCCTACCCCTTGGCCAACCCCTACCACTACAACTAATCCTAGGCCTAACATGAGCCCTAACACTAACACTGCCCGAGGGCCTCTACCAACCACTAGCCCTTCAAGTCACCCTACCCCGAGCACTCCCCCTCGCCCTAGGCCTACGCCTACCACTACCTCTAGTCCTACCCCTACCCCTGGCCCTACAGCTACCCCTACCCATAGGCCCACCCCCATCCCTACCCCTAGCCACAGCTCCAACTCCTGGCCCTAGGCCTACTCCTAGGTTTACCCCGACACCCACCTCTTGCCCTATGCCTACCCCAGCGCTAAGCCTACCGCTCCCACTAGCCCTAGCTCGGGCCCTAGACCACGCCCAGTGCTAACTCTAGTCCGAGACCTAGCACTTGCCCGTTGCCTACCTGTACACCTTGCCCTACCGTTAGCCAGAACACTAACCTGTGTCCCACGAAATCACCCTGTACCCACCCTTAGCCACACCCGAATCCAGCCCTACACATGTTCCGAGTCCTAGGACTAAACGGAACCCTCCTGTGACACCTACCCCTAGCCCTCGGCCAACCCCTACCACTACCACTAATCCTAGGCCTAACATGAGCCCTAAAACTAACACTGCCCGTGGGCCTCTGCCAACCACTAGCCCTTCAACTCACCCTACCCCGAGCACTCCCCCTCGCCCTAGGCCTATGCCTAGCACTACCACTAGTCCTACCCCTACCCCTGGCCCTACAGCTACACCTAACCATAGGCCCACCCCCATCCCTACCCCTAGCCACAGCTCCAACTCCTGGCCCTAGGCCTACTCCTAGGTTTACCCCAACACCCACCTCTTGCCCTATGCCTACCCAAGCGCTACACCTACCGCTCCCACTAGTTCTAGCTCGGCCCTAGACCAACGCCCAGTGCTCACTCTAGTCCGAAGCCTAGCATTTGCCCGTCCCCTACCAGTACACCTTGCCCTACCGTTAGCCAGAACACTAACCTGTGTCCCACGAAATCACCCTGGACCCACACTTAGCCACACCCGAAACCAGCCCTACACCTGTTCCGACTCCTAGGACTAACCGGAGTTTTCCCGTGACACCTACTCCTAACCCTCGGCCAACCCCTTCCACTACCACTAATCCTAGGCCTAACATGAGCCCTAACCCTAACACTGCCCGTGTGCCTCTGCCAACCACTAGCACTTCACCTAACCCTACCCCGAGCACTCCCCCTCGCCCTAGGCCTACGCCTAGCACTACCTCTAGTCCTACCGCTACACCTGGCCCTACAGCTACCCCTAACCATAGGCCCACCCCCATCACTACCCCTAGCCACAGCTCCAACTCCTATCCCTAGGACTACTCCTAGGTTGACCCCGACACCCACCTCTTGCCCTATGCCTACCCCAGCGCTACACCTACCGCTCCCACTAGCCCTAGCTCGGGCCCTAGACCAATGCCAGGTGCTCACTCTAGTCCAAGGCCTAGCACTTGCCCGTCACCGAACAGTGCACCTTGCACTACCGTTAGCCAGAGGACTAACCCGTGTCCTACGGAATCACCCTGGACCCACACTTAGAAACACCCGAATCCAGCCCTACACCTGTTTCAAGTCCTAGGACTAACCGCAGCCCTCCCGTGACACCTGTTCCTAGCTTTCGGCCAACCCCTACCACTACAACTAATTCTAGGCCTAACATGAGCCCTAACACTAACACTGCCTGTAGGCCTCTGCCAACCACTAGCCCTTCACCTAACCTTACCCCGAACTCTCCCCCTCGCCCTAGGCCTACGCCTAGCACTACCTCTAGTCCTACCCCTACCTCTGGCCCTACAGCTACCCCTACCCATAGGCACACCCGCATCCCTACCCCTAGCCACAGCTCCAACTCCTGGCCCTAGGCCTACTCCTAGGTTTACCCTGATACCCACCTCTTGCCCTATGCCTACCCCAGCGCTACGCCTAACGCTCCCACTAGCCCTAGCTCGGGCCCTAGACCACGCCCAGTGCTCACTCTAGTCCGAGGCCTAGCACTTGCCCTTCGCCGACCTGTACACCTTGCCCTACCGTTAGCCAGAACACTAACCTGTGTCCCACGAAATCACCCTGTACCCACCCTTAGCCACACCCGAAACCAGCCCTACACCTGTTCCGAGTCCTAGGACTAACCGGAGTTTTTCCGTGACACCTACCTCTAACCCTCGGCCTACCCCTACCACTACCACTAATCCTAGGCCTAACATGAGCCCTAAGCCTAACACTGCCCGTGTGCCTCTGCCAACCACTAGCACTTCACCTAACCCTACCCCGAGCACTCCCCCTCGCCCTAGGCCTGCGCCTAGCACTACCTCTAGTCCTACCCCTACACCTGGCCCTACAGCTACCCCTAACCATAGGCCAACCCCCATCACTACCCCTAGCCACAGCTCCACCTCCTGGCCCTAGGCCTACTCCTAGGTTTACCCCGACACCCACCTCTTGCCCTATGCCAACCCCAGCGCTACACCTACCGCTCCTACTAGTTCTAGCTCGGCCCTAGACCAACGCCCAGTGCTCACTCTAGTCCAAGGCCTAGCACTTGCCCGTTGCTGACCAGTACACCTTGCCCTACCGTTAGCCAGAGCACTAACTAGTGTCCTACGGAATCACCCTGGACCCACCGTTAGCCACACCCGAATCCAGCCCTACATCTGTTCGGAGTCCTAGGACTAAACGGAGCCCTCCCGTGACACCTACCTCTAGCCCTCGGCCAACCCCTACCACTACCACTAATCCTAGGCCTAACATGTGCCCTAAAACTAACACTGCCCGTGGGCCTCTGCCAACCACTAGCCCTTCAACTCACCCTACCCCGAGCACTCCCCCTCGCCCTAGGCCTACGCCTAGCACTACCTCTAGTCCTACCCCTACCCCTGGCCCTACAGCTACACCTAACCATAGGCACACCCCCATCCCTACCCCTAGCCACAGCTCCAACTCCTGGCCCTAGGCCTACTCCTAGGTTTACCCCAACACCCACCTGTTGCCCTATGCCTACTTCAGCGCTACACCTACCGCTCCCACTAGTTCTAGCTCGGCCTTAGACCAACGCCCAGTGCTCACTCTAGTCCGAGGCCTAGCATTTGCCCGTCTCCGACCAGTACACCTTACCCTACCGTTAGCCAGAGGACTAACCCGTGTCCTACGGAATCACCCTGGACCCACCCTTAGCCACACGCGAAACCAGCCCTACACCTGTTCCGAGTCCTAGGACTAACCGGAGCCCTCCCTTGACACCTACCCCTAACCCTCAGCCAAACCCTACCACTACCACTAATCCTAGGCCTAACATGAACCCTAACCTTAACACTGCCTGTGTGCCTCTGCCAACCACTAGCCCTTCACCTAAAACTACCCCGAGTACTACCCCTCGCCCTAGGACTGCCCCTAGCACTACCTGTAGTCCTACACCTACCCCTGGCCCTACAGCTACCCCTACCCATAGGCCCACCCCCATCCCTACCCCTAGCCACAGCTCCAACTCCTGGCCCTAGGACTACTCCTAGGTTTACCCCGACACCCACCTTTTGCCCTATGCCTACCCCAGCGCTACACCTACCCCTCCCACTAGCCCTAGCTCGGGCCCTAGACCAACGCCAGGTGCTCACTCTAGTCCGAGGCCTAGCACTTGCCCGTCACCGAACAATAAACCTTGCCCTACCGTTAGCCAGAGGACTAACCCGTGTCCTACGGAATCACCCTGGACCCACACTTAGCCACACCCGAATCCAGCCCTACACCTGTTTCAAGTCCTAGGACTAACCAAAGCCCTCCCGTGACACCTGCCCCTAGCCCTCGGCCAACCCCTACCACTACAACTAATTCTAGGCCTAACATGAGCCCTAACACTAACACTGCCCGTAGGCCTCTGCCAACCACTAGCCCTTCACCTAACCCTACCCCGAGCACTCCCCCTCGCCCTAGGCCTACGCCTAGCACTACCTCTAATCCTACCCCTACCCCTGGCCCTACAGCTACCCCTACCCATAGGCACACCCCCATCCCTACCCCTAGCCACAGCTCCAACTCCTGGCCCTAGGCCTACTCCTAAGTTTACCCCGACACCCACCTCTTGCCCTATGCCTACCCCAGCGCTAAGCCTACCGCTCCCACTAGCCCTAGCTCGGGCCCTAGACCACGCCCAGTGCTCACTCTAGTCCGAGACCTAGCACTTGCCCGTTGCCTACCTGTACACCTTGCCCTACCGTTAGCCAGAACACTAACCTGTGTCCCACGAAATCACCCTGTACCCACCCTTAGCCACACCCGAATCCAGCCCTACACATGTTCCGAGTCCTAGGACTAAACGGAACCCTCCCGTGACACCTATCCCTAGCCCTCGGCCAACCCCTACCACTACCACTAATCCTAGGCCTAACATGAGCCCTAAAACTAACACTGCCCGTGGGCCTCTGCCAACCACTAGCCCTTCAACTCACCCTACCCCGAGCACTCCCCCTCGCCCTAGGCCTATGCCTAGCACTACCACTAGTCCTACCCCTACCCCTGGCCCTACAGCTACACCTAACCATAGGCCCACCCCCATCCCTACCCCTAGCCACAGCTCCAACTCCTGGCCCTAGGCCTACTCCTAGGTTTACCCCAACACCCACCTCTTGCCCTATGCCTACCCAAGCGCTACACCTACCGCTCCCACTAGTTCTAGCTCGGCCCTAGACCAACGCCCAGTGCTCACTCTAGTCCGAAGCCTAGCATTTGCCCGTCCCCTACCAGTACACCTTGCCCTACCGTTAGCCAGAACACTAACCTGTGTCCCACGAAATCACCCTGGACCCACACTTAGCCACACCCGAAACCAGCCCTCCACCTGTTCCGACTCCTAGGACTAACCGGAGTTTTCCCGTGACACCTACTCCTAACCCTCGGCCAACCCCTTCCACTACCACTAATCCTAGGCCTAACATGAGCCCTAACCCTAACACTGCCCGTGTGCCTCTGCCAACCACTAGCACTTCACCTAACCCTACCCCGAGCACTCCCCCTCGCCCTAGGCCTACGCCTAGCACTACCTCTAGTCCTACCCCTACACCAGGCCCTACAGCTACCCCTAACCATAGGCCAACCACCATCACTACCCCTAGCCACAGCTCCAACTCCTATTTCTAGGACTACTCCTAGGTTTACCCCGACACCCACCTCTTGCCCTATGCCTACCCCAGCGCTACACCTACCGCTTCCACTAGCCCTAGCTCGGGCCCTAGACCAACGTCAGGTGCTCACCCTAGTCCGAGGCCTAGCACTTGCCCGTCACCGAACAGTACACCTTGCCCTACCGTTAGCCAGAGGACTAACCTGTGTCCTACGGAATCACCCTGGACCCACACTTAGCCACACCCGAATCCAGCCCTACACCTGTTTCAAGTCCTAGGACTAACCAGAGCCCTCCCGTGACACCTGCCCCTACCCCTTGGCCAACCCCTACCACTACAACTAATTCTAGGCCTAACATGAGCCCTAACACTAACACTGCCCGTAGGCCTCTGCCAACCACAAGCCCTTCACCTAACCCTACCCCGAGCACTCCCCCTCGCCCTAGGCCTACGCCTAGCACTACCTCTAATCCTACACCTACCCCTGGCCCTACAGCTACCCCTACACATAGGCACACCCCCATCCCTACCCCTAGCCACAGCTCCAACTCCTGGCCCTAGGCCTACTCCTAGGTTTACCCCGACACCCACCTCTTGCCCTATGCCAACCCCAGCGCTACGCCTACCGCTCCCACTAACCCTAGTTCGGGACCTAAACCACGCCCAGTGCTCACTCTAGTCCGAGACCTAGCACTTGCCCGTCGCCGACCTGTACACCTTGCCCTACCGTTAGCCAGAACACTAACCTGTGTCCCACGAAATCACCCTGTACCCACCCTTAGCCACACCCGAATCCAGCCCTACACATGTTCCGAGTCCTAGGACTAACCGGAGCCCTCCCATGACACCTGCCCCTACCCTTTGGCCAACCCCTACCACTACAACTAATCCTAGGCCTAACATGAGCCCTAACACTAACACTGCCCGAGGGCCTCTGCCAACCACTAGCCCTTCAAGTCACCCTACCCCGAGCAGTCCCCCTCGCCCTAGGCCTACGCCTAGCACTACCTCTAGTCCTACCCCTACCCCTGGCCCTACAGCTACCCCTACCCATAGGCCCACACCCATCCCTACCCCTAGCCACAGCTCCAACTCCTGGCCCTAGGCCTAATCCTAGGTTTACCCCGACACCCACCTCTTGCCCTATGCCTACCCCAGCGCTACGCCTACGGCTCCCACTAGCCCTAGCTCGGGACCTAGACCAACGCCCAGTGCTCACTCTAGTCCGAGGCCTAGCACTTGCCCGTTGCCGACCAGTACACCTTGCCCTACCGTTAGCCAGAGCACTAACCCGTGTCCTACGGAATCACCCTGGACCCACCCTTAGCCACACCCGAATCCAGCCCTACAACTCTTCGGAGTCCTAGGACTAAACGGAGCCCTCCCGTGACACCTACCCCTAGCCCTCGGCCAACCCCTACCACTACCACTAATCCTAGGCCTAACATGAGACCTAACACTAACACTGCCCGTGGGCCTCTGCCAACAACTAGCCCTTCAACTAACCCTACCCCGAGCATGCCCCCTCGCCCTAGGCCTACGCTTAGCACTACCTCTAGTCCTACCACTACCCCTGGCCCTACAGCTACAACTAACCATAGGCCCACCCCCATCCCTACCTTTAGCCACAGCTCCAACTCCTGGCCCTAGGCCTACTCCTAGGTTTACCCCAACACCCACCTCTTGCCCTATGCCTACCCCAGCGCTACACCTACCGCTCCCACTAGTTCTAGCTCGGCCCTAGACCAACACCCAGTGCTCACTCTAGTCCGAAGCCTAGCATTTGCCCGTCCCCGACCATTACACCTTACCCTACCGTTAGCCAGAACCCTAACCTGTGTCCCACGAAATCACCCTGGACCCACCCTTAGCCACACCTGAATCCAGCCCTACACCTGTTCCGAGTCCTAGGACTAACCGGAGTTTTCCCGTGACACCTACTGCTAACCCTCGGCCAACCCCTACCACTACCACTAATCCTAGGCCTAACATGAGCCCTAACCCTAACACTGCCCGTGTGCTTCTGCCAACCACTAGCACTTCACCTAACCCTACCCCGAGCACTCTCTCTCGCCCTAGGCCTACGCCTAGCACTACCTTTAGTCCTACAGCTACACCTGGCCCTACAGCTACCCCTAACCATAGGCCCACCCCCATCACTACTCCTAGCCACAGCTCCAACTCCTATCCCTAGGACTACTCCTAGGTTGACCCCGACACCCACCTCTTGCCCTATGCCTACCCCAGCGCTACACCTACCGCTCCCACTAGCCCTATCTCGGGTCCTAGACCAATGCCAGGTGCTCACTCTAGTCCAAGGCCTAGCACTTGCCCGTCACCGAACAGTGCACCTTGCACTACCGTTAGCCAGGGGACTAACCCGTGTCCTACGGAATCACCCTGGACCCACACTTAGCCACACCCGAATCCAGCCCTACACCTGTTTCAAGTCCTAGGACTAACCGCAGCCCTCCCGTGACACCTGTCCCTAGCTTTCGGCCAACCCCTACCACTACAACTAATTCTAGGCCTAACATGAGCCCTAACACTAACACTGCCCGTAGGCCTCTGCCAACCACTAGCCCTTCACCTAACCCTACCCTGAGCTCTCCCCCTCGCCCTAGGCCTACGCCTAGCACTACCTCTAGTCCTACCCCTACCCCTGGCCCTACAGCTACCCCTACCCATAGGCACACCCGCATCCCTACCCCTAGCCACAGCTCCAACTCCTGGCCCTAGGCCTACTCCTAGGTTTACCCCGACACCCACCTCTTGCCCTATGCCTACTTCAGCGCTACACCTACCGCTCCCACTAGTTCTAGCTCGGCCCTAGACCAACGCCCAGTGCTCACTCTAGTCCGAAGCCTAGCATTTGCCAGTCCCCGACCAGTACACCTTGCCCTACCGTTAGCCAGAACACTAACCTGTGTCCCACGAAATCACCCTGGACCCACCCTTAGCCACACCCGAAACCAGCCCTACACCTGTTTCGAGTCCTAGGACAAACCGGAGTTTTTCCGTGACACCTACCTCTAACCCTCGGCCTACCCCTACCACTACCACTAATCCTAGGCCTAACATGAGCCTTAAGCCTAACTTCCCGTGTGCCTCTGCCAACCACTAGCACTTCACCTAACCCTACCCCGAGCACTCCCCCTCTCCCTAGGCCTACGCCTAGAACTACCTCTAGTCCTACCCCTACACCTGGCCTTACAGCTACCCCTAACCATAGGCCAACCCCCATCACTACCCCTAGCCACAGCTCCAACTCGTGGCCCTAGGCCTACTCCTAGGTTTACCCCGACACCCACCTCTTGCCCTATGCCTACCCCAGCGCTACACCTACCGCTCCCACTAGTTCTAGCTCGGGCCCTAGACCACGCCCAGTGCTCACTCTAG
Organism: Rhinolophus hipposideros; assembly: GCF_964194185.1. Taxonomy (NCBI): domain Eukaryota; kingdom Metazoa; phylum Chordata; class Mammalia; order Chiroptera; family Rhinolophidae; genus Rhinolophus; species Rhinolophus hipposideros. The sequence goes on from NW_027669498.1 coordinate 200,801, forward strand.
TCCGAGGCCTAGCACTTGCCCGTCGCCGACCTGTACACCTTGCCCTACCGTTAGCCAGAACACTAACCTGTGTCCCACGAAATCACCCTGTACCCACCCTTAGCCACACCCGAAACCAGCCCTACACCTGTTCCGAGTCCAAGGACTAGCCGGAGTTTTCCCGTGACACCTACTCCTAAGCCTCGGCCAACCCCTACCACTACCACTAATCCTAGGCCTAACATGAGCCCTAACCCTAACACTGCCCGTGTGCCTCTGCCAACCACTAGCACTTCACCTAACCCCACCCCGAGCACTCCCCTTCGCCCTAGGCCTACGTCTAGCACTACCTCTAGTCCTACCCCTACACCTGGCCCTACAGCTACCCCTAACCATAGGCCAACCCCCATCACTACCCCTAGCCACAGCTCCAACTCCTATCCCTAAGACTACTCCTAGGTTTACCCCGACACCCACCTCTTGCCCTATGCCTACTCCAGCGCTACACCTACCGCTCCCACTAGCCCTAGCTCGGGCCCTAGACCAACGCCAGGTGCTCACTCTAGTCCGAGGGCTAGCACTTGCCCGTCACCGAACAGTACACCTTGCCCTACCGTTAGCCAGAGGACTAACCCGTGTCCTACGGAATCACACTGGACCCACACTTAGCCACACCCGAATCCAGCCCTACACCTGTTTCAAGTCCTAGGACTAACCGGAGCCCTCCCGTGACACCTGCCCCTAGCCCTCGGCCAACCCCTACCACTACAACTAATTCTAGGCCTAACATGAGCCCTAACACTAACACTGCCCGTAGGCCTCTGCCAACCACTAGCCCTTCACCTAATCCTACCCCGAGCACTCCCCCTCGCCCTAGGCCTACGCCTACCACTACCTCTAATCCTACCCCTACCCCAGGCCCTACAGCTACCCCTACCCATAGGCACACCCCCATCCCTACCACTAGCTACAGCTCCAACTCCTGGCCCTAGGCCTACTCCTAGGTTTACCCCGACACCCACCCTATGCCTACCCCAGCGCTACGCCTACCGCTCCCACTAGCCCTATCTCGGGCCCTAGACCAACGCCAGGTGCTCACTCTAGTCCGAGGCCTAGCACTTGCCCGTCACCGAACAGTACACCTTGCCCTACCGTTAGCCAGAGGACTAACCCGTATCCTACGGAATCACCCTGGACCCACACTTAGCCACACTCGAATCCAGCCCTACACATGATTCAAGTCCTAGGACTAACCGGAGCCCTCCCGTGACACCTGCCCCTAGCCCTCGGCCAACCCCTACCACTACAACTAATTCTAGGCCTAACATGAGCCCTAACACTAACACTGCCCGTAGGCCTCTGCCAACCACTAGCCCTTCACCTAACCCTACCCCGAGCACTCCCCCTCGCCCTAGGCCTACGCCTAGCACTACCTCTAGTCCTACCCCTACCCCAGGCCCTACAGCTACCCCTACCGATAGGCACACCCCCATCCCTACCCCTAGCCACAGCTCCATCTCTTGGCCCTAGGCCTACTCCTAGGTTTACTCCGACACCCACCTCTATCCCTATGCCTACCCCAGCGCTACGCCTACCGCTCCCACTAGCCCTAGCTCGGGCCTTAGACCAACGCCCAGTGCTCATTCTAGTCCGAGGCTTAGCACTTGCCCGTCGCTGACCAGTACACCTTGCCCTACCGTTACCCAGAACACTAACCTGTGTCCCACGAAATCACCCTGGACCCACCCTTAGCCACACCCGAATCCAGCCCTACACCTGTTCTGAGTCCTAGGACTAACCGGAGTTTTCCCGTGACACCTACCCTTAGCCCTCGGCAAACCCCTACCACTACCACTAATCCTAGGCCTAATATGAGCCCTAACACTAACACTGCCCGTGGGCCTCTGCCAACCACTAGCTCTTCACCTAACCCTACCCCGAGCACTCCCCCTCGCCCTAGGCCTACGCCTAGCACTACCTCTTGTCCTACCCCTACACCTGGCCCTTACAGCTACCCCTAACCATAGACCCACCCCCATCCCTAACCCTAGCCACAGGTCCAACTCCTGGCCCTAGGCCTACTCCTAGGTTTACCCGACACCCACTTCTTGCCCTATGCCTACCCCAGCGCTACGCCTACCGCTCCCACTAGCCCTAGCTCGGGCCCTAGACCAACGCCCAGTGCTCACTCTAGTCCAAAGCCTAGCATTTGCCCGTCCCCGACCAGTACACCTTGCCCTACCGTTAGCCAGAGCACTAACCCGTGTCCTACGGAATCACCCTGGACCCACCCTTAGCCACACCCGAATCCAGCCCTACACCTGTTTCAAGTCCTAGGACTAACCGGAGTTTTCCCGTGACACCTACCCCTAACCCTCGGCCAACCCCTACCACTACCACTAATCCTAGGCCTAACATGAGCCCTAAACCTAACATGCCCGTGGGCCTCTGCCAAACACTAGCCCTTCACCTAATCCTACCTTGAGCACTACCCCTCGCCCTAGGCCTACGCCTAGCACTATCTCTAGTCCTACCCCTACCCCTGGCCCTACAGGTACCCCTACCCATAGGCCCACCCCTATCCCTAACCCTAGCCACAGCTCCAACTCCTGGCCCTAGGCCTACTCCTAAGTTTACCCCAACAACCACCTCTTGCTCTATGCCTACCCCAGCGCTACGCCTACCGCTCCCACTATCCCTAGCTCGGGACCTAGACCAACGCCCAGTGCTCACTCTAGTCCGAGGCTTAGCACTTGCCCGTCACCGACCAGTACACCTTGCCCTACCGTTAGCCAGAGGACTAACCCGTGTCCTACGGAATCACCCTGGACCCACCCTTAGCCACACCCGAATCCAGCCCTACACCTGTTTCAAGTCCTAGGACTAAACAGAGCCCTCCCGTGACACCTACTCCTAGCCCTTGGCCAACCCCTACCACTACCACTAATTTTAGGCCTAACATGAGCCCTAACACTAACACTGCCCGTAGGCCTCTGCCAACCACTAGCCCTTCACCTAACCCTACCCCGAGCACTCCCCCTCGCCCTAGGCCTACGCCTAGAACTACCTCTAGTCCTAACCCTACCCCTGGCCCTACAGCTACCCTACCCACAGGCCCACCCCCATCCCTACCCATAGCCACAGCCGCAACTCCTGGCCCTAGGCCTACTCCTAGGTTTACCCCGACACCCACCTCTTGCCCTATGCCTACCCCAGCGCTACGCCTACCGCTCCCACTAGCCCTTGCTCGGGCCCTAGACCAACGCCCAGTGCTCACTCTAGTCCGAGGCCTAGCACTTGCCCGTCGCCGACCAGTACACCTTGCCCTACCGTTAGCCAGAACACTAACCTGTGTCCCACGAAATCAACCGGTACCCACACTTAGCCACACCCGAATCCAGCCCTACACCTGTTCCGAGTCCTAGGACTTAACGGAGCCCTCCCTTGACACCTACACCTAGCCCTCGGCCAACCCCTACCACTACCACTAATCCTAGGCCTAACATGAGCCCTAACAATAACACTGCCCGTGGGCCTCTGCCAACCACTAGCCCTTCACCTAACCCTACCCCGAGCACTCCCCCTCGCCTAGGCTTACGCCTAGCACTACTTCTAGTCCTACTCCTACCCCGGGCCCTACAGCTACCCCTCAGCATAGGCCCACCCCAATCCCTACCCCTAGCCACAGCTCCAACTCCTGGCCCTAGGCCTACTCCTAAGTTTACCCCGACACCCACCTCTTGCCCTATGCCTACCCCAGCGCTACGCCTACCGCTCCCACTAGACCTAGCTCGGGCCCTAGACCAACGCCCAGTGCTCACTCTATTCCGAAGCCTAGCATTTGCCCATCTCCGACCAGTACACCTTGCCCTACCTTTAGCCAGAGCACTAACCCGTGTCCTACGGAATCACCCTGGACCCACCCTTAGCCACACCCGAATCCAGCCCTACACCTTTTCCGAGTCCTAGGACTAAACGGCGCCCTCCCGTGACACCTACCCCTAGCCCTCGGGCAAACCCTACCACTACCACTAATCCTAGGCCTAACATGAGCCCTAACACTAACACTGCTTGTGGGCCTCTGCCAACCACTAGCCCTTCAAGTCACCCTACCCCGAGCACTCCCCCTCGCCCTAGGCCTACGCCTAGCACTACCTCTAGTCGTACCCCTACCCATGGCCCTACAGCTACCCCTAACCATAGGCCCACCCCCATCCCTACCCCTAGCCACAGCTCCAACTCCTGGCCCTAGGCCTACTCCTAGGTTTACCCCGACACCCACCTCTTGCCCTATGCCTACCCCAGCGCTACGCCTACCACTCCCACTAGACCTAGCTCGGGCCCTAGACCAACGCCCAGTGCTCACTCTAGTCCGAAGCCTAGCATTTGCCTATCTCCGACCAGTACACCTTGCCCTACCTTTAGCCAGAGCACTAACCCGTGTCCTACGGAATCACCCTGGACCCACCCTTAGTCACACCCGAATCACGCCCTACACCTGTTCTGAGTCCTAGGACTAAACGGAGCCCTCCCGTGACACCTACACCTAGCCCTCGGCCAACCCCTACCACTACCACTAATCCTAGGCCTAACATTAGCCCTAACACTAACACTGCCCGTGAGCCTCTGCCACCCACTAGCCCTTCACCTAACCCTACCCCGAGCACTCCCCCTCGCCCTAGGCCTACGCCTAGCACTACCTCTAGTCGTACCCCTACCCATGGCCCTACAGCTACCCCTAACCATAGGCCCACCCCCATCCCTACCCCTAGCCACAGCTCCAACTCCTGGCCCTAGGCCTACTCCTAGGTTTACCCCGACACCCACCTCTTGCCCTATGCCTACCCCAGCGCTACGCCTACCGCTCCCACTAGACCTAGCTCGGGCCCTAGACCAACGCCCAGTGCTCACTCTAGTCCGAGGCCTAGCATTTGCCCGTCCCCGACCAGTACACCTTGCCATACCGTTAGCCAGAGCACTAACCTGTGTCCTGCGGAATCACCCTGGACCCACCCTTAGCCACACCCGAATCCAGCCCTAAACGTGTTTCAAGTCCTAGGACTAACCGGAGCCCTCCCGTGACACCTGCCCCTAGCCCTCGGCCAACCCCTACCACTACCACTAATTCTAAGCCTAACATGAGCCCTAACACTAACACTGCCCGTTGGCCTCTGCCAACCACTAGCCCTTCACCTAACCCTACCCCGAGCACTCCTTCTCGCCCTAGGCCTACGCCTAGCACTATCTCTAGTCCTACACCTACCCCTGGCCCTACAGCAACACCTAACCATAGGCCCACCCCTATCCCTACCCCTAGCCACAGCTCCAACTCCTGGCCCTAGGCCTACTCCTAGGTTTACCCCGAAACCCACCTCTTGCCCTATGCCTACCCCAGTGCTTCGCCTACCGCTCCCACTAGCCCTAGCTCGGCCCTAGACCAACGCCCAGTGCTCACTATATTCCGAGGCCTAGCACTTGCCCGTCACCGACCAGTACACCTTGCCCTACCGTTAGCCAGAACACTAACCTGTGTCCCACGAAATCACCATGGACCCACCCTTAGCCACACCCGAAACCAGCCCTACACCTGTTCCGAGACCTAGGACTAACCGGAGTTTTCCCGTGACACCTACCCCTAACTCTCGGCCGACCCCTACCACTACCACTAATCCTAGGCCTAACATGAACCCTAACCCTAACACTGCCCGTGTGCCTCTGTCAACCACTAGCCCTTCACCTAATCCTAACCCGAGCACTACCCCTCGCCCTAGGCCTACGCCTAGCACTACCTCTAGTCCTATACATACCCCTGGCCCTACAGCTACCCCTACCCATAGGCCCACCCCCATTTGTACCCCTAGCCACAGCTCCAACTCCTGGCCCTAGGCCTACTCCTAGGTTTACCCCGACACCCACCTCTTGCCCTATGCCTACCCCAGCGCTACGCCTACCGCTCCCAGTAGCCCTAGCTCGGGCCCTAGACCAACGCCAAGTGCTCACTATATTCCGAGGCCTAGCACTTGCCCGTCACCGACCAGTACACCTTGCCCTACCGTTAGCCAGAACACTAACCTGTGTCCCACGAAATCACCCTGGACCCACCCTTAGCCACACCCGAAACCAGCCCTACACCTGTTCCGAGTCCTAGGACTAACCGGAGTTTTCCCGTGACACCTACCCCTAATCCTCGGCCAAAAACTACCACTACCACTAATCCTAGGCCTAACATGAGCCCTAACAATAACACTGCCCGTGGGCCTCTGCCAACCACTAGCCCTTCACCTAACCCTACCCCGAGCACTCCCCCTCGCCTAGGCTTACGCCTAGCACTACTTCTAGTCCTACTCCTACCCCGGGCCCTACAGCTACCCCTAAGCATAGGCCCACCCCAATCCCTACCCCTAGCCACAGCTCCAACTCCTGGCCCTAGGCCTACTCCTAAGTTTACCCCAACACCCACCTCTTGCCCTATGCCTACCCCAGCGCTACGCCTACCGCTCCCACTAGACCTAGCTCGGGCCCTAGACCAACGCCCAGTGCTCACTCTATTCCGAAGCCTAGCATTTGCCCATCTCCGACCAGTACACCTTGCCCTACCTTTAGCCAGAGCACTAACCCGTGTCCTACGGAATCACCCTGGACCCACCCTTAGCCACACCCGAATCCAGCCCTACACCTTTTCCGAGTCCTAGGACTAAACGGAGCCCTCCCGTGACACCTACCCCTAGCCCTCGGGCAAACCCTACCACTACCACTAATCCTAGGCCTAACATGAGCCCTAACACTAACACTGCTTGTGGGCCTCTGCCAACCACTAGCCCTTCAAGTCACCCTACCCCGAGCACTCCCCCTCGCCCTAGGCCTACGCCTAGCACTACCTCTAGTCGTACCCCTACCCATGGCCCTACAGCTACCCCTAACCATAGGCCCACCCCCATCCCTACCCCTAGCCACAGCTCCAACTCCTGGCCCTAGGCCTACTCCTAGGTTTACCCCGACACCCACCTCTTGCCCTATGCCTACCCCAGCGCTACGCCTACCGCTCCCACTAGACCTAGCTCGGGCCCTAGACCAACGCCCAGTGCTGACTCTAGTCCGAAGCCTAGCATTTGCCTATCTCCGACCAGTACACCTTGCCCTACCTTTAGCCAGAGCACTAACCCGTGTCCTACGGAATCACCCTGGACCCACCCTTAGTCACACCCGAATCACGCCCTACACCTGTTCTGAGTCCTAGGACTAAACGGAGCCCTCCCGTGACACCTACACCTAGCCCTCGGCCAACCCCTACCACTACCACTAATCCTAGGCCTAACATTAGCCCTAACACTAACACTGCCCGTGAGCCTCTGCCACCCACTAGCCCTTCCCCTAATCCTACCCCGAGCACTACCCCTCGCCCTATGCCTACGCCTAGCACTACCTCTAGTCCTACCCCTACCCCTGGCCCTACAGCTACCCCTACTCATAAGCCCACCCCCATCCCTACCCCTAGCCACAGCTCCAACTACTGGCCCTAGGCTTACTGCTAGGTTTACACCGACACCCATCTCTTGCCCTATGCCTACCCCAGCGCTTCGCCTACCGCTCCCGCTAGTTCTAGCTCGGCCCTAGACCAACGCCCAGTGCTCACTCTAGTCCGAAGCCTAGCATTTGCCCGTCCCCGACCAGTACACCTTGCCATACCGTTAGCCAGAGCACTAACCCGTGTCCTGCGGAATCACCCTGGACCCACCCTTAGCCACACCCGAATCCAGCCCTAAACGTGTTTCAAGTCCTAGGACTAACCGGAGCCCTCCCGTGACACCTGCCCCTAGCCCTCGGCCAACCCCTACCACTACCACTAATTCTAAGCCTAACATGAGCCCTAACACTAACACTGCCCGTTGGCCTCTGCCAACCACTAGCCCTTCACCTAACCCTACCCCGAGCACTCCTTCTCGCCCTAGGCCTACGCCTAGCACTATCTCTAGTCCTACACCTACCCCTGGCCCTACAGCAACACCTAACCATAGGCCCACCCCTATCCCTACCCCTAGCCACAGCTCCAACTCCTGGCCCTAGACCTACTCCTAGGTTTACCCCGAAACCCACCTCTTGCCCTATGCCTACCCCAGTGCTTCGCCTACCGCTCCCACTAGCCCTAGCTCGGCCCTAGACCAACGCCCAGTGCTCACTATATTCCGAGGCCTAGCACTTGCCCGTCACCGACCAGTACACCTTGCCCTACCGTTAGCCAGAACACTAACCTGTGTCCCACGAAATCACCATGGACCCACCCTTAGCCACACCCGAAACCAGCCCTACACCTGTTCCGAGACCTAGGACTAACCGGAGTTTTCCCGTGACACCTACCCCTAACTCTCGGCCGACCCCTACCACTACCACTAATCCTAGGCCTAACATGAACCCTAACCCTAACACTGCCCGTGTGCCTCTGTCAACCACTAGCCCTTCACCTAATCCTAACCCGAGCACTACCCCTCGCCCTAGGCCTACGCCTAGCACTACCTCTAGTCGTACCCCTACCCATGGCCCTACAGCTACCCCTAACCATAGGCCCACCCCCATCCCTACCCCTAGCCACAGCTCCAACTCCTGGCCCTAGGCCTACACCTAGGTTTACCCCGACACCCACCTCTTGCCCTATGCCTACCCCAGCGCTACGCCTACCACTCCCACTAGCCCTAGCTCGGGACCTAGACCAACGCCCAGTGCTCACTCTAGTCCGAGGCCTAGCACTTGCCCGTTGCCAACCAGTACACCTTGCCCTACCGTTAGCCAGAGCACTAACCCGTGTCCTACGGAATCACCCTGGACCCACCCTTAGGCACACCCGAATCCAGCCCTACACCTGTTCCGAGTCCTAGGACTAAACGGAGCCCTCCCTTGACACCTACCCCTAGCCCTCGGCCATCCCCTACCACTACCACTAATCCTAGGCCTAACATGAGCCCTAACACTAACACTGCCCATGGGCCTCTGCCAACCACTAGCCCTTCACCTAACCCTACCCCGAGCACTCCCCCTCGCCCTAGGCCTACGCCTAGAACTACCTCTAGTCCTACCCCTACCCCTGGCCCTACAGCTACACCTAACCATAGGCCCACCCCCATCCCTACCCCTAGCCACAGCTCCAACTCCTGGCCCTAGGCCTACTCCTAGGTTTACCCCGAAACCCACCTCTTGCCCTATTCCTACCACAGCGCTACGCCTACCGCTCCCACTAGCCCTAGCTCGGGCCCTAGACCAACGCCCAGTGCTCACTCTAGTCCGAGGCCTAGCACTTGACCGTCGCGGACCAGTACACTTTGCCCTACCGTTAGCCATAGCACTAACCCGTGTCCTACGGAATCACCCTGGACCCACCCTTAGCCACACCCGAATCCAGCCCTACACCTTTTCCGAGTCTAGGACTAAACGGAGCCCTCCCGTGACACCTACACCTAGCCCTCGGCCAACCCCTACCACTATTACTAATCCTAGGCCTAACTTGAGCCCTAACACTAACACTGCCCGTGGGCCTCTGCCAACCACTAGCCCTTCACCTAATCCTACCCCGAGCACTACCCATCACCCTAGGCCTACGCCTAGCACTACCTCTAGTCCTACCCATACCCCTGGCCCTACTGCTACCCCTACCCATAGGCCCAACCCCATCCCTACCCCGAGACACAGCTCCAACTCCTGGCCCTAGGACTGCTCCTAGGTTTACCCCGACACCCACCTCTTGCCCTATGCCTACCCCAGCGCTACGCCTACCGCTCCCAGTAGCCCTAGCTCGGGCCCTAGACCAACGCCAAGTGCTCACTATATTCCGAGGCCTAGCACTTGCCCGTCACCGACCAGTACACCTTGCCCTACCGTTAGCCAGAACACTAACCTGTGTCCCACGAAATCACCCTGGACCCACCCTTAGCCACACCCGAAACCAGCCCTACACCTGTTCCGAGTCCTAGGACTAACCGGAGTTTTCCCGTGACACCTACCCCTAATCCTCGGCCAAAAACTACCACTACCACTAATCCTAGGCCTAACATGAGCCCTAACAATAACACTGCCCGTGGGCCTCTGCCAACCACTAGCCCTTCACCTAACCCTACCCCGAGCACTCCCCCTCGCCTAGGCTTACGCCTAGCACTACTTCTAGTCCTACTCCTACCCCGGACCCTACAGCTACCCCTAAGCATAGGCCCACCCCAATCCCTACCCCTAGCCACAGCTCCAACTCCTGGCCCTAGGCCTACTCCTAAGTTTACCCCGACACCCACCTCTTGCCCTATGCCTACCCCAGCGCTACGCCTACCGCTCCCACTAGACCTAGCTCGGGCCCTAGACCAACGCCCAGTGCTCACTCTATTCCGAAGCCTAGCATTTGCCCATCTCCGACCAGTACACCTTGCCCTACCTTTAGCCAGAGCACTAACCCGTGTCCTACGGAATCACCCTGGACCCACCCTTAGCCACACCCGAATCCAGCCCTACACCTTTTCCGAGTCCTAGGACTAAACGGAGCCCTCCCGTGACACCTACCCCTAGCCCTCGGGCAAACCCTACCACTACCACTAATCCTAGGCCTAACATGAGCCCTAACACTAACACTGCTTGTGGGCCTCTGCCAACCACTAGCCCTTCAAGTCACCCTACCCCGAGCACTCCCCCTCGCCCTAGGCCTACGCCTAGCACTACCTCTAGTCGTACCCCTACCCATGGCCCTACAGCTACCCCTAACCATAGGCCCACCCCCATCCCTACCCCTAGCCACAGCTCCAACTCCTGGCCCTAGGCCTACTCCTAGGTTTACCCCGACACCCACCTCTTGCCCTATGCCTACCCCAGCGCTACGCCTACCGCTCCCACTAGACCTAGCTCGGGCCCTAGACCAACGCCCAGTGCTGACTCTAGTCCGAAGCCTAGCATTTGCCTATCTCCGACCAGTACACCTTGCCCTACCTTTAGCCAGAGCACTAACCCGTGTCCTACGGAATCACCCTGGACCCACCCTTAGTCACACCCGAATCACGCCCTACACCTGTTCTGAGTCCTAGGACTAAACGGAGCCCTCCCGTGACACCTACACCTAGCCCTCGGCCAACCCCTACCACTACCACTAATCCTAGGCCTAACATTAGCCCTAACACTAACACTGCCCGTGAGCCTCTGCCACCCACTAGCCCTTCCCCTAATCCTACCCCGAGCACTACCCCTCGCCCTATGCCTACGCCTAGCACTACCTCTAGTCCTACCCCTACCCCTGGCCCTACAGCTACCCCTACTCATAAGCCCACCCCCATCCCTACCCCTAGCCACAGCTCCAACTACTGGCCCTAGGCTTACTGCTAGGTTTACACCGACACCCATCTCTTGCCCTATGCCTACCCCAGCGCTTCGCCTACCGCTCCCGCTAGTTCTAGCTCGGCCCTAGACCAACGCCCAGTGCTCACTCTAGTCCGAAGCCTAGCATTTGCCCGTCCCCGACCAGTACACCTTGCCATACCGTTAGCCAGAGCACTAACCCGTGTCCTGCGGAATCACCCTGGACCCACCCTTAGCCACACCCGAATCCAGCCCTAAACGTGTTTCAAGTCCTAGGACTAACCGGAGCCCTCCCGTGACACCTGCCCCTAGCCCTCGGCCAACCCCTACCACTACCACTAATTCTAAGCCTAACATGAGCCCTAACACTAACACTGCCCGTTGGCCTCTGCCAACCACTAGCCCTTCACCTAACCCTACCCCGAGCACTCCTTCTCGCCCTAGGCCTACGCCTAGCACTATCTCTAGTCCTACACCTACCCCTGGCCCTACAGCAACACCTAACCATAGGCCCACCCCTATCCCTACCCCTAGCCACAGCTCCAACTCCTGGCCCTAGGCCTACTCCTAGGTTTACCCCGAAACCCACCTCTTGCCCTATGCCTACCCCAGTGCTTCGCCTACCGCTCCCACTAGCCCTAGCTCGGCCCTAGACCAACGCCCAGTGCTCACTATATTCCGAGGCCTAGCACTTGCCCGTCACCGACCAGTACACCTTGCCCTACCGTTAGCCAGAACACTAACCTGTGTCCCACGAAATCACCATGGACCCACCCTTAGCCACACCCGAAACCAGCCCTACACCTGTTCCGAGACCTAGGACTAACCGGAGTTTTCCCGTGACACCTACCCCTAACTCTCGGCCGACCCCTACCACTACCACTAATCCTAGGCCTAACATGAACCCTAACCCTAACACTGCCCGTGTGCCTCTGTCAACCACTAGCCCTTCACCTAATCCTAACCCGAGCACTACCCCTCGCCCTAGGCCTACGCCTAGCACTACCTCTAGTCGTACCCCTACCCATGGCCCTACAGCTACCCCTAACCATAGGCCCACCCCCATCCCTACCCCTAGCCACAGCTCCAACTCCTGGCCCTAGGCCTACACCTAGGTTTACCCCGACACCCACCTCTTGCCCTATGCCTACCCCAGCGCTACGCCTACCACTCCCACTAGCCCTAGCTCGGGACCTAGACCAACGCCCAGTGCTCACTCTAGTCCGAGGCCTAGCACTTGCCCGTTGCCAACCAGTACACCTTGCCCTACCGTTAGCCAGAGCACTAACCCGTGTCCTACGGAATCACCCTGGACCCACCCTTAGGCACACCCGAATCCAGCCCTACACCTGTTCCGAGTCCTAGGACTAAACGGAGCCCTCCCTTGACACCTACCCCTAGCCCTCGGCCATCCCCTACCACTACCACTAATCCTAGGCCTAACATGAGCCCTAACACTAACACTGCCCATGGGCCTCTGCCAACCACTAGCCCTTCACCTAACCCTACCCCGAGCACTCCCCCTCGCCCTAGGCCTACGCCTAGAACTACCTCTAGTCCTACCCCTACCCCTGGCCCTACAGCTACACCTAACCATAGGCCCACCCCCATCCCTACCCCTAGCCACAGCTCCAACTCCTGGCCCTAGGCCTACTCCTAGGTTTACCCCGAAACCCACCTCTTGCCCTATTCCTACCACAGCGCTACGCCTACCGCTCCCACTAGCCCTAGCTCGGGCCCTAGACCAACGCCCAGTGCTCACTCTAGTCCGAGGCCTAGCACTTGACCGTCGCGGACCAGTACACTTTGCCCTACCGTTAGCCATAGCACTAACCCGTGTCCTACGGAATCACCCTGGACCCACCCTTAGCCACACCCGAATCCAGCCCTACACCTTTTCCGAGTCTAGGACTAAACGGAGCCCTCCCGTGACACCTACACCTAGCCCTCGGCCAACCCCTACCACTATTACTAATCCTAGGCCTAACTTGAGCCCTAACACTAACACTGCCCGTGGGCCTCTGCCAACCACTAGCCCTTCACCTAATCCTACCCCGAGCACTACCCATCACCCTAGGCCTACGCCTAGCACTACCTCTAGTCCTACCCATACCCCTGGCCCTACTGCTACCCCTACCCATAGGCCCAACCCCATCCCTACCCCGAGACACAGCTCCAACTCCTGGCCCTAGGACTGCTCCTAGGTTTACCCCGACACCCACCTCTTGCCCTATGCCTACCCCAGCGCTACGCCTACCGCTCCCAGTAGCCCTAGCTCGGGCCCTAGACCAACGCCAAGTGCTCACTATATTCCGAGGCCTAGCACTTGCCCGTCACCGACCAGTACACCTTGCCCTACCGTTAGCCAGAACACTAACCTGTGTCCCACGAAATCACCCTGGACCCACCCTTAGCCACACCCGAAACCAGCCCTACACCTGTTCCGAGTCCTAGGACTAACCGGAGTTTTCCCGTGACACCTACCCCTAATCCTCGGCCAAAAACTACCACTACCACTAATCCTAGGCCTAACATGAGCCCTAACAATAACACTGCCCGTGGGCCTCTGCCAACCACTAGCCCTTCACCTAACCCTACCCCGAGCACTCCCCCTCGCCTAGGCTTACGCCTAGCACTACTTCTAGTCCTACTCCTACCCCGGACCCTACAGCTACCCCTAAGCATAGGCCCACCCCAATCCCTACCCCTAGCCACAGCTCCAACTCCTGGCCCTAGGCCTACTCCTAAGTTTACCCCGACACCCACCTCTTGCCCTATGCCTACCCCAGCGCTACGCCTACCGCTCCCACTAGACCTAGCTCGGGCCCTAGACCAACGCCCAGTGCTCACTCTATTCCGAAGCCTAGCATTTGCCCATCTCCGACCAGTACACCTTGCCCTACCTTTAGCCAGAGCACTAACCCGTGTCCTACGGAATCACCCTGGACCCACCCTTAGCCACACCCGAATCCAGCCCTACACCTTTTCCGAGTCCTAGGACTAAACGGAGCCCTCCCGTGACACCTACCCCTAGCCCTCGGGCAAACCCTACCACTACCACTAATCCTAGGCCTAACATGAGCCCTAACACTAACACTGCTTGTGGGCCTCTGCCAACCACTAGCCCTTCAAGTCACCCTACCCCGAGCACTCCCCCTCGCCCTAGGCCTACGCCTAGCACTACCTCTAGTCGTACCCCTACCCATGGCCCTACAGCTACCCCTAACCATAGGCCCACCCCCATCCCTACCCCTAGCCACAGCTCCAACTCCTGGCCCTAGGCCTACTCCTAGGTTTACCCCGACACCCACCTCTTGCCCTATGCCTACCCCAGCGCTACGCCTACCGCTCCCACTAGACCTAGCTCGGGCCCTAGACCAACGCCCAGTGCTGACTCTAGTCCGAAGCCTAGCATTTGCCTATCTCCGACCAGTACACCTTGCCCTACCTTTAGCCAGAGCACTAACCCGTGTCCTACGGAATCACCCTGGACCCACCCTTAGTCACACCCGAATCACGCCCTACACCTGTTCTGAGTCCTAGGACTAAACGGAGCCCTCCCGTGACACCTACACCTAGCCCTCGGCCAACCCCTACCACTACCACTAATCCTAGGCCTAACATTAGCCCTAACACTAACACTGCCCGTGAGCCTCTGCCACCCACTAGCCCTTCCCCTAATCCTACCCCGAGCACTACCCCTCGCCCTATGCCTACGCCTAGCACTACCTCTAGTCCTACCCCTACCCCTGGCCCTACAGCTACCCCTACTCATAAGCCCACCCCCATCCCTACCCCTAGCCACAGCTCCAACTACTGGCCCTAGGCTTACTGCTAGGTTTACACCGACACCCATCTCTTGCCCTATGCCTACCCCAGCGCTTCGCCTACCGCTCCCGCTAGTTCTAGCTCGGCCCTAGACCAACGCCCAGTGCTCACTCTAGTCCGAAGCCTAGCATTTGCCCGTCCCCGACCAGTACACCTTGCCATACCGTTAGCCAGAGCACTAACCCGTGTCCTGCGGAATCACCCTGGACCCACCCTTAGCCACACCCGAATCCAGCCCTAAACGTGTTTCAAGTCCTAGGACTAACCGGAGCCCTCCCGTGACACCTGCCCCTAGCCCTCGGCCAACCCCTACCACTACCACTAATTCTAAGCCTAACATGAGCCCTAACACTAACACTGCCCGTTGGCCTCTGCCAACCACTAGCCCTTCACCTAACCCTACCCCGAGCACTCCTTCTCGCCCTAGGCCTACGCCTAGCACTATCTCTAGTCCTACACCTACCCCTGGCCCTACAGCAACACCTAACCATAGGCCCACCCCTATCCCTACCCCTAGCCACAGCTCCAACTCCTGGCCCTAGGCCTACTCCTAGGTTTACCCCGAAACCCACCTCTTGCCCTATGCCTACCCCAGTGCTTCGCCTACCGCTCCCACTAGCCCTAGCTCGGCCCTAGACCAACGCCCAGTGCTCACTATATTCCGAGGCCTAGCACTTGCCCGTCACCGACCAGTACACCTTGCCCTACCGTTAGCCAGAACACTAACCTGTGTCCCACGAAATCACCATGGACCCACCCTTAGCCACACCCGAAACCAGCCCTACACCTGTTCCGAGACCTAGGACTAACCGGAGTTTTCCCGTGACACCTACCCCTAACTCTCGGCCGACCCCTACCACTACCACTAATCCTAGGCCTAACATGAACCCTAACCCTAACACTGCCCGTGTGCCTCTGTCAACCACTAGCCCTTCACCTAATCCTAACCCGAGCACTACCCCTCGCCCTAGGCCTACGCCTAGCACTACCTCTAGTCCTATACATACCCCTGGCCCTACAGCTACCCCTACCCATAGGCCCACCCCCATTTGTACCCCTAGCCACAGCTCCAACTCCTGGCCCTAGGCCTACTCCTAGGTTTACCCCGACACCCACCTCTTGCCCTATGCCTACCCCAGCGCTACGCCTACCACTCCCACTAGCCCTAGCTCGGGCCCTAGACCAACGCCCAGTGCTCACTCTAGTCCGAGGCCTAGCACTTGCCCGTTGCCAACCAGTACACCTTGCCCTACCGTTAGCCAGAGCACTAACCCGTGTCCTACGGAATCACCCTGGACCCACCCTTAGGCACACCCGAATCCAGCCCTACACCTGTTCCGAGTCCTAGGACTAAACGGAGCCCTCCCTTGACACCTACCCCTAGCCCTCGGCCATCCCCTACAACTACCACTAATCCTAGGCCTAACATGAGCCCTAACACTAACACTGCCCATGGGCCTCTGCCAACCACTAGCCCTTCACCTAACCCTACCCCGAGCACTCCCCCTCGCCCTAGGCCTACGCCTAGAACTACCTCTAGTCGTACCCCTACCCCTGGCCCTACAGCTACACCTAACCATAGGCCCACCCCCATCCCTACCCCTAGCCACAGCTCCAACTCCTGGCCCTAGGCCTACTCCTAGGTTTACCCCGAAACCCACCTCTTGCCCTATTCCTACCACAGCGCTACGCCTACCGCTCCCACTAGCCCTAGCTCGGTCCCTAGACCAACGCCCAGTGCTCACTCTAGTCCGAGGCCTAGCACTTGACCGTCGCGGACCAGTACACTTTGCCCTACCGTTAGCCATAGCACTAACCCGTGTCCTACGGAATCACCCTGGACCCACCCTTAGCCACACCCGAATCCAGCCCTACACCTTTTCCGAGTCTAGGACTAAACGGAGCCCTCCCGTGACACCTACACCTAGCCCTCGGCCAACCCCTACCACTATTACTAATCCTAGGCCTAACTTGAGCCCTAACACTAACACTGCCCGTGGGCCTCTGCCAACCACTAGCCCTTCACCTAATCCTACCCCGAGCACTCCCCCTCGCCCTAGGCCTACGCCTGGCACAACCTCTAGTCCTACCCCTACCCCTGGCCCTACAGCTACCCCTACCGATAGGCACACCCCCATCCCTACCCCTAGCCACAGCTCCAACTCCTGGCCCTAGGCCTACTCCTAGGTTTACCCTGACACCCACCTCTTGCCCTATGCCTACCCCAGCGCTACGCCTACCGCTCCCACTAGCCCTAGCTCGGGACCTAGACCAACGCCAGTGCTCACTCTAGTCCGAGGCCTAGCACTTGACCGTTGCCGACCAGTACACCTTGCCCTACCGTTAGACAGAGCACTGACCCGTGTCCTACGGAATCACCCTGGACCCACCCTTAGCCACACCCGAATCCAGCCCTACAACTGTTCGGAGTCCTAGGACTAAACGGAGCCCTCCCGTGACACCTACCCCTAGCCCTCGGCCAACCCCTACCACTACCACTAATCCTAGGCCTAACATGAGTCCTAACACTAACACTGCCCGTGGGCTTCTGCCAACCACTAGCACTTCACCTAACCCTACCCCGAGCACTCCCCCTCGCCCTAGGCCTACGCCTAGCACTACATCTAGTCCTACCCCTACACCTGGCCCTACAGCTACCCCTACCCATAGGCACACCCCCATCCCTACCACTAACTACAGCTCCAACTCCTGGCCCTAGGCCTACTCCTAGGTTTACCCCGACACCCACCTCTTGCCCTATGCCTACCCCAGCGCTACGCCTACCGCTTTCACTAGCCCTGTCTCGGGCCCTAGACCAACGCCAGGTGCTCACTCTAGTCCGAGGCCTAGCACCTGCCCGTCACCGAACAGTACACCTTGCCCTACCGTTAGCCAGAGGACTAACCCGTGTCCTACGGAATCACCCTGGACCCACACTTAGCCACACTCGAATCCAGCCCTACACCTGTTTCAAGTCCTAGGACTAACCGGAGCCCTCCCGTGACACCTGCCCCTAGCCCTCGGCCAACCCCTACCACTACAACTAATTCTAGGCCTAACATGAGCCCTAACACTAACACTGCCCGGAGGCCTCTGCCAACCACTAGCCCTTCACCTAACCCTACCCCGAGCACTCCCCCTCGCCCTAGGCCTACGCCTGGCACAACCTCTAGTCCTACCCCTACCCCT
This sequence comes from Rhinolophus hipposideros, assembly GCF_964194185.1. Classification (NCBI taxonomy): domain Eukaryota; kingdom Metazoa; phylum Chordata; class Mammalia; order Chiroptera; family Rhinolophidae; genus Rhinolophus; species Rhinolophus hipposideros. Next base: position 219,113 of record NW_027669498.1, read on the forward strand.
GGCCCTACAGCTACCCCTACCGATAGGCACACCCCCATCCCTACCCCTAGCCACAGCTCCAACTCTTGGCCCTAGGCCTACTCCTAGGTTTACCCTGACACCCACCTCTTGCCCTATGCCTACCCCAGCGCTACGCCTACCGCTCCCACTAGCCCTAGCTCGGGCCCTAGACCACGCCCAGTGCTCATTCTAGTCCGAGGCCTAGCACTTGCCCGTCGCCGACCTGTACACCTTGCCCTACCGTTAGCCACAACACTAACCTGTGTCCCACGAAATCACCCTGTACCCACCCTTAGCCACACCCGAATCCAGCCCTACACATGTTCTGAGTCCTAGGACTAAACTGAGCCCTCCCTTGACACCTACCCCTAGCCCTCGGCCACCCCTACCACTACCACTAATCTTAGGCCTAACATGAGACCTAACACTAACACTGCCCGTGGGCCTCTGCCAACAACTAGCCCTTCAACTAACCCTACCCCGAGCACGCCCCCTCGCCCTAGGCCTATGCCTAGCACTACCACTAGTCCTACCCCTACCCCTGGCCCTACAGCTACACCTAACCATAGGCCCACCCCCATCCTTACCCCTAGCCACAGCTCCAACTCCTGGCCCTAGGCCTACTCCTAGGTTTACCCCAACACCCACCTCTTGCCCTATGCCTACCCAAGCGCTACACCTACCGCTCCCACTAGTTCTAGCTCGGCCCTAGACCAACGCCCAGTGCTCACTCTAGTCCGAAGCCTAGCATTTGCCCGTCCCCTACCAGTACACCTTGCCCTACCGTTAGCCAGAACACTAACCTGTGTCCCACGAAATCACCCTGGACCCACACTTAGCCACACCCGAAACCAGCCCTACACCTGTTCCGACTCCTAGGACTAACCGGAGTTTTCCCGTGACACCTACTCCTAACCCTCGGCCAACCCCTTCCACTACCACTAATCCTAGGCCTAACATGAGCCCTAACCCTAACACTGCCCGTGTGCCTCTGCCAACCACTAGCACTTCACCTAACCCTACCCCGAGCACTCCCCCTCGCCCTAGGCCTACGCCTAGCACTACCTCTAGTCCTACCCCTACCCCTGGCCCTACAGCTACCCCTACCCATAGGCCCACACCCATCCCTACCCCTAGCCACAGCTCCAACTCCTGGCCCTAGGCATACTCCTAGGTTTACCCCGACACCCACCTCTTGCCCTATGCCTACCCCAGCGCTACGCTTACGGCTCCCACTAGCCCTAGCTCGGGACCTAGACCAATGCCCAGTGCTCACTCTAGTCCGAGGCCTAGCACTTGCCCGTTACCGACCAGTACACCTTGCCCTACCGTTAGCCAGAGCACTAACCCGTGTCCTACGGAATCACCCTGGACCCACCCTTAGCCACACCCGAATCCAGCCCTACAACTCTTCGGAGTCCTAGGACTAAACGGAGCCCTCCCGTGACACCTACCCCTAGCCCTCGGCCAACCCCTACCACTACCACTAATCCTAGGCCTAACATGAGACCTAACACTAACACTGCCCGTGGGCCTCTGCCAACAACTAGCCCTTCAACTAACCCTACCCCGAGCATGCCCCCTCGCCCTAGGCCTACGCTTAGCACTACCTCTAGTCCTACCACTACCCCTGGCCCTACAGCTACAACTAACCATAGGCCCACCCCCATCCCTACCCCTAGCCACAGCTCCAACTCCTGGCCCTAGGCCTACTCCTAGGTTTACCCCAACACCCACCTCTTGCCCTATGCCTACCCCAGCGCTACACCTACCGCTCCCACTAGTTCTAGCTCGGCCCTAGACCAACACCCAGTGCTCATTCTAGTCCGAAGCCTAGCATTTGCCCGTCCCCGACCAGTACACCTTACCCTACCGTTAGCCAGAACCCTAACCTGTGTCCCACGAAATCACCCTGGACCCACCCTTAGCCACACCTGAATCCAGCCCTACACCTGTTCCGAGTCCTAGGACTAACCGGAGTTTTCCCGTGACACCTACTGCTAACCCTCGGCCAACCCCTACCACTACCACTAATCCTAGGCCTAACATGAGCCCTAACCCTAACACTGCCCGTGTGCCTCTGCCAACCACTAGCACTTCACCTAACCCTACCCCGAGCACTCTCTCTCGCCCTAGGCCTACGCCTAGCACTACCTCTAGTCCTACCGCTACATCTGGCCCTACAGCTACCCCTAACGATAGGCCCACCCCCATCACTACTCCTAGCCACAGCTCCAACTCCTATCCCTAGGACTACTCCTAGGTTGACCCCGACACCCACCTCTTGCCCTATGCCTACCCCAGCGCTACACCTACCGATCCCACTAGCCCTATCTCGGGTCCTAGACCAATGCCAGGTGCTCACTCTAGTCCAAGGCCTAGCACTTGCCCGTCACCGAACAGTGCACCTTGCACTACCGTTAGCCAGAGGACTAACCCGTGTCCTACGGAATCACCCTGGACCCACACTTAGCCACACCCGAATCCAGCCCTACACCTGTTTCAAGTCCTAGGACTAACCGCAGCCCTCCCGTGACACCTGTCCCTAGCTTTCGGCCAACCCCTACCACTACAACTAATTCTAGGCCTAACATGAGCCCTAACACTAACACTGCCCGTAGGCCTCTGCCAACCACTAGCCCTTCACCTAACCCTACCCCGAGCTCTCCCCCTCGCCCTAGGCCTACGCCTAGCACTACCTCTAGTCCTACCCCTACCCCTGGCCCTACAGCTACCCCTACCCATAGGCACACCCGCATCCCTACCCCTAGCCACAGCTCCAACTCCTGGCCCTAGGCCTACTCCTAGGTTTACCCCGACACCCACCTCTTGCCCTATGCCTACTTCAGCGCTACACCTACCGCTCCCACTAGTTCTAGCTCGGCCCTAGACCAACGCCCAGTGCTCACTCTAGTCCGAAGCCTAGCATTTGCCCGTCCCCGACCAGTACACCTTGCCCTACCGTTAGCCAGAACACTAACCTGTGTCCCACGAAATCACCCTGGACCCACGCTTAGCCACACCCGAAACCAGCCCTACACCTGTTCCGAGTCCTAGGACTAACCGGAGTTTTTCCGTGACACCTACCTCTAACCCTCGGCCTACCCCTACCACTACCACTAATCCTAGGCCTAACATGAGCCTTAAGCCTAACACTGCCCGTGTGCCTCTGCCAACCACTAGCACTTCACCTAATTCTACCCCGAGCACTCCCCCTCTCCCTAGGCCTACGCCTAGCACTACCTCTAGTCCTACCCCTACACCTGGCCTTACAGCTACCCCTAACCATAGGCCAACCCCCATCACTACCCCTAGCCACAGCTCCAACTCGTGGCCCTAGGCCTACTCCTAGGTTTACCCCGACACCCACCTCTTGCCCTATGCCTACCCCAGCGCTACACCTACCGCTCCCACTAGTTCTAGCTCGGGCCCTAGACCACGCCCAGTGCTCACTCTAGTCCGAGGCCTAGCACTTGCCCGTCGCCGACCTGTACACCTTGCCCTACCGTTAGCCAGAACACTAACCTGTGTACCACGAAATCACCCTGTACCCACCCTTAGCCACACCCGAAACCAGCCCTACACCTGTTCCGAGTCCTAGGACTAGCCGGAGTTTTCCCGTGACACCTACTCCTAAGCCTCGGCCAACCCCTACCACTACCACTAATCCTAGGCCTAACATGAGCCCTAACCCTAACACTGCCCATGTGCCTCTGCCAACCACTAGCACTTCACCTAACCCCACCCCGAGCACTCCCCTTCGCCCTAGGCCTACGTCTAGCACTACATCTAGTCCTACCCCTACACCTGGCCCTACAGCTACCCCTAACCATAGGCCAACCCCCATCACTACCCCTAGCCACAGCTCCAACTCCTATCCCTAGGACTACTCCTAGGTTTACCCCGACACCCACCTCTTGCCCTATGCCTACCCCAGCGCTACACCTACCGCTCCCACTAGCCCTAGCTCGGGCCCTAGACCAACGCCAGGTGCTCACTCTAGTCCGAGGGCTAGCACTTGCCCGTCACCGAACAGTACACCTTGCCTTACCGTTAGCCAGAGGACTAACCCGTGTCCTACGGAATCACACTGGACCCACACTTAGCCACACCCGAATCCAGCCCTACACCTGTTTCAAGTCCTAGGACTAACCGGAGCCCTCCCGTGACACCTGCCCCTAGCCCTCGGCCAACCCCTACCACTACAACTAATTCTAGCCCTAACATGAGCCCTAACACTAACACTGCCCGTAGGCCTCTGCCAACCACTAGCCCTTCACCTAATCCTACCCCGAGCACTCCCCCTCGCCCTAGGCCTACGCCTACCACTACCTCTAATCCTACCCCTACCCCAGGCCCTACAGCTACCCCTACCCATAGGCACACCCCAATCCCTACCACTAGCCACAGCTCCAACTCCTGGCCCTAGGCCTACTCCTAGGTTTACCCCGACACCCACCTCTTGCCCTATGCCTACCCCAGCGCTACGCCTACGGCTCGCACTAGCCCTAGCTCGGGACCTAGACCAACGCCCAGTGCTCACTCTAGTCCGAGGCCTAGCACTTGCCCGTTGCCGACCAGTACACCTTGCCCTACCGTTAGCCAGAGGACTAACCCGTGTCCTACGGAATCACACTGGACCCACACTTAGCCACACCCGAAACCAGCCCTACACCTGTTCCGACTCCTAGGACTAACCGGAGTTTTCCCGTGACACCTACTCCTAACCCTCGGCCAACCCCTTCCACTACCACTAATCCTAGGCCTAACATGAGCCCTAACCCTAACACTGCCCGTGTGCCTCTGCCAACCACTAGCACTTCACCTAACCCTACCCCGAGCACTCCCCCTCGCCCTAGGCCTACGCCTAGCACTACCTCTAGTCCTACCCCTACACCAGGCCCTACAGCTACCCCTAACCATAGGCCAACCCCCATCACTACCCCTAGCCACAGCTCCAACTCCTATTTCTAGGACTACTCCTAGGTTTACCCCGACACCCACCTCTTGCCCTATGCCTACCCCAGCGCTACACCTACCGCTTCCACTAGCCCTAGCTCGGGCCCTAGACCAACGTCAGGTGCTCACTCTAGTCCGAGGCCTAGCACTTGCTTGTCACCGAACAGTACACCTTGCCCTACCGTTAGCCAGAGGACTAACCTGTGTCCTACGGAATCACCCTGGACCCACACTTAGCCACACCCGAATCCAGCCCTACACCTGTTTCAAGTCCTAGGACTAACCGGAGCCCTCCCGTGACACCTGCCCCTACCCCTTGGCCAACCCCTACCACTACAACTAATTCTAGGCCTAACATGAGCCCTAACACTAACACTGCCCGAGGGCCTCTGCCAACCACTAGCCCTTCAAGTCACCCTACCCCGAGCACTCCCCCTCGCCCTAGGCCTACGCCTAGCACTACCTCTAGTCCTACCCCTACCCCTGGCCCTACAGCTACCCCTACCCATAGGCCCACACCCATCCCTACCCCTAGCCACAGCTCCAACTCCTGGCCCTAGGCATACTCCTAGGTTTACCCCGACACCCACCTCTTGCCCTATGCCTACCCCAGCGCTACGCCTACGGCTCCCACTAGCCCTACCTCGGGACCTAGACCAACGCCCAGTGCTCACTCTAGTCCGAGGCCTAGCACTTGCCCGTTGCCGACCAGTACACCTTGCCCTACCGTTAGCCAGAGCACTAACCCGTGTCCTACGGAATCACCCTGGACCCACCCTTAGCCACACCTGAATCCAGCCCTACACCTGTTCCGAGTCCTAGGACTAACCGGAGTTTTCCCGTGACACCTACTGCTAACCCTCGGCCAACCCCTACCACTACCACTAATCCTAGGCCTAACATGAGCCCTAACCCTAACACTGCCCGTGTGCCTCTGCCAACCACTAGCACTTCACCTAACCCTACCCCGAGCACTCTCTCTCGCCCTAGGCCTACGCCTAGCACTACCTCTAGTCCTACCGCTACATCTGGCCCTACAGCTACCCCTAACGATAGGCCCACCCCCATCACTACTCCTAGCCACAGCTCCAACTCCTATCCCTAGGACTACTCCTAGGTTGACCCCGACACCCACCTCTTGCCCTATGCCTACCCCAGCGCTACACCTACCGATCCCACTAGCCCTATCTCGGGTCCTAGACCAATGCCAGGTGCTCACTCTAGTCCAAGGCCTAGCACTTGCCCGTCACCGAACAGTGCACCTTGCACTACCGTTAGCCAGAGGACTAACCCGTGTCCTACGGAATCACCCTGGACCCACACTTAGCCACACCCGAATCCAGCCCTACACCTGTTTCAAGTCCTAGGACTAACCGCAGCCCTCCCGTGACACCTGTCCCTAGCTTTCGGCCAACCCCTACCACTACAACTAATTCTAGGCCTAACATGAGCCCTAACACTAACACTGCCCGTAGGCCTCTGCCAACCACTAGCCCTTCACCTAACCCTACCCCGAGCTCTCCCCCTCGCCCTAGGCCTACGCCTAGCACTACCTCTAGTCCTACCCCTACCCCTGGCCCTACAGCTACCCCTACCCATAGGCACACCCGCATCCCTACCCCTAGCCACAGCTCCAACTCCTGGCCCTAGGCCTACTCCTAGGTTTACCCCGACACCCACCTCTTGCCCTATGCCTACTTCAGCGCTACACCTACCGCTCCCACTAGTTCTAGCTCGGCCCTAGACCAACGCCCAGTGCTCACTCTAGTCCGAAGCCTAGCATTTGCCCGTCCCCAACCAGTACACCTTGCCCTACTGTTAGCCAGAACACTAACCTGTGTCCCACGAAATCACCCTGGACCCACGCTTAGCCACACCCGAAACCAGCCCTACACCTGTTCCGAGTCCTAGGACTAACCGGAGTTTTTCCGTGACACCTACCTCTAACCCTCGGCCTACCCCTACCACTACCACTAATCCTAGGCCTAACATGAGCCTTAAGCCTAACACTGCCCGTGTGCCTCTGCCAACCACTAGCACTTCACCTAATTCTACCCCGAGCACTCCCCCTCTCCCTAGGCCTACGCCTAGCACTACCTCTAGTCCTACCCCTACACCTGGCCTTACAGCTACCCCTAACCATAGGCCAACCCCCATCACTACCCCTAGCCACAGCTCCAACTCGTGGCCCTAGGCCTACTCCTAGGTTTACCCCGACACCCACCTCTTGCCCTATGCCTACCCCAGCGCTACACCTACCGCTCCCACTAGTTCTAGCTCGGGCCCTAGACCACGCCCAGTGCTCACTCTAGTCCGAGGCCTAGCACTTGCCCGTCGCCGACCTGTACACCTTGCCCTACCGTTAGCCAGAACACTAACCTGTGTCCCACGAAATCACCCTGTACCCACCCTTAGCCACACCCGAAACCAGCCCTACACCTGTTCCGAGTCCAAGGACTAGCCGGAGTTTTCCCGTGACACCTACTCCTAAGCCTCGGCCAACCCCTACCACTACCACTAATCCTAGGCCTAACATGAGCCCTAACCCTAACACTGCCCGTGTGCCTCTGCCAACCACTAGCACTTCACCTAACCCCACCCCGAGCACTCCCCTTCGCCCTAGGCCTACGTCTAGCACTACCTCTAGTCCTACCCCTACACCTGGCCCTACAGCTACCCCTAACCATAGGCCAACCCCCATCACTACCCCTAGCCACAGCTCCAACTCCTATCCCTAGGACTACTCCTAGGTTTACCCCGACACCCACCTCTTGCCCTATGCCTACCCCAGCGCTACACCTACCGCTCCCACTAGCCCTAGCTCGGGCCCTAGACCAACGCCAGGTGCTCACTCTAGTCCGAGGGCTAGCACTTGCCCGTCACCGAACAGTACACCTTGCCCTACCGTTAGCCAGAGGACTAACCCGTGTCCTACGGAATCACACTGGACCCACACTTAGCCACACCCGAATCCAGCCCTACACCTGTTTCAAGTCCTAGGACTAACCGGAGCCCTCCCGTGACACCTGCCCCTAGCCCTCGGCCAACCCCTACCACTACAACTAATTCTAGGCCTAACATGAGCCCTAACACTAACACTGCCCGTAGGCCTCTGCCAACCACTAGCCCTTCACCTAATCCTACCCCGAGCACTCGCCCTCGCCCTAGGCCTACGCCTACCACTACCTCTAATCCTACCCCTACCCCAGGCCCTACAGCTACCCCTACCCATAGGCACACCCCCATTTGTACCACTAGCTACAGCTCCAACTCCTGGCCCTAGGCCTACTCCTAGGTTTACCCCGACACCCACCCTATGCCTACCCCAGCGCTACGCCTACCGCTCCCACTAGCCCTATCTCGGGCCCTAGACCAACGCCAGGTGCTCACTCTAGTCCGAGGCCTAGCACTTGCCCGTCACCGAACAGTACACCTTGCCCTACCGTTAGCCAGAGGACTAACCCGTGTCCTACGGAATCACCCTGGACCCACACTTAGCCACACTCGAATCCAGCCCTACACCTGATTCAAGTCCTAGGACTAACCGGAGCCCTCCCGTGACACCTGCCCCTAGCCCTCGGCCAACCCCTACCACTACAACTAATTCTAGGCCTAACATGAGCCCTAACACTAACACTGCCCGTAGGCCTCTGCCAACCACTAGCCCTTCACCTAACCCTACCCCGAGCACTGCCCCTCGCCCTAGGCCTACGCGTAGCACTACCTCTAGTCCTACCCCTACCCCTGGCCCTACAGCTACCCCTACCGATAGGCACACCCCCATCCCTACCCCTAGCCACAGCTCGAACTCTTGGCCCTAGGCCTACTACTAGGTTTACCCTGACACCAACCTCTTGCCCTATGCCTACCCCAGCGCTACGCCTACCGCTCCCACTAGCCCTAGCTCGGGCCCTAGACCACGCCCAGTGCTCATTCTAGTCCGAGGCCTAGCACTTGCCCGTCGCCGACCTGTACACCTTGCCCTACCGTTAGCCACAACACTAACCTGTGTCCCACGAAATCACCCTGTACCCACCCTTAGCCACACCCGAATCCAGCCCTACACATGTTCTGAGTCCTAGGACTAAACTGAGCCCTCCCTTGACACCTACCCCTAGCCCTCGGCCACCCCTACCACTACCACTAATCCTAGGCCTAACATGAGCCCTAACACTAACACTGCCCGTGGCCTCTGCCAACAACTAGCCCTTCAACTAACCCTACCCCGAGCACGCCCCCTCGCCCTAGGCCTACGCTTAGCACTACCTCTAGTCCTACCCCTACCCCTGGCCCTACAGCTACAACTAACCATAGGCCCACCCCCATCCCTACCCCTAGCCACAGCTCCAACTCCTGGCCCTAGGCCTACTCCTAGGTTTACCCCAACACCCAACTCTTGCCCTATGCCTACCCCAGCGCTACACCTACCGCTCCGACTAGTTCTAGCTCGGCCTAGACCAACGCCCAGTGCTCACTCTAGTCCGAAGCCTAGCATTTACCCGTCCCCGACCAGTACACCTTGCCCTACCGTTAGCCAGAACACTAACCTGTGTCCCACAAAATCACCCTGGACCTACCCTTAGCCACACCCGAAACCAGCCCTACACCTGTTCCGAGTCCTAGGACTAACCGGAGTTTTTCCGTGACACCTACCTCTAACCCTCGGCCTACCCCTACCACTACCACTAATCCTAGGCCTAACATGAGCCCTAAGCCTAACACTGCCCGTGTGCCTCTGCCAACCACTAGCACTTCACCTAACCCTACCCCGAGCACTCCCCCTCGCCCTAGGCCTGCGCCTAGCACTACCTCTAGTCCTACCCCTACACCTGGCCCTACAGCTACCCCTAACCATAGGCCAACTCCCATCACTACCCCTAGCCACATCTCCACCTCCTGGCCCTAGGCCTACTCCTAGGTTTATTCCGACACCCACCTCTTGCCCTATGCCAACCCCAGCGCTACACCTACCGCTCCTACTAGTTCTAGCTCGGCCCTAGACCAACGCCCAGTGCTCACTCTAGTCCAAGGCCTAGCACTTGCCCGTTGCTGACCAGTACACCTTGCCCTACCGTTAGCCAGAGCACTAACTAGTGTCCTACGGAATCACCCTGGACCGACCCTTAGCCACACCCGAATCCAGCCCTACATCTGTTCGGAGTCCTAGGACTAAACGGAGCCCTCCCGTGACACCTACCTCTAGCCCTCGGCCAACCCCTACCACTACCACTAATCCTGGGCCTAACATGTGCCCTATAACTAACACTGCCCGTGGGCCTCTGCCAACCACTAGCTCTTCAACTCACCCTACCCCGAGCACTCCCCCTCGCCCTAGGCCTACGCCTAGCACTACCTCTAGTCCTACACCTACCCCTGGCCCTACAGCTACACCTAACCATAGGCACACCCCCATCCCTACCCCTAGCCACAGCTCCAACTCCTGGCCCTAGGCCTACTCCTAGGTTTACCCCAACACCCACCTGTTGCCCTATGCCTACTTCGGAGCTACACCTACCGCTCCCACTAGTTCTAGCTCGGCCTTAGACCAACGCCCAGTGCTCACTCTAGTCCGAGGCCTAGCATTTGCCCGTCTCCGACCAGTACACCTTACCCTACCATTAGCCAGAACCCTAACCTGTGTGCCACGAAATCACCCTGGACCCACCCTTAGCCACACGCGAAACCAGCCCTACACCTGTTCCGAGTCCTAGGACTAACCGGAGCCCTCCCTTGACACCTACCCCTAACCCTCAGCCAACCCCTACCACTACCACTAATCCTAGGCCTAACATGAACCCTAACCTTAACACTGCCTGTGTGCCTCTGCCAACCACTAGCCCTTCACCTAAAACTACCCCGAGCACTACCCCTCGCCCTAGGACTGCCCCTAGCACTACCTGTAGTCCTACACCTACCCCTGGCCCTACAGCTACCCCTACCAATAGGCCCACCCCCATCCCTACCCCTAGCCACAGCTCCAACTCCTGGCCCTAGGCCTACTCCTAGGTTTACGCCGACACCCACCTCTTGCCCTATGCCTACCCCAGCGCTACGCCTACCGCTCCCACTAGCCCTAGCTCAAGCCCTAGACCAACGCCCAGTGCTCACTCTAATCCGAGGCCTAGCACTTGCCCATCGCCGACCTGTACTCCTTGCCCTACCGTTAGCCAGAACACTAACCTGTGTCCCACGAAATCACCCTGTACCCACCCTTAGCCACACCCGAATCCAGCCCTACACCTGTTCTGAGTCCTAGGACTAAACGGAGCCCTCCATTGACACCTTCCCCTAGCCCGCGGCCAACCCCTACCACTACCACTAATCCTAGGCCTAACATGAGCCCTAACAATAACACTGCCCGTGGGCCTCTGCCAACCACTAGCCCTTCACCTAACCCTACCCCGAGCTCTCCCCCTCGCCCTAGGCCTACGCCTAGCACTACCTCTAGTCCTACCCCTACCCCTGGCCCTACAGCTACCCCTAGCCACAGCTCCAACTCCTGGCCCTAGGCCTACTCCTAGGTTTACCCTGACACCCACCTCTTGCCCTATGCCTACCCCAGCGCTACGCCTAACGCTCCCACTAGCCCTACCTCGGGCCCTAGACCACGCCCAGTGCTCACTCTAGTCCGAGGCCTAGCACTTGCCCGTCGCCGACCTGTACACCTTGCCCTACCGTTAGCCAGAACACTAACTTGTGTTCCACGAAATCACCCTGTACCCACCCTTAGCCACGCCCGAAACCAGCCCTACACCTGTTCCGAGTCCTAGGACTAGCCGGAGTTTTCCCGTGACACCTACTCCTAAGCCTCGGCCAACCCCTACCACTACCACTAATCCTAGGCCTAACATGAGCCCTAACCCTAACACTGCCCGTGTGCCTCTGCCAACCACTAGCACTTCACCTAACCCTACCCCGAGCACTCCCCTTCGCCCTAGGCCTACGTCTAGCACTACCTCTAGTCCTACCCCTACACCTGGCCCTACAGCTACCCCTAACCATAGGCCAACCCCCATCACTACCCCTAGCCACAGCTCCAACTCCTATCCCTAGGACTACTCCTAGGTTTACCCCGACACCCACCTCTTGCCCTATGCCTACCCCAGCGCTACACCTACCGCTCCCACTAGCCCTAGCTCGGGCCCTAGACCAACGCCAGGTGCTCACTCTAGTCCGAGGGCTAGCACTTGCCCGTCACCGAACAGTACACCTTGCCCTACCGTTAGCCAGAGGACTAACCCGTGTCCTACGGAATCACACTGGACCCACACTTAGCCACACCCGAATCCAGCCCTACACCTGTTTCAAGTCCTAGGACTAACCGGAGCCCTCCCGTGACACCTGCCCCTAGCCCTCGGCCAACCCCTACCACTACAACTAATTCTAGGCCTAACATGAGCCCTAACACTAACACTGCCCGTAGGCCTCTGCCAACCACTAGCCCTTCACCTAATCCTACCCCGAGCACTCCCCCTCGCCCTAGGCCTACGCCTACCACTACCTCTAATCCTACCCCTACCCCAGGCCCTACAGCTACCCCTACCCATAGGCACACCCCCATCCCTACCACTAGCTACAGCTCCAACTCCTGGCCCTAGGCCTACTCCTAGGTTTACCCCGACACCCACCTCTTGCCCTATGCCTACCCCAGCGCTACGCCTACCGCTCCCACTAGCCCTATCTCGGGCCCTAGACCAACGCCAGGTGCTCACTCTAGTCCGAGGCCTAGCAGTTGCCCGTCACCGAACAGTACACCTTGCCCTACCGTTAGCCAGAGGACTAACCCGTGTCCTACGGAATCACCCTGGACCCACACTTAGCCACACTCGAATCCAGCCCTACACCTGATTCAAGTCCTAGGACTATCCGGAGCCCTCCCGTGACACCTGCCCCTAGCCCTCGGCCAACCCCTACCACTACAACTAATTCTAGGCCTAACATGAGCCCTAACACTAACACTGCCCGTAGGCCTCTGCCAACCACTAGCCCTTCACCTAACCCTACCCCGAGCTCTCCCCCTCGCCCTAGGCCTACGCCTAGCACTACCTCTAGTCCTACCCCTACCCCTGGCCCTACAGCTACCCCTACCCATAGGCACACCCGCATCCCTACCCCTAGCCACAGCTCCAACTCCTGGCCCTAGGCCTACTCCTAGGTTTACCCCGACACCCACCTCTTGCCCTATGACTACTTCAGCGCTACACCTACCGCTCCCACTAGTTCTAGCTCGGCCCTAGACCAACGCCCAGTGCTCACTCTAGTCCGAAGCCTAGCATTTGCCCGTCCCCGACCAGTACACCTTGCCCTACCGTTAGCCAGAACACTAACCTGTGTCCCACGAAATCACCCTGGACCCACCCTTAGCCACACCCGAAACCAGCCCTACACCTGTTCCGAGTCCTAGGACTAACCGGAGTTTTTCCGTGACACCTACCTCTAACCCTCGGCCTACCCCTACCACTACCACTAATCCTAGGCCTAACATGAGCCTTAAGCCTAACACTGCCCGTGTGCCTCTGCCAACCACTAGCACTTCACCTAACCCTACCCCGAGCACTCCCCCTCTCCCTAGGCCTACGCCTAGCACTACCTCTAGTCCTACCCCTACACCTGGCCTTACAGCTACCCCTAACCATAGGCCAACCCCCATCACTACCCCTAGCCACAGCTCCAACTCGTGGCCCTAGGCCTACTCCTAGGTTTACCCCGACACCCACCTCTTGCCCTATGCCTACCCCAGCGCTACACCTACCGCTCCCACTAGTTCTAGCTCGGGCCCTAGACCACGCCAGTGCTCACTCTAGTCCGAGGCCTAGCACTTGCCCGTCGCCGACCTGTACACCTTGCCCTACCGTTAGCCAGAACACTAACCTGTGTCCCACGAAATCACCCTGTACCCACCCTTAGCCACACCCGAAACCAGCCCTACACCTGTTCCGGGTCCTAGGACTAGCCGGAGTTTTCCCGTGACACCTACTCCTAAGCCTCGGCCAACCCCTACCACTACCACTAATCCTAGGCCTAACATGAGCCCTAACCCTAACACTGCCCGTGTGCCTCTGCCAACCACTAGCACTTCACCTAACCCCACCCCGAGCACTCCCCTTCGCCCTAGGCCTACGTCTAGCACTACCTCTAGTCCTACCCCTACACCTGGCCCTACAGCTACCCCTAACCATAGGCCAACCCCCATCACTACCCCTAGCCACAGCTCCAACTCCTATCCCTAGGACTACTCCTAGGTTTACCCCGACACCCACCTCTTGCCCTATGCCTACGCCAGCGCTACACCTACCGCTCCCACTAGCCCTATCTCGGGCCCTAGACCAACGCCAGGTGCTCACTCTAGTCCGAGGCCTAGCACTTGCCCGTCACCGAACAGTACACCTTGCCCTACCGTTAGCCAGAGGACTAACCCGTGTCCTACGGAATCACCCTGGACCCACACTTAGCCACACTCGAATCCAGCCCTACACCTGATTCAAGTCCTAGGACTAACCGGAGCCCTCCCGTGACACCTGCCCCTAGCCCTCGGCCAACCCCTACCACTACAACTAATTCTAGGCCTAACATGAGCCCTAACACTAACACTGCCCGTAGGCCTCTGCCAACCACTAGCCCTTCACCTAAAACTACCCCGAGCACTACCCCTCGCCCTAGGACTGCCCCTAGCACTACCTGTAGTCCTACACCTACCCCTGGCCCTACAGCTACCCCTACCAATAGGCCCACCCCCATCCCTACCCCTAGCCACAGCTCCAACTCCTGGCCCTAGGCCTACTCCTAGGTTTACGCCGACACCCACCTCTTGCCCTATGCCTACCCCAGCGCTACGCCTACCGCTCCCACTAGCCCTAGCTCAAACCCTAGACCAACGCCCAGTGCTCACTCTAATCCGAGGCCTAGCACTTGCCCATCGCCGACCTGTACTCCTTGCCCTACCGTTAGCCAGAACACTAACCTGTGTCCCACGAAATCACCCTGTACCCACCCTTAGCCACACCCGAATCCAGCCCTACACCTGTTCTGAGTCCTAGGACTAAACGGAGTCCTCCATTGACACCTTCCCCTAGCCCGCGGCCAACCCCTACCACTACCACTAATCCTAGGCCTAACATGAGCCCTAACACTAACACTGCCCGTGGGCCTCTGCCAACCACTAGCCCTTCACCTAACCCTACCCCGAGCTCTCCCCCTCGCCCTAGGCCTACGCCTAGCACTACCTCTAGTCCTACCCCTACCCCTGGCCCTACAGCTACCCCTAGCCACAGCTCCAACTCCTGGCCCTAGGCCTACTCCTAGGTTTACCCTGACACCCACCTCTTGCCCTATGCCTACCCCAGCGCTACGCCTAACGCTCCCACTAGTTCTAGCTCGGCCCTAGACCAACGCCCAGTGCTCACTCTAGTCCGAAGCCTAGCATTTGCCCGTCCCCGACCAGTACACCTTGCCCTACCGTTAGCCAGAACACTAACCTGTGTCCCACGAAATCACCCTGGACCGACCCTTAGCCACACCCGAAACCAGCCCTACACCTGTTCCGAGTCCTAGGACTAACCGGAGTTTTTCCGTGACACCTACCTCTAACCCTCGGCCTACCCCTACCACTACCACTAATCCTAGGCCTAACATGAGCCTTAAGCCTAACACTGCCCGTGTGCCTCTGCCAACCACTAGCACTTCACCTAACCCTACCCCGAGCACTCCCCCTCTCCCTAGGCCTACGCCTAGCACTACCTCTAGTCCTACCCCTACACCTGGCCTTACAGCTACCCCTAACCATAGGCCAACCCCCATCACTACCCCTAGCCACAGCTCCAACTCGTGGCCCTAGGCCTACTCCTAGGTTTACCCCGACACCCACCTCTTGCCCTATGCCTACCCCAGCGCTACACCTACCGCTCCCACTAGTTCTAGCTCGGGCCCTAGACCACGCCAGTGCTCACTCTAGTCCGAGGCCTAGCACTTGCCCGTCGCCGACCTGTACACCTTGCCCTACCGTTAGCCAGAACACTAACCTGTGTCCCACGAAATCACCCTGTACCCACCCTTAGCCACACCCGAAACCAGCCCTACACCTGTTCCGGGTCCTAGGACTAGCCGGAGTTTTCCCGTGACACCTACTCCTAAGCCTCGGCCAACCCCTACCACTACCACTAATCCTAGGCCTAACATGAGCCCTAACCCTAACACTGCCCGTGTGCCTCTGCCAACCACTAGCACTTCACCTAACCCCACCCCGAGCACTCCCCTTCGCCCTAGGCCTACGTCTAGCACTACCTCTAGTCCTACCCCTACACCTGGCCCTACAGCTACCCCTAACCATAGGCCAACCCCCATCACTACCCCTAGCCACAGCTCCAACTCCTATCCCTAGGACTACTCCTAGGTTTACCCCGACACCCACCTCTTGCCCTATGCCTACCCCAGCGCTACACCTACCGCTCCCACTAGCCCTAGCTCGGGCCCTAGACCAACGCCAGGTGCTCACTCTAGTCCAAGGCCTAGCACTTGCCCGTTGCTGACCAGTACACCTTGCCCTACCGTTAGCCAGAGCACTAACTAGTGTCCTACGGAATCACCCTGGACCGACCCTTAGCCACACCCGAATCCAGCCCTACATCTGTTCGGAGTCCTAGGACTAAACGGAGCCCTCCCGTGACACCTACCTCTAGCCCTCGGCCAACCCCTACCACTACCACTAATCCTGGGCCTAACATGTGCCCTATAACTAACACTGCCCGTGGGCCTCTGCCAACCACTAGCTCTTCAACTCACCCTACCCCGAGCACTCCCCCTCGCCCTAGGCCTACGCCTAGCACTACCTCTAGTCCTACACCTACCCCTGGCCCTACAGCTACACCTAACCATAGGCACACCCCCATCCCTACCCCTAGCCACAGCTCCAACTCCTGGCCCTAGGCCTACTCCTAGGTTTACCCCAACACCCACCTGTTGCCCTATGCCTACTTCGGAGCTACACCTACCGCTCCCACTAGTTCTAGCTCGGCCTTAGACCAACGCCCAGTGCTCACTCTAGTCCGAGGCCTAGCATTTGCCCGTCTCCGACCAGTACACCTTACCCTACCATTAGCCAGAACCCTAACCTGTGTCCCACGAAATCACCCTGGACCCACCCTTAGCCACACGCGAAACCAGCCCTACACCTGTTCCGAGTCCTAGGACTAACCGGAGCCCTCCCTTGACACCTACCCCTAACCCTCAGCCAACCCCTACCACTACCACTAATCCTAGGCCTAACATGAACCCTAACCTTAACACTGCCTGTGTGCCTCTGCCAACCACTAGCCCTTCACCTAAAACTACCCCGAGCACTACCCCTCGCCCTAGGACTGCCCCTAGCACTACCTGTAGTCCTACACCTACCCCTTGCCCTACAGCTACCCCTACCAATAGGCCCTCCCCCATCCCTACCCCTAGCCACAGCTCCAACTCCTGGCCCTAGGCCTACTCCTAGGTTTACGCCGACACCCACCTCTTGCCCTATGCCTACCCCAGCGCTACGCCTACCGCTCCCACTAGCCCTAGCTCAAACCCTAGACCAACGCCCAGTGCTCACTCTAATCCGAGGCCTAGCACTTGCCCATCGCCGACCTGTACTCCTTGCCCTACCGTTAGCCAGAACACTAACCTGTGTCCCACGAAATCACCCTGTACCCACCCTTAGCCACACCCGAATCCAGCCCTACACCTGTTCTGAGTCCTAGGACTAAACGGAGCCCTCCATTGACACCTTCCCCTAGCCCGCGGCCAACCCCTACCACTACCACTAATCCTAGGCCTAACATGAGCCCTAACACTAACACTGCCCGTGGGCCTCTGCCAACCACTAGCCCTTCACCTAACCCTACCCCGAGCTCTCCCCCTCGCCCTAGGCCTACGCCTAGCACTACCTCTAGTCCTACCCCTACCCCTGGCCCTACAGCTACCCCTAGCCACAGCTCCAACTCCTGGCCCTAGGCCTACTCCTAGGTTTACCCTGACACCCACCTCTTGCCCTATGCCTACCCCAGCGCTACGCCTAACGCTCCCACTAGCCCTAGCTCGGGCCCTAAACCACGCCCAGTGCTCACTCTAGTCCGAGGCCTAGCACTTGCCCGTCGCCGACCTGTACACCTTGCCCTACCGTTAGCCAGAACACTAACCTGTGTTCCACGAAATCACCCTGTACCCACCCTTAGCCACGCCCGAAACCAGCCCTACACCTGTTCCGAGTCCTAGGACTAGCCGGAGTTTTCCCGTGACACCTACTCCTAAGCCTCGGCCAACCCCTACCACTACCACTAATCCTAGGCCTAACATGAGCCCTAACCCTAACACTGCCCGTGTGCCTCTGCCAACCACTAGCACTTCACCTAACCCTACCCCGAGCACTCCCCTTCGCCCTAGGCCTACGTCTAGCACTACCTCTAGTCCTACCCCTACACCTGGCCCTACAGCTACCCCTAACCATAGGCCAACCCCCATCACTACCCCTAGCCACAGCTCCAACTCCTATCCCTAGGACTACTCCTAGGTTTACCCCGACACCCACCTCTTGCCCTATGCCTACCCCAGCGCTACACCTACCGCTCCCACTAGCCCTAGCTCGGGCCCTAGACCAACGCCAGGTGCTCACTCTAGTCCGAGGGCTAGCACTTGCCCGTCACCGAACAGTACACCTTGCCCTACCGTTAGCCAGAGGACTAACCCGTGTCCTACGGAATCACACTGGACCCACACTTAGCCACACCCGAATCCAGCCCTACACCTGTTTCAAGTCCTAGGACTAACCGGAGCCCTCCCGTGACACCTGCCCCTAGCCCTCGGCCAACCCCTACCACTACAACTAATTCTAGGCCTAACATGAGCCCTAACACTAACACTGCCCGTAGGCCTCTGCCAACCACTAGCCCTTCACCTAATCCTACCCCGAGCACTCCCCCTCGCCCTAGGCCTACGCCTACCACTACCTCTAATCCTACCCCTACCCCAGGCCCTACAGCTACCCCTACCCATAGGCACACCCCCATCCCTACCACTAGCTACAGCTCCAAATCCTGGCCCTAGGCCTACTCCTAGGTTTACCCCGACACCCACCTCTTGCCCTATGCCTACCCCAGCGCTACGCCTACCGCTCCCACTAGCCCTATCTCGGGCCCTAGACCAACGCCAGGTGCTCACTCTAGTCCGAGGCCTAGCAGTTGCCCGTCACCGAACAGTACACCTTGCCCTACCGTTAGCCAGAGGACTAACCCGTGTCCTACGGAATCACCCTGGACCCACACTTAGCCACACTCGAATCCAGCCCTACACCTGATTCAAGTCCTAGGACTAACCGGAGCCCTCCCGTGACACCTGCCCCTAGCCCTCGGCCAACCCCTACCACTACAACTAATTCTAGGCCTAACATGAGCCCTAACACTAACACTGCCCGTAGGCCTCTGCCAACCACTAGCCCTTCACCTAACCCTACCCCGAGCACTCCCCCTCGCCCTAGGCCTACGCCTAGCACTACCTCTAGTCCTACCCCTACCCCTGGCCCTACAGCTACCCCTACCAACAGGCACACCCCCATCCCTACCCCTAGCCACAGCTCGAACTCTTGGCCCTAGGCCTACTACTAGGTTTACCCTGACACCAACCTCTTGCCCTATGCCTACCCCAGCGCTACGCCTACCGCTCCCACTAGCCCTAGCTCGGGCCCTAGACCACGCCCAGTGCTCATTCTAGTCCGAGGCCTAGCACTTGCCCGTCGCCGACCTGTACACCTTGCCCTACCGTTAGCCACAACACTAACCTGTGTCCCACGAAATCACCCTGTACCCACCCTTAGCCACACCCGAATCCAGCCCTACACATGTTCTGAGTCCTAGGACTAAACTGAGCCCTCCCTTGACACCTACCCCTAGCCCTCGGCCACCCCTACCACTACCACTAATCCTAGGCCCAACATGAGACCTAACACTAACACTGCCCGTGGCCTCTGCCAACAACTAGCCCTTCAACTAACCCTACCCCGAGCACTCCCCCTCGCCCTAGGCCTACGCCTAGCACTACCTCTAGTCCTACCCCTACCCCTGGCCCTACAGCTACCCCTACCCATAGGCCCACACCCATCCCTACCCCTAGCCACAGCTCCAACTCCTGGCCCTAGGCCTACTCCTAGGTTTACCCCGACACCCACCTCTTGCCCTATGCCTACCCCAGCGCTACGCCTACGGCTCGCACTAGCCCTAGCTCGGGACCTAGACCAACGCCCAGTGCTCACTCTAGTCCGAGGCCTAGCACTTGCCCGTTGCCGACCAGTACACCTTGCCCTACCGTTAGCCAGAGGACTAACCCGTGTCCTACGGAATCACACTGGACCCACACTTAGCCACACCCGAATCCAGCCCTACACCTGTTTCAAGTCCTAGGACTAACCGGAGCCCTCCCGTGACACCTGCCCCTAGCCCTCGGCCAACCCCTACCACTACAACTAATTCTAGGCCTAACATGAGCCCTAACACTAACACTGCCCGTAGGCCTCTGCCAACCACTAGCCCTTCACCTAATCCTACCCCGAGCACTCCCCCTCGCCCTAGGCCTACGCCTACCACTACCTCTAATCCTACCCCTACCCCAGGCCCTACAGCTACCCCTACCCATAGGCACACCCCCATCCCTACCACTAGCCACAGCTCCAACTCCTGGCCCTAGGCCTACTCCTAGGTTTACCCCGACACCCACCTCTTGCCCTATGCCAACCCCAGCGCTACGCCTACCGCTCCCACTAACCCTAGTTCGGGACCTAAACCACGCCCAGTGCTCACTCTAGTCCGAGACCTAGCACTTTCCCGTCGCCGACCTGTACACCTTGCCCTATCGTTAGCCAGAACACTAACATGTGTCCCACGAAATCACCCTGTACCCACCCTTAGCCACACCCGAATCCAGCCCTACACATGTTCCGAGTCCTAGGACTAACCGGAGCCCTCCCGTGACACCTGCCCCTACCCTTTGGCCAACCCCTACCACTACAACTAATCCTAGGCCTAACATGAGCCCTAACACTAACACTGCCCGAGGGCCTCTGCCAACCACTAGCCCTTCAAGTCACCCTACCCCGAGCACTCCCCCTCGCCCTAGGCCTACGCCTAGCACTACCTCTAGTCTTACCCCTACCCCTGGCCCTACAGCTACCCCTACCCATAGGCCCACACCCATCCCTACCCCTAGCCACAGCTCCAACTCCTGGCCCTAGGCCTACTCCTAGGTTTACCCCAACACCCAACTCTTGCCCTATGCCTACCCCAGCGCTACACCTACCGCTCCGACTAGTTCTAGCTCGGCCTAGACCAACGCCCAGTGCTCACTCTAGTCCGAAGCCTAGCATTTACCCGTCCCCGACCAGTACACCTTGCCCTACCGTTAGCCAGAACACTAACCTGTGTCCCACAAAATCACCCTGGACCTACCCTTAGCCACACCCGAAACCAGCCCTACACCTGTTCCGAGTCCTAGGACTAACCGGAGTTTTTCCGTGACACCTACCTCTAACCCTCGGCCTACCCCTACCACTACCACTAATCCTAGGCCTAACATGAGCCCTAAGCCTAACACTGCCCGTGTGCCTCTGCCAACCACTAGCACTTCACCTAACCCTACCCCGAGCACTCCCCCTCGCCCTAGGCCTGCGCCTAGCACTACCTCTAGTCCTACCCCTACACCTGGCCCTACAGCTACCCCTAACCATAGGCCAACTCCCATCACTACCCCTAGCCACAGCTCCACCTCCTGGCCCTAGGCCTACTCCTAGGTTTACCCCGACACCCACCTCTTGCCCTATGCCAACCCCAGCGCTACACCTACCGCTCCTACTAGTTCTAGCTCGGCCCTAGACCAACGCCCAGTGCTCACTCTAGTCCAAGGCCTAGCACTTGCCCGTTGCTGACCAGTACACCTTACCCTACCATTAGCCAGAACCCTAACCTGTGTCCCAGGAAATCACCCTGGACCCACCCTTAGCCACACGCGAAACCAGCCCTACACCTGTTCCGAGTCCTAGGACTAACCGGAGCCCTCCCTTGACACCTACCCCTAACCCTCAGCCAACCCCTACCACTACCACTAATCCTAGGCCTAACATGAACCCTAACCTTAACACTGCCTGTGTGCCTCTGCCAACCACTAGTCCTTCACCTAAAACTACCCCGAGCACTACCCCTCGCCCTAGGACTGCCCCTAGCACTACCTGTAGTCCTACACCTACCCCTGGCCCTACAGCTACCCCTACCAATAGGCCCACCCCCATCCCTACCCCTAGCCACAGCTCCAACTCCTGGCCCTAGGCCTACTCCTAGGTTTACGCCGACACCCACCTCTTGCCCTATGCCTACCCCAGCGCTACGCCTACCGCTCCCACTAGCCCTAGCTCAAGCCCTAGACCAACGCCCAGTGCTCACTCTAATCCGAGGCCTAGCACTTGCCCATCGCCGACCTGTACTCCTTGCCCTACCGTTAGCCAGAACACTAACCTGTGTCCCACGAAATCACCCTGTACCCACCCTTAGCCACACCCGAATCCAGCCCTACACCTGTTCTGAGTCCTAGGACTAAACGGAGCCCTCCATTGACACCTACCCCTAGCCCGCGGCCAACCCCTACCACTACCACTAATCCTAGGCCTAACATGAGCCCTAACACTAACACTGCCCGTGGGCCTCTGCCAACCACTAGCCCTTCACCTAACCCTACCCCGAGCTCTCCCCCTCGCCCTAGGCATACGCCTAGCACTACCTCTAGTCCTACCCCTACCCCTGGCCCTACAGCTACCCCTAGCCACAGCTCCAACTCCTGGCCCTAGGCCTACTCCTAGGTTTACCCTGACACCCACCTCTTGCCCTATGCCTACCCCAGCGCTACGCCTAACGCTCCCACTAGCCCTAGCTCGGGCCCTAGACCACGCCCAGTGCTCACTCTAGTCCGAGGCCTAGCACTTGCCCGTCGCCGACCTGTACACCTTGCCCTACCGTTAGCCAGAACACTAACCTGTGTCCCACGAAATCACCCTGTACCCACCCTTAGCCACGCCCGAAACCAGCCCTACACCTGTTCCGAGTCCTAGGACTAGCCGGAGTTTTCCCGTGACACCTACTCCTAAGCCTCGGCCAACCCCTACCACTACCACTAATCCTAGGCCTAACATGAGCCCTAACCCTAACACTGCCCGTGTGCCTCTGCCAACCACTAGCACTTCACCTAACCCTACCCCGAGCACTCCCCTTCGCCCTAGGCCTACGTCTAGCACTACCTCTAGTCCTACCCCTACACCTGGCCCTACAGCTACCCCTAACCATAGGCCAACCCCCATCACTACCCCTAGCCACAGCTCCAACTCCTATCCCTAGGACTACTCCTAGGTTTACCCCGACACCCACCTCTTGCCCTATGCCTACCCCAGCGCTACACCTACCGCTCCCACTAGCCCTAGCTCGGGCCCTAGACCAACGCCAGGTGCTCACTCTAGTCCGAGGGCTAGCACTTGCCCGTCACCAAACAGTACACCTTGCCCTACCGTTAGCCAGAGGACTAACCCGTGTCCTACGGAATCACACTGGACCCACACTTAGCCACACCCGAATCCAGCCCTACACCTGTTTCAAGTCCTAGGACTAACCGGAGCCCTCCCGTGACACCTGCCCCTAGCCCTCGGCCAACCCCTACCACTACAACTAATTCTAGGCCTAACATGAGCCCTAACACTAACACTGCCCGTAGGCCTCTGCCAACCACTAGCCCTTCACCTAATCCTACCCCGAGCACTCCCCCTCGCCCTAGGCCTACGCCTACCACTACCTCTAATCCTACCCCTACCCCAGGCCCTACAGCTACCCCTACCCATCGGCACACCCCCATCCCTACCACTAGCTACAGCTCCAACTCCTGGCCCTAGGCCTACTCCTAGGTTTACCCCGACACCCACCTCTTGCCCTATGCCAACCCCAGCGCTACGCCTACCGCTCCCACTAACCCTAGTTCGGGACCTAAACCACGCCCAGTGCTCACTCTAGTCCGAGACCTAGCACTTTCCCGTCGCCGACCTGTACACCTTGCCCTACCGTTAGCCAGAACACTAACCTGTGTCCCACGAAATCACCCTGTACCCACCCTTAGCCACACCCGAATCCAGCCCTACACATGTTCCGAGTCCTAGGACTAACCGGAGCCCTCCCGTGACACCTGCCCCTACCCTTTGGCCAACCCCTACCACTACAACTAATCCTAGGCCTAACATGAGCCCTAACACTAACACTGCCCGAGGGCCTCTGCCAACCACTAGCCCTTCAAGTCACCCTACCCCGAGCACTCCCCCTCGCCCTAGGCCTACGCCTAGCACTACCTCTAGTCTTACCCCTACCCCTGGCCCTACAGCTACCCCTACCCATAGGCCCACACCCATCCCTACCCCTAGCCACAGCTCCAACTCCTGGCCCTAGGCCTACTCCTAGGTTTACCCCGACACCCACCTCTTGCCCTATGCCTACCCCAGCGCTACGCCTACGGCTCGCACTAGCCCTAGCTCGGGACCTAGACCAACGCCCAGTGCTCACTCTAGTCCGAGGCCTAGCACTTGCCCGTTGCCGACCAGTACACCTTGCCCTACCGTTAGCCAGAGCACTAACCCGTGTCCTACGGAATCACCCTGGACCCACCCTTAGCCACACCCGAATCCAGCCCTACACCTGTTCTGAGTCCTAGGACTAAACGGAGCCCTCCATTGACACCTACCCCTAGCCCGCGGCCAACCCCTACCACTACCACTAATCCTAGGCCTAACATGAGCCCTAACACTAACACTGCCCGTGGGCCTCTGCCAACCACTAGCCCTTCACCTAACCCTACCCCGAGCTCTCCCCCTCGCCCTAGGCCTACGCCTAGCACTACCTCTAGTCCTACCCCTACCCCTGGCCCTACAGCTACCCCTACCCATAGGCACACCCCCATCCCTACCCCTAGCCACAGCTCCAACTCCTGGCCCTAGGCCTACTCCTAGGTTTACCCTGACACCCACCTCTTGCCCTATGCCTACCCCAGCGCTACGCCTAACGCTCCCACTAGCCCTAGCTCGGGCCCTAGACCACGCCCAGTGCTCACTCTAGTCCGAGGCCTAGCACTTGCCCGTCGCCGACCTGTACACCTTGCCCTACCGTTAGCCAGAACACTAACCTGTGTCCCACGAAATCACCCTGTACCCACCCTTAGCCACGCCCGAAACCAGCCCTACACCTGTTCCGAGTCCTAGGACTAGCCGGAGTTTTCCCGTGACACCTACTCCTAAGCCTCGGCCAACCCCTACCACTACCACTAATCCTAGGCCTAACATGAGCCCTAACCCTAACACTGCCCGTGTGCCTCTGCCAACCACTAGCACTTCACCTAACCCTACCCCGAGCACTCCCCTTCGCCCTAGGCCTACGTCTAGCACTACCTCTAGTCCTACCCCTACCCCTGGCCCTACAGCTACCCCTACCCATAGGCCCACACCCATCCCTACCCCTAGCCACAGCTCCAACTCCTGGCCCTAGGCCTACTCCTAGGTTTACCCCAACACCCAACTCTTGCCCTATGCCTACCCCAGCGCTACACCTACCGCTCCGACTAGTTCTAGCTCGGCCTAGACCAACGCCCAGTGCTCACTCTAGTCCGAAGCCTAGCATTTACCCGTCCCCGACCAGTACACCTTGCCCTACCGTTAGCCAGAACACTAACCTGTGTCCCACAAAATCACCCTGGACCTACCCTTAGCCACACCCGAAACCAGCCCTACACCTGTTCCGAGTCCTAGGACTAACCGGAGTTTTTCCGTGACACCTACCTCTAACCCTCGGCCTACCCCTACCACTACCACTAATCCTAGGCCTAACATGAGCCCTAAGCCTAACACTGCCCGTGTGCCTCTGCCAACCACTAGCACTTCACCTAACCCTACCCCGAGCACTCCCCCTCGCCCTAGGCCTGCGCCTAGCACTACCTCTAGTCCTACCCCTACACCTGGCCCTACAGCTACCCCTAACCATAGGCCAACTCCCATCACTACCCCTAGCCACAGCTCCACCTCCTGGCCCTAGGCCTACTCCTAGGTTTACCCCGACACCCACCTCTTGCCCTATGCCAACCCCAGCGCTACACCTACCGCTCCTACTAGTTCTAGCTCGGCCCTAGACCAACGCCCAGTGCTCACTCTAGTCCAAGGCCTAGCACTTGCCCGTTGCTGACCAGTACACCTTACCCTACCATTAGCCAGAACCCTAACCTGTGTCCCAGGAAATCACCCTGGACCCACCCTTAGCCACACGCGAAACCAGCCCTACACCTGTTCCGAGTCCTAGGACTAACCGGAGCCCTCCCTTGACACCTACCCCTAACCCTCAGCCAACCCCTACCACTACCACTAATCCTAGGCCTAACATGAACCCTAACCTTAACACTGCCTGTGTGCCTCTGCCAACCACTAGTCCTTCACCTAAAACTACCCCGAGCACTACCCCTCGCCCTAGGACTGCCCCTAGCACTACCTGTAGTCCTACACCTACCCCTGGCCCTACAGCTACCCCTACCAATAGGCCCACCCCCATCCCTACCCCTAGCCACAGCTCCAACTCCTGGCCCTAGGCCTACTCCTAGGTTTACGCCGACACCCACCTCTTGCCCTATGCCTACCCCAGCGCTACGCCTACCGCTCCCACTAGCCCTAGCTCAAGCCCTAGACCAACGCCCAGTGCTCACTCTAATCCGAGGCCTAGCACTTGCCCATCGCCGACCTGTACTCCTTGCCCTACCGTTAGCCAGAACACTAACCTGTGTCCCACGAAATCACCCTGTACCCACCCTTAGCCACACCCGAATCCAGCCCTACACATGTTCCGAGTCCTAGGACTAACCGGAGCCCTCCCGTGACACCTGCCCCTACCCTTTGGCCAACCCCTACCACTACAACTAATCCTAGGCCTAACATGAGCCCTAACACTAACACTGCCCGAGGGCCTCTGCCAACCACTAGCCCTTCAAGTCACCCTACCCTGAGCACTCCCCCTCGCCCTAGGCCTACGCCTAGCACTACCTCTAGTCTTACCCCTACCCCTGGCCCTACAGCTACCCCTACCCATAGGCCCACACCCATCCCTACCCCTAGCCACAGCTCCAACTCCTGGCCCTAGGCCTACTCCTAGGTTTACCCCGACACCCACCTCTTGCCCTATGCCTACCCCAGCGCTACGCCTACGGCTCGCACTAGCCCTAGCTCGGGACCTAGACCAACGCCCAGTGCTCACTCTAGTCCGAGGCCTAGCACTTGCCCGTTGCCGACCAGTACACCTTGCCCTACCGTTAGCCAGAGCACTAACCCGTGTCCTACGGAATCACCCTGGACCCACCCTTAGCCACACCCGAATCCAGCCCTACACCTGTTCTGAGTCCTAGGACTAGCCGGAGTTTTCTCGTGACACCTACTCCTAAGCCTCGGCCAACCCCTACCACTACCACTAATCCTAGGCCTAACATGAGCCCTAACCCTAACACTGCCCGTGTGCCTCTGCCAACCACTAGCACTTCACCTAACCCTACCCCGAGCACTCCCCTTCGCCCTAGGCCTACGTCTAGCACTACCTCTAGTCCTACCCCTACCCCTGGCCCTACAGCTACCCCTACCCATAGGCCCACACCCATCCCTACCCCTAGCCACAGCTCCAACTCCTGGCCCTAGGCCTACTCCTAGGTTTACCCCAACACCCAACTCTTGCCCTATGCCTACCCCAGCGCTACACCTACCGCTCCGACTAGTTCTAGCTCGGCCTAGACCAACGCCCAGTGCTCACTCTAGTCCGAAGCCTAGCATTTACCCGTCCCCGACCAGTACACCTTGCCCTACCGTTAGCCAGAACACTAACCTGTGTCCCACAAAATCACCCTGGACCTACCCTTAGCCACACCCGAAACCAGCCCTACACCTGTTCCGAGTCCTAGGACTAACCGGAGTTTTTCCGTGACACCTACCTCTAACCCTCGGCCTACCCCTACCACTACCACTAATCCTAGGCCTAACATGAGCCCTAAGCCTAACACTGCCCGTGTGCCTCTGCCAACCACTAGCACTTCACCTAATCCTACCCCGAGCACTCCCCCTCGCCCTAGGCCTGCGCCTAGCACTACCTCTAGTCCTACCCCTACACCTGGCCCTACAGCTACCCCTAACCATAGGCCAACTCCCATCACTACCCCTAGCCACAGCTCCACCTCCTGGCCCTAGGCCTACTCCTAGGTTTACCCCGACACCCACCTCTTGCCCTATGCCAACCCCAGCGCTACACCTACCGCTCCTACTAGTTCTAGCTCGGCCCTAGACCAACGCCCAGTGCTCACTCTAGTCCAAGGCCTAGCACTTGCCCGTTGCTGACCAGTACACCTTACCCTACCATTAGCCAGAACCCTAACCTGTGTCCCAGGAAATCACCCTGGACCCACCCTTAGCCACACGCGAAACCAGCCCTACACCTGTTCCGAGTCCTAGGACTAACCGGAGCCCTCCCTTGACACCTACCCCTAACCCTCAGCCAACCCCTACCACTACCACTAATCCTAGGCCTAACATGAACCCTAACCTTAACACTGCCTGTGTGCCTCTGCCAACCACTAGTCCTTCACCTAAAACTACCCCGAGCACTACCCCTCGCCCTAGGACTGCCCCTAGCACTACCTGTAGTCCTACACCTACCCCTGGCCCTACAGCTACCCCTACCAATAGGCCCACCCCCATCCCTACCCCTAGCCACAGCTCCAACTCCTGGCCCTAGGCCTACTCCTAGGTTTACGCCGACACCCACCTCTTGCCCTATGCCTACCCCAGCGCTACGCCTACCGCTCCCACTAGCCCTAGCTCAAGCCCTAGACCAACGCCCAGTGCTCACTCTAATCCGAGGCCTAGCACTTGCCCATCGCCGACCTGTACTCCTTGCCCTACCGTTAGCCAGAACACTAACCTGTGTCCCACGAAATCACCCTGTACCCACCCTTAGCCACACCCGAATCCAGCCCTACACCTGTTCTGAGTCCTAGGACTAAACGGAGCCCTCCATTGACACCTACCCCTAGCCCGCGGCCAACCCCTACCACTACCACTAATCCTAGGCCTAACATGAGCCCTAACACTAACACTGCCCGTGGGCCTCTGCCAACCACTAGCCCTTCACCTAACCCTACCCCGAGCTCTCCCCCTCGCCCTAGGCATACGCCTAGCACTACCTCTAGTCCTACCCCTACCCCTGGCCCTACAGCTACCCCTAGCCACAGCTCCAACTCCTGGCCCTAGGCCTACTCCTAGGTTTACCCTGACACCCACCTCTTGCCCTATGCCTACCCCAGCGCTACGCCTAACGCTCCCACTAGCCCTAGCTCGGGCCCTAGACCACGCCCAGTGCTCACTCTAGTCCGAGGCCTAGCACTTGCCCGTCGCCGACCTGTACACCTTGCCCTACCGTTAGCCAGAACACTAACCTGTGTCCCACGAAATCACCCTGTACCCACCCTTAGCCACGCCCGAAACCAGCCCTACACCTGTTCCGAGTCCTAGGACTAGCCGGAGTTTTCCCGTGACACCTACTCCTAAGCCTCGGCCAACCCCTACCACTACCACTAATCCTAGGCCTAACATGAGCCCTAACCCTAACACTGCCCGTGTGCCTCTGCCAACCACTAGCACTTCACCTAACCCTACCCCGAGCACTCCCCTTCGCCCTAGGCCTACGTCTAGCACTACCTCTAGTCCTACCCCTACACCTGGCCCTACAGCTACCCCTAACCATAGGCCAACCCCCATCACTACCCCTAGCCACAGCTCCAACTCCTATCCCTAGGACTACTCCTAGGTTTACCCCGACACCCACCTCTTGCCCTATGCCTACCCCAGCGCTACACCTACCGCTCCCACTAGCCCTAGCTCGGGCCCTAGACCAACGCCAGGTGCTCACTCTAGTCCGAGGGCTAGCACTTGCCCGTCACCAAACAGTACACCTTGCCCTACCGTTAGCCAGAGGACTAACCCGTGTCCTACGGAATCACACTGGACCCACACTTAGCCACACCCGAATCCAGCCCTACACCTGTTTCAAGTCCTAGGACTAACCGGAGCCCTCCCGTGACACCTGCCCCTAGCCCTCGGCCAACCCCTACCACTACAACTAATTCTAGGCCTAACATGAGCCCTAACACTAACACTGCCCGTAGGCCTCTGCCAACCACTAGCCCTTCACCTAATCCTACCCCGAGCACTCCCCCTCGCCCTAGGCCTACGCCTACCACTACCTCTAATCCTACCCCTACCCCAGGCCCTACAGCTACCCCTACCCATCGGCACACCCCCATCCCTACCACTAGCTACAGCTCCAACTCCTGGCCCTAGGCCTACTCCTAGGTTTACCCCGACACCCACCTCTTGCCCTATGCCAACCCCAGCGCTACGCCTACCGCTCCCACTAACCCTAGTTCGGGACCTAAACCACGCCCAGTGCTCACTCTAGTCCGAGACCTAGCACTTTCCCGTCGCCGACCTGTACACCTTGCCCTACCGTTAGCCAGAACACTAACCTGTGTCCCACGAAATCACCCTGTACCCACCCTTAGCCACACCCGAATCCAGCCCTACACATGTTCCGAGTCCTAGGACTAACCGGAGCCCTCCCGTGACACCTGCCCCTACCCTTTGGCCAACCCCTACCACTACAACTAATCCTAGGCCTAACATGAGCCCTAACACTAACACTGCCCGAGGGCCTCTGCCAACCACTAGCCCTTCAAGTCACCCTACCCCGAGCACTCCCCCTCGCCCTAGGCCTACGCCTAGCACTACCTCTAGTCTTACCCCTACCCCTGGCCCTACAGCTACCCCTACCCATAGGCCCACACCCATCCCTACCCCTAGCCACAGCTCCAACTCCTGGCCCTAGGCCTACTCCTAGGTTTACCCCGACACCCACCTCTTGCCCTATGCCTACCCCAGCGCTACGCCTACGGCTCGCACTAGCCCTAGCTCGGGACCTAGACCAACGCCCAGTGCTCACTCTAGTCCGAGGCCTAGCACTTGCCCGTTGCCGACCAGTACACCTTGCCCTACCGTTAGCCAGAGCACTAACCCGTGTCCTACGGAATCACCCTGGACCCACCCTTAGCCACACCCGAATCCAGCCCTACACCTGTTCTGAGTCCTAGGACTAAACGGAGCCCTCCATTGACACCTACCCCTAGCCCGCGGCCAACCCCTACCACTACCACTAATCCTAGGCCTAA
Source organism: Rhinolophus hipposideros (assembly GCF_964194185.1). Classification (NCBI taxonomy): domain Eukaryota; kingdom Metazoa; phylum Chordata; class Mammalia; order Chiroptera; family Rhinolophidae; genus Rhinolophus; species Rhinolophus hipposideros. The sequence continues at coordinate 250,394 of NW_027669498.1, forward strand.
CATGAGCCCTAACACTAACACTGCCCGTGGGCCTCTGCCAACCACTAGCCCTTCACCTAACCCTACCCCGAGCTCTCCCCCTCGCCCTAGGCCTACGCCTAGCACTACCTCTAGTCCTACCCCTACCCCTGGCCCTACAGCTACCCCTACCCATAGGCACACCCCCATCCCTACCCCTAGCCACAGCTCCAACTCCTGGCCCTAGGCCTACTCCTAGGTTTACCCTGACACCCACCTCTTGCCCTATGCCTACCCCAGCGCTACGCCTAACGCTCCCACTAGCCCTAGCTCGGGCCCTAGACCACGCCCAGTGCTCACTCTAGTCCGAGGCCTAGCACTTGCCCGTCGCCGACCTGTACACCTTGCCCTACCGTTAGCCAGAACACTAACCTGTGTCCCACGAAATCACCCTGTACCCACCCTTAGCCACGCCCGAAACCAGCCCTACACCTGTTCCGAGTCCTAGGACTAGCCGGAGTTTTCCCGTGACACCTACTCCTAAGCCTCGGCCAACCCCTACCACTACCACTAATCCTAGGCCTAACATGAGCCCTAACCCTAACACTGCCCGTGTGCCTCTGCCAACCACTAGCACTTCACCTAACCCTACCCCGAGCACTCCCCTTCGCCCTAAGCCTACGTCTAGCACTACCTCTAGTCCTACCCCTACCCCTGGCCCTACAGCTACCCCAACCCATAGGCCCACACCCATCCCTACCCCTAGCCACAGCTCCAACTCCTGGCCCTAGGCCTACTCCTAGGTTTACCCCGACACCCACCTCTTGCCCTATGCCTACCCCAGCGCTACGCCTACGGCTCGCACTAGCCCTAGCTCGGGACCTAGACCAACGCCCAGTGCTCACTTTAGTCCGAGGCCTAGCACTTGCCCGTCGCCGACCAGTACACCTTGCCCTACCGTTAGCCAGAGGACTAACCCGTGTCCTACGGAATCACACTGGACCCACACTTAGCCACACCCGAATCCAGCCCTACACCTGTTTCAAGTCCTAGGACTAACCGGAGCCCTCCCGTGACACCTGCCCCAGCCCTCGGCCAACCCCTACCACTACAACTAATTCTAGGCCTAACATGAGCCCTAACACTAACACTGCCCGTAGGCCTCTGCCAACCACTAGCCCTTCACCTAATCCTACCCCGAGCACTCCCCCTCGCCCTAGGCCTACGCCTACCACTACCTCTAATCCTACCCCTACCCCAGGCCCTACAGCTACCCCTACCCATAGGCACACCCCCATCCCTACCACTAGCTACAGCTCCAACTCCTGGCCCTAGGCCTACTCCTAGGTTTACCCCGACACCCACCTCTTGCCCTATGCCAACCCCAGCGCTACGCCTACCGCTCCCACTAACCCTAGTTCGGGACCTAAACCACGCCCAGTGCTCACTCTAGTCCGAGACCTAGCACTTTCCCGTCGCCGACCTGTACACCTTGCCCTACCGTTAGCCAGAACACTAACCTGTGTCCCACGAAATCACCCTGTACCCACCCTTAGCCACACCCGAATCCAGCCCTACACATGTTCCGAGTCCTAGGACTAACCGGAGCCCTCCCGTGACACCTGCCCCTACCCTTTGGCCAACCCCTACCACTACAACTAATCCTAGGCCTAACATGAGCCCTAACACTAACACTGCCCGAGGGCCTCTGCCAACCACTAGCCCTTCAAGTCACCCTACCCCGAGCACTCCCCCTCGCCCTAGGCCTACGCCTAGCACTACCTCTAGTCTTACCCCTACCCCTGGCCCTACAGCTACCCCTACCCATAGGCCCACACCCATCCCTACCCCTAGCCACAGCTCCAACTCCTGGCCCTAGGCCTACTCCTAGGTTTACCCCGACACCCACCTCTTGCCCTATGCCTACCCCAGCGCTACGCCTACGGTTCGCACTAGCCCTAGCTCGGGACCTAGACCAACGCCCAGTGCTCACTCTAGTCCGAGGCCTAGCACTTGCCCGTTGCCGACCAGTACACCTTGCCCTACCGTTAGCCAGAGCACTAACCCGTGTCCTACGGAATCACCCTGGACCCACCCTAGCCACACCCGAATCCAGCCCTACAACTCTTCGGAGTCCTAGGACTAAACGGAGCCCTCCCGTGACACCTACCCCTAGCCCTCGGCCAACCCCTACCACTACCACTAATCCTAGGCCTAACATGAGACCTAACACTAACACTGCCCGTGGGCCTCTGCCAACAACTAGCCCTTCAACTAACCCTACCCCGAGCATGCCCCCTCTCCCTAGGCCTACGCTTAGCACTACCTCTAGTCCTACCACTACCCCTGGCCCTACAGCTACAACTAACCATAGGCCCACCCCCATCCCTACCCCTAGCCACAGCTCCAACTCCTGGCCCTAGGCCTACTCCTAGGTTTACCCCAACACCCACCTCTTGCCCTATGCCTACCCCAGCGCTACACCTACCGCTCCCACTAGTTCTAGCTCGGCCCTAGACCAACACCCAGTGCTCACTCTAGTCCGAAGCCTAGCATTTGCCCGTCCCCGACCAGTACACCTTACCCTACCGTTAGCCAGAACCCTAACCTGTGTCCCACGAAATCACCCTGGACCCACCCTTAGCCACACCTGAATCCAGCCCTACACCTGTTCCGAGTCCTAGGACTAACCGGAGTTTTCCCGTGACACCTACTCCTAAGCCTCGGCCAACCCCTACCACTACAACTAATTCTAGGCCTAACATGAGCCCTAACACTAGCACTGCCCGTAGGACTCTGCCAACCACTAGCCCTTCACCTAACCCTACCCGGAGCACTCCCCCTCGCCCTAGGCCTACGCCTAGCACTACCTCTAGTCCTACCCCTGCCCCTTGCCCTACAGCTACCCCTACCGATAGGCACACCCCCATCCCTACCCCTAGCCACAGCTCCAACTCCTGGCCCTAGGCCTACTCCTAGGTTTACCCTGACACCCACCTCTTGCCCTATGCCTACCCCAGCGCTACGCCTACCGCTCCCACTAGCCCTAGCTCGGGCCCTAGACCAACGCCCAGTGCTCACTCTAGTCCGAGGCCTAGCACTTGCCCGTCGCCGACCTGTACACCTTGCCCTACCGTTAGCCACAACACTAACCTGTGTCCCACGAAATCACCCTGTACCCACCCTTAGCCACACCCGAATCCAGCCCTACACATGTTCTGAGTCCTAGGACTAAACTGAGCCCTCCCTTGACACCTACCCCTAGCCCTCGGCCACCCCTACCACTACCACTAATCCTAGGCCTAACATGAGACCTAACACTAACACTGCCCGTGGGCCTCTGCCAACAACTAGCCCTTCAACTAACCCTACCCCGAGCACGCCCCCTCGCCCTAGGCCTACGCTTAGCACTACCTCTAGTCCTACCCCTACCCCTGGCCCTACAGCTACAACTAACCATAGGCCCACCCCCATCCCTACCCCTAGTCACAGCTCCAACTCCTGGCCCTAGGCCTACTCCTAGGTTTACCCCAACACCCACCTCTTGCCCTATGCCTACCCCAGCGCTACACCTACCGCTCCGACTAGTTCTAGCTCGGCCTAGACCAACGCCCAGTGCTCACTCTAGTCCGAAGCCTAGCATTTACCCGTCCCCGACCAGTACACCTTGCCCTACCATTAGCCAGAACACTAACCTGTGTCCCACAAAATCACCCTGGACCTACCCTTAGCCACACCCGAAACCAGCCCTACACCTGTTCCGAGTCCTAGGACTAACCGGAGTTTTTCCGTGACACCTACCTCTAACCCTCGGCCTACCCCTACCACTACCACTAATCCTAGGCCTAACATGAGCCCTAAGCCTAACACTGCCCGTGTGCCTCTGCCAACCACTAGCACTTCACCTAACCCTACCCCGAGCACTCCCCCTCGCCCTAGGCCTACGCCTAGCACTACCTCTAGTCCTACCCCTACACCTGGCCCTGCAGCTACCCCTAACCATAGGCCAACCCCCATCACTACCCCTAGCCACAGCTCCACCTCCTGGCCCTAGGCCTACTCCTAGGTTTACCCCGACACCCACCTCTTGCCCTATGCCAACCCCAGCGCTACACCTACCGCTCCTACTAGTTCTAGCTCGGCCCTAGACCAACGCCCAGTGCTCACTCTAGTCCAAGGCCTAGCACTTGCCCGTTGCTGACCAGTACACCTTGCCCTACCGTTAGCCAGAGCACTAACTAGTGTCCTACGGAATCACCCTGGACCCACCCTTAGCCACACCCGAATCCAGCCCTACATCTGTTCGGAGTCCTAGGACTAAACGGAGCCCTCCCGTGACACCTACCTCTAGCCCTCGGCCAACCCCTACCACTACCACTAATCCTAGGCCTAACATGTGCCCTAAAACTAACACTGCCCGTGGGCCTCTGCCAACCACTAGCCCTTCAACTCACCCTACCCCGAGCACTCCCCCTCGCCCTAGGCCTACGCCTAGCACTACCTCTAGTCCTACCCCTACCCCTGGCCCTACAGCTACACCTAACCATAGGCACACCCCCATCCCTACCCCTAGCCACAGCTCCAACTCCTGGCCCTAGGCCTACTCCTAGGTTTACCCCAACACGCACCTGTTGCCCTATGCCTACTTCAACGCTACACCTACCGCTCCCACTAGTTCTAGCTCGGCCTTAGACCAACGCCCAGTGCTCACTCTAGTCCGAGGCCTAGCATTTGCCCGTCTCCGACCAGTACACCTTACTCTACCGTTAGCCAGAACCCTAACCTGTGTCCCACGAAATCACCCTGGACCCACCCTTAGCCACACGCGAAACCAGCCCTACACCTGTTCCGAGTCCTAGGACTAACCGGAGCCCTCCCTTGACACCTACCCCTAGCCCTCGGCCACCCCTACCACTACCACTAATCCTAGGCCTAACATGAGACCTAACACTAACACTGCCCGTGGCCTCTGCCAACAACTAGCCCTTCAACTAACCCTACCCCGAGCACTCCCCCTCGCCCTAGGCCTACGCCTAGCACTACCTCTAGTCCTACACCTACCCCTGGCCCTACAGCTACCCCTACCCATAGGCCCACACCCATCCCTACCCCTAGCCACAGCTCCAACTCCTGGCCCTAGGCCTACTCCTATGTTTACCCCGACACCCACCTCTTGCCCTATGCCTACCGCAGCGCTACGCCTACGGCTCGCACTAGCCCTAGCTCGGGACCTAGACCAACGCCCAGTGCTCACTCTAGTCCGAGGCCTAGCACTTGCCCGTTGCCGACCAGTACACCTTGCCCTACCGTTAGCCAGAGGACTAACCCGTGTCCTACGGAATCACACTGGAACCACACTTAGCCACACCCGAATCCAGCCCTACACCTGTTTCAAGTCCTAGGACTAACCGGAGCCCTCCCGTGACACCTGCCCCTAGCTCTCGGCCAACCCCTACCACTACAACTAATTCTAGGCCTAACATGAGCCCTAACACTAACACTGCCCGTAGGCCTCTGCCAACCACTAGCCCTTCACCTAATCCTACCCCGAGCACTCCCCCTCGCCCTAGGCCTACGCCTACCACTACCTCTAATCCTACCCCTACCCCAGGCCCTACAGCTACCCCTACCCATAGGCACACCCCCATCCCTACCACTAGCTACAGCTCCAACTCCTGGCCCTAGGCCTACTCCTAGGTTTACCCCGACACCCACCTCTTGCCCTATGCCAACCCCAGCGCTACGCCTACCGCTCCCACTAACCCTAGTTCGGGACCTAAACCACGCCCAGTGCTCACTCTAGTCCGAGACCTAGCACTTGCCCGTCGCCGACCTGTACACCTTGCCCTACCGTTAGCCAGAACACTAACCTGTGTCCCACGAAATCACCCTGTACCCACCCTTAGCCACACCCGAATCCAGCCCTACACATGTTCCGAGTCCTAGGACTAACCGGAGCCCTCCCGTGACACCTGCCCCTACCCTTTGGCCAAGCCCTACCACTACAACTAATCCTAGGCCTAACATGAGCCCTAACACTAACACTGCCCGAGGGCCTCTGCCAACCACTAGCCCTTCAAGTCACCCTACCCCGAGCACTCCCCCTCGCCCTAGGCCTACGCCTAGCACTACCTCTAGTCTTACCCCTACCCCTGGCCCTACAGCTACCCCTACCCATAGGCCCACACCCATCCCTACCCCTAGCCACAGCTCCAACTCCTGGCCCTAGGCCTACTCCTAGGTTTACCCCGACACCCACCTCTTGCCCTATGCCTACCCCAGCGCTACGCCTACGGCTCGCACTAGCCCTAGCTCGGGACCTAGACCAACGCCCAGTGCTCACTCTAGTCCGAGGCCTAGCACTTGCCCGTTGCCGACCAGTACACCTTGCCCTACCGTTAGCCAGAGGACTAACCCGTGTCCTACGGAATCACACTGGACCCACCCTTAGCCACACCCGAATCCAGCCCTACACCTGTTCTGAGTCCTAGGACTAAACGGAGCCCTCCATTGACACCTACCCCTAGCCCGCGGCCAACCCCTACCACTACCACTAATCCTAGGCCTAACATGAGCCCTAACACTAGCACTGCCCGTGGGCCTCTGCCAACCACTAGCCCTTCACCTAACCCTACCCCGAGCTCTCCCCCTCGCCCTAGGCCTACGCCTAGCACTACCTCTAGTCCTACCCCTACCCCTGGCCCTACAGCTACCCCTACCCATAGGCACACCCCCATCCCTACCCCTAGCCACAGCTCCAACTCCTGGCCCTAGGCCTACTCCTAGGTTTACCCTGACACCCACCTCTTGCCCTATGCCTACCCCAGCGCTACGCCTAACGCTCCCACTAGCCCTAGCTCGGGCCCTAGACCACGCCCAGTGCTCACTCTAGTCCGAGGCCTAGCACTTGCCCGTCGCCGACCTGTACACCTTGCCCTACCGTTAGCCAGAACACTAACCTGTGTCCCACGAAATCACCCTGTACCCACCCTTAGCCACGCCCGAAACCAGCCCTACACCTGTTCCGAGTCCTAGGACTAGCCGGAGTTTTCCCGTGACACCTACTCCTAAGCCTCGGCCAACCCCTACCACTACCACTAATCCTAGGCCTAACATGAGCCCTAACCCTAACACTGCCCGTGTGCCTCTGCCAACCACTAGCACTTCACCTAACCCTACCCCGAGCACTCCCCTTCGCCCTAGGCCTACGTTTAGCACTACCTCTAGTCCTACCCCTACCCCTGGCCCTACAGCTACCCCTACCCATAGGCACACCCCCATCCCTACCCCTAGCCACAGCTCGAACTCTTGGCCCTAGGCCTACTACTAGGTTTACCCTGACACCAACCTCTTGCCCTATGCCTACCCCAGCGCTACGCCTACCGCTCCCACTAGCCCTAGCTCGGGCCCTAGACCACGCCCAGTGCTCATTCTAGTCCGAGGCCTAGCACTTGCTCGTCGCCGACCTGTACACCTTGCCCTACCGTTAGCCACAACACTAACCTGTGTCCCACAAAATCACCCTGTACCCACCCTTAGCCACACCCGAATCCAGCCCTACACATGTTCTGAGTCCTAGGACTAAACTGAGCCCTCCCTTGACACCTACCCCTAGCCCTCGGCCACCCCTACCACTACCACTAATCCTAGGCCTAACATGAGACCTAACACTAACACTGCCCGTTGCCTCTGCCAACAACTAGCCCTTCAACTAACCCTACCCCGAGCACTCCCCCTCGCCCTAGGCCTACGCCTAGCACTACCTCTAGTCCTACCCCTACCCCTGGCCCTACAGCTACCCCTACCCATAGGCCCACACCCATCCCTACCCCTAGCCACAGCTCCAACTCCTGGCCCTAGGCCTACTCCTAGGTTTACCCCGACACCCACCTCTTGCCCTATGCCTACCCCAGCGCTACGCCTACGGCTCGCACTAGCCCTAGCTCGGGACCTAGACCAACGCCCAGTGCTCACTCTAGTCCGAGGCCTAGCACTTGCCCGTTGCCAACCAGTACACCTTGCCCTACCGTTAGCCAGAGGACTAACCCGTGTCCTACGGAATCACACTGGACCCACACTTAGCCACACCCGAATCCAGCCCTACACCTGTTTCAAGTCCTAGGACTAACCGGAGCCCTCCCGTGACACCTGCCCCTAGCCCTCGGCCAACCCCTACCACTACAACTAATTCTAGGCCTAACATGAGCCCTAACACTAACACTGCCCGTAGAACTCTGCCAACCACTAGCCCTTCACCTAATCCTACCCCGAGCACTCCCCCTCGCCCTAGGCCTACGCCTACCACTACCTCTAATCCTACCCCTACCCCAGGCCCTACAGCTACCCCTACCCATAGGCACACCCCCATCCCTACCACTAGCTACAGCTCCAACTCCTGGCCCTAGGCCTACTCCTAGGTTTACCCCGACACCCACCTCTTGCCCTATGCCAACCCCAGCGCTACGCCTACCGCTCCCACTAACCCTAGTTCGGGACCTAAACCACGCCCAGTGCTCACTCTAGTCCGAGACCTAGCACTTGCCCGTCGCCGACCTGTACACCTTGCCCTACCGTTAGCCAGAACACTAACCTGTGTCCCACGAAATCACCCTGTACCCACCCTTAGCCACACCCGAATCCAGCCCTACACATGTTCCGAGTCCTAGGACTAACCGGAGCCCTCCCGTGACACCTGCCCCTACCCTTTGGCCAACCCCTACCACTACAACTAATCCTAGGCCTAACATGAGCCCTAACACTAACACTGCCCGAGGGCCTCTGCCAACCACTAGCCCTTCAAGTCACCCTACCCCGAGCACTCCCCCTCGCCCTAGGCCTACGCCTAGCACTACCTCTAGTCTTACCCCTACCCCTGGCCCTACAGCTACAACTAACCATAGGCCCACCCCCATCCCTACCCCTAGCCACAGCTCCAACTCCTGGCCCTAGGCCTACTCCTAGGTTTACCCCAACACCCACCTCTTGCCCTATTCCTACCACAGCGCTACGCCTACCGCTCCCACTAGCCCTAGCTCGGGCCCTAGACCAACGCCCAGTGCTCACTCTAGTCCGAGGCCTAGCACTTGACCGTCGCGGACCAGTACACTTTGCCCTACCGGTAGCCATAGCACTAACCCGTGTCCTACGGAATCACCCTGGACCCACCCTTAGCCACACCCGAATCCAGCCCTACACCTTTTCCGAGTCTAGGACTAAACGGAGCCCTCCCGTGACACCTACACCTAGCCCTCGGCCAACCCCTACCACTATTACTAATCCTAGGCCTAACTTGAGCCCTAACACTAACACTGCCCGTGGGCCTCTGCCAACCACTAGCCCTTCACCTAATCCTACCCCGAGCACTACCCATCACCCTAGGCCTACGCCTAGCACTACCTCTAGTCCTACCCATACCCCTGGCCCTACTGCTACCCCTACCCATAGGCCCAACCCCATCCCTACCCCGAGACACAGCTCCAACTCCTGGCCCTAGGACTGCTCCTAGGTTTACCCCGACACCCACCTCTTGCCCTATGCCTACCCCAGCGCTACGCCTACCGCTCCCAGTAGCCCTAGTTCGGGCCCTAGACAAACGCCAAGTGCTCACTATATTCCGAGGCCTAGCACTTGCCCGTCACCGACCAGTACACCTTGCCCTACTGTTAGCCAGAACACTAACCTGTGTCCCACGAAATCACCCTGGACCCACCCTTAGCCACACCCGAAACCAGCCCTACACCTGTTCCGAGTCCTAGGACTAACCGGAGTTTTCCCGTGACACCTACCCTTAATCCTCGGCCAAAAACTACCACTACCACTAATCCTAGGCCTAACATGAACCCTAACCCTAACACTGCCCGTGTGCCTCTGCCAACCACTAGCCCTTCACCTAACCCTACCCCGAGCTCTCCCCCTCGCCCTAGGCCTACGCCTAGCACTACCTCTAGTCCTACCTCTACCCCTGGCCCTACAGCTACCCCTACCCATAGGCACACCCGCATCCCTACCCCTAGCCACAGCTCCAACTCCTGGCCCTAGGCCTACTCCTAGGTTTACCCCGACACCCACCTCTTGCCCTATGCCTACTTCAGCGCTACACCTACCGCTCCCACTAGTTCTAGCTCGGCCCTAGACCAACGCCCAGTGCTCACTCTAGTCCGAAGCCTAGCATTTGCCCGTCCCCGACCAGTACACCTTGCCCTACCGTTAGCCAGAACACTAACCTGTGTCCCACGAAATCACCCTGGACCCACCCTTAGCCACACCCGAAACCAGCCCTACACCTGTTCCGAGTCCTAGGACTAACCGGAGTTTTTCCGTGACACCTACCTCTAACCCTCGGCCTACCCCTACCACTACCACTAATCCTAGGCCTAACATGAGCCTTAAGCCTAACACTGCCCGTGTGCCTCTGCCAACCACTAGCACTTCACCTAACCCTACCCCGAGCACTCCCCCTCTCCCTAGGCCTACGCCTAGCACTACCTCTAGTCCTACCCCTACACCTGGCCTTACAGCTACCCCTAACCGTAGGCCAACCCCCATCACTACCCCTAGCCACAGCTCCAATTCGTGGCCCTAGGCCTACTCCTAGGTTTACCCCGACACCCACCTCTTGCCCTATGCCTACCCCAGCGCTACACCTACCGCTCCCACTAGTTCTAGCTCGGGCCCTAGACCACGCCCAGTGCTCACTCTAGTCCGAGGCCTAGCACTTGCCCGTCGCCGACCTGTACACCTTGCCCTACCGTTAGCCAGAACACTAACCTGTGTCCCACGAAATCACCCTGTACCCACCCTTAGCCACACCCGAAACCAGCCCTACACCTGTTCCGAGTCCTAGGACTAGCCGGAGTTTTCCCGTGACACCTACTCCTAAGCCTCGGCCAACCCCTACCACTACCACTAATCCTAGGCCTAACATGAGCCCTAACCCTAACACTGCCCGTGTGCCTCTGCCAACCACTAGCACTTCACCTAACCCCACCCCGAGCACTCCCCTTCGCCCTAGGCCTACGTCTAGCACTACCTCTAGTCCTACCCCTACACCTGGCCCTACAGCTACCCCTAACCATAGGCCAACCCCCATCACTACCCCTAGCCACAGCTCCAACTCCTATCCCTAGGACTACTCCTAGGTTTACCCCGACACCCACCTCTTGCCCTATGCCTACCCCAGCGCTACACCTACCGCTCCCACTAGCCCTAGCTCGGGCCCTAGACCAACGCCAGGTGCTCACTCTAGTCCGAGGGCTAGCACTTGCCCGTCACCGAACAGTACACCTTGCCCTACCGTTAGCCAGAGGACTAACCCGTGTCCTACGGAATCACCCTGGACCCACACTTAGCCACACCCGAATCCAGCCCTACACCTGTTTCAAGTCCTAGGACTAACCGGAGCCCTCCCGTGACACCTGCCCCTAGCCCTCGGCCAACCCCTACCACTACAACTAATTCTAGGCCTAACATGAGCCCTAACACTAACACTGCCCGTAGGCCTCTGCCAACCACTAGCCCTTCACCTAATCCTACCCCGAGCACTCCCCCTCGCCCTAGGCCTACGCCTACCACTACCTCTAATCCTACCCCTACCCCAGGCCCTACAGCTACCCCTACCCATAGGCACACCCCCATCCGTACCACTAGCTACAGCTCCAACTCCTGGCCCTAGGCCTACTCCTAGGTTTACCCCGACACCCACCCTATGCCTACCCCAGCGCTACGCCTACCGCTCCCACTAGCCCTATCTCGGGCCCTAGACCAACGCCAGGTGCTCACTCTAGTCCGAGGCCTAGCACTTGCCCGTCACCGAACAGTACACCTTGCCCTACCGTTAGCCAGAGGACTAACCCGTGTCCTACGGAATCACCCTGGACCCACACTTAGCCACACTCGAATCCAGCCCTACACCTGATTCAAGTCCTAGGACTAACCGGAGCCCTCCCGTGACACCTGCCCCTAGCCCTCGGCCAACCCCTACCACTACAACTAATTCTAGGCCTAACATGAGCCCTAACACTAACACTGCCCGTAGGCCTCTGCCAACCAGTAGCCCTTCTCCTAACCCTACCCCGAGCACTCCCCCTCGCCCTAGGCCTACGCCTAGCACTACCTCTAGTCCTACCCCTACCCCTGGCCCTACAGCTACCCTACCGATAGGCACACCCCCATCCCTACCCCTAGCCACAGCTCCATCTCTTGGCCCTAGGCCTACTCCTAGGTTTACCCTGACACCAACCTCTTGCCCTATGCCTACCCCAGCGCTACGCCTACCGCTCCCACTAGCCCTAGCTCGGGCCCTAGACCACGCCCAATGCTCATTCTAGTCCGAGGCCTAGCACTTGCCCGTCGCCGACCTGTACACCTTGCCCTACCGTTAGCCACAACACTAACCTGTGTCCCACGAAATCACCCTGTACCCACCCTTAGCCACACCCGAATCCAGCCCTACACATGTTCTGAGTCCTAGGACTAAACTGAGCCCTCCCTTGACACCTACCCCTAGCCCTCGGCCACCCCTACCACTACCACTAATCCTAGGCCTAACATGAGACCTAACACTAACACTGCCCGTGGCCTCTGCCAACAACTAGCCCTTCAACTAACCCTACCCCGAGCACGCCCCCTCGCCCTAGGCCTACGCTTAGCACTACCTCTAGTCCTACCCCTACCCCTGGCCCTACAGCTACAACTAACCATAGGCCCACCCCCATCCCTACCCCTAGCCACAGCTCCAACTCCTGGCCCTAGGCCTACTCCTAGGTTTACCCCAACACCCAACTCTTGCCCTATGCCTACCCCAGCGCTACACCTACCGCTCCGACTAGTTCTAGCTCGGCCTAGACCAACGCCCAGTGCTCACTCTAGTCCGAAGCCTAGCATTTACCCGTCCCCGACCAGTACACCTTGCCCTACCGTTAGCCAGAACACTAACCTGTGTCCCACAAAATCACCCTGGACCTACCCTTAGCCACACCCGAAACCAGCCCTACACCTGTTCCGAGTCCTAGGACTAACCGGAGTTTTTCCGTGACACCTACCTCTAACCCTCGGCCTACCCCTACCACTACCACTAATCCTAGGCCTAACATGAGCCCTAAGCCTAACACTGCCCGTGTGCCTCTGCCAACCACTAGCACTTCACCTAACCCTACCCCGAGCACTCCCCCTCGCCCTAGGCCTGCGCCTAGCACTACCTCTAGTCCTACCCCTACACCTGGCCCTACAGCTACCCCTAACCATAGGCCAACTCCCATCACTACCCCTAGCCACAGCTCCACCTCCTGGCCCTAGGCCTACTCCTAGGTTTACCCCGACACCCACCTCTTGCCCTATGCCAACCCCAGCGCTACACCTACCGCTCCTACTAGTTCTAGCTCGGCCCTAGACCAACGCCCAGTGCTCACTCTAGTCCAAGGCCTAGCACTTGCCCGTTGCTGACCAGTACACCTTGCCCTACCGTTAGCCAGAGCACTAACTAGTGTCCTACGGAATCACCCTGGACCGACCCTTAGCCACACCCGAATCCAGCCCTACATCTGTTCGGAGTCCTAGGACTAAACGGAGCCCTCCCGTGACACCTACCTCTAGCCCTCGGCCAACCCCTACCACTACCACTAATCCTGGGCCTAACATGTGCCCTATAACTAACACTGCCCGTGGGCCTCTGCCAACCACTAGCTCTTCAACTCACCCTACCCCGAGCACTCCCCCTCGCCCTAGGCCTACGCCTAGCACTACCTCTAGTCCTACACCTACCCCTGGCCCTACAGCTACACCTAACCATAGGCACACCCCCATCCCTACCCCTAGCCACAGCTCCAACTCCTGGCCCTAGGCCTACTCCTAGGTTTACCCCAACACCCACCTGTTGCCCTATGCCTACTTCGGAGCTACACCTACCGCTCCCACTAGTTCTAGCTCGGCCTTAGACCAACGCCCAGTGCTCACTCTAGTCCGAGGCCTAGCATTTGCCCGTCTCCGACCAGTACACCTTACCCTACCATTAGCCAGAACCCTAACCTGTGTCCCACGAAATCACCCTGGACCTACCCTTAGCCACACGCGAAACCAGCCCTACACCTGTTCCGAGTCCTAGGACTAACCGGAGCCCTCCCTTGACACCTACCCCTAACCCTCAGCCAACCCCTACCACTACCACTAATCCTAGGCCTAACATGAACCTTAACCTTAACACTGCCTGTGTGCCTCTGCCAACCACTAGCCCTTCACCTAAAACTACCCCGAGCACTACCCCTCGCCCTAGGACTGCCCCTAGCACTACCTGTAGTCCTACACCTACCCCTGGCCCTACAGCTACCCCTACCAATATGCCCACCCCCATCCCTACCCCTAGCCACAGCTCCAACTCCTGGCCCTAGGCCTACTCCTAGGTTTACGCCGACACCCACCTCTTGCCCTATGCCTACCCCAGCGCTACGCCTACCGCTCCCACTAGCCCTAGCTCAAGCCCTAGACCAACGCCCAGTGCTCACTCTAGTCCGAGGCCAAGCACTTGCCCGTTGCCGACCAGTACACCTTGCCCTACCGTTAGCCAGAGGACTAACCCGTGTCCTACGGAATCACCCTGGACCCACACTTAGCCACACTCGAATCCAGCCCTACACCTGTTTCAAGTCCTAGGACTAACCGGAGCCCTCCCGTGACACCTGCCCCTAGCCCTCGGCCAACCCCTACCACTACAACTAATTCTAGGCCTAACATGAGCCCTAACACTAACACTGCCCGGAGGCCTCTGCCAACCACTAGCCCTTCACCTAATCCTACCCCGAGCACTCCCCCTCGCCCTAGGCCTACGCCTACCACTACCTCTAATCCTACCCCTACCCCAGGCCCTACAGCTACCCCTACCCATAGGCACACCCCCATCCCTACCACTAGCTACAGCTCCAACTCCTGGCCCTAGGCCTACTCCTAGGTTTACCCCGACACCCACCTCTTGCCCTATGCCAACCCCAGCGCTACGCCTACCGCTCCCACTAACCCTAGTTCGGGACCTAAACCACGCCCAGTGCTCACTCTAGTCCGAGACCTAGCACTTTCCCGTCGCCGACCTGTACACCTTGCCCTATCGTTAGCCAGAACACTAACCTGTGTCCCACGAAATCACCCTGTACCCACCCTTAGCCACACCCGAATCCAGCCCTACACATGTTCCGAGTCCTAGGACTAACCGGAGCCCTCCCGTGACACCTGCCCCTACCCTTTGGCCAACCCCTACCACTACAACTAATCCTAGGCCTAACATGAGCCCTAACACTAACACTGCCCGAGGGCCTCTGCCAACCACTAGCCCTTCAAGTCACCCTACCCCGAGCACTCCCCCTCGCCCTAGGCCTACGCCTAGCACTACCTCTAGTCTTACCCCTACCCCTGGCCCTACAGCTACCCCTACCCATAGGCCCACACCCATCCCTACCCCTAGCCACAGCTCCAACTCCTGGCCCTAGGCCTACTCCTAGGTTTACCCCGACACCCACCTCTTGCCCTATGCCTACCCCAGCGCTACGCCTACGGCTCGCACTAGCCCTAGCTCGGGACCTAGACCAACGCCCAGTGCTCACTCTAGTCCGAGGCCTAGCACTTGCCCGTTGCCGACCAGTACACCTTGCCCTACCGTTAGCCAGAGCACTAACCCGTGTCCTACGGAATCACCCTGGACCCACCCTTAGCCACACCCGAATCCAGCCCTACACCTGTTCTGAGTCCTAGGACTAAACGGAGCCCTCCATTGACACCTACCCCTAGCCCGCGGCCAACCCCTACCACTACCACTAATCCTAGGCCTAACATGAGCCCTAACACTAACACTGCCCGTAGGCCTCTGCCAACCACTAGCCCTTCACCTAACCCTACCCCGAGCTCTCCCCCTCGCCCTAGGCCTACGCCTAGCACTACCTCTAGTCCTACCTCTACCCCTGGCCCTACAGCTACCCCTACCCATAGGCACACCCGCATCCCTACCCCTAGCCACAGCTCCAACTCCTGGCCCTAGGCCTACTCCTAGGTTTACCCCGACACCCACCTCTTGCCCTATGCCTACTTCAGCGCTACACCTACCGCTCCCACTAGTTCTAGCTCGGCCCTAGACCAACGCCCAGTGCTCACTCTAGTCCGAAGCCTAGCATTTGCCCGTCCCCGACCAGTACACCTTGCCCTACCGTTAGCCAGAACACTAACCTGTGTCCCACGAAATCACCCTGGACCCACCCTTAGCCACACCCGAAACCAGCCCTACACCTGTTCCGAGTCCTAGGACTAACCGGAGTTTTTCCGTGACACCTACCTCTAACCCTCGGCCTACCCCTACCACTACCACTAATCCTAGGCCTAACATGAGCCTTAAGCCTAACACTGCCCGTGTGCCTCTGCCAACCACTAGCACTTCACCTAACCCTACCCCGAGCACTCCCCCTCTCCCTAGGCCTACGCCTAGCACTACCTCTAGTCCTACCCCTACACCTGGCCTTACAGCTACCCCTAACCTTAGGCCAACCCCCATCACTACCCCTAGCCACAGCTCCAATTCGTGGCCCTAGGCCTACTCCTAGGTTTACCCCGACACCCACCTCTTGCCCTATGCCTACCCCAGCGCTACACCTACCGCTCCCACTAGTTCTAGCTCGGGCCCTAGACCACGCCCAGTGCTCACTCTAGTCCGAGGCCTAGCACTTGCCCGTCGCCGACCTGTACACCTTGCCCTACCGTTAGCCAGAACACTAACCTGTGTCCCACGAAATCACCCTGTACCCACCCTTAGCCACACCCGAAACCAGCCCTACACCTGTTCCGAGTCCTAGGACTAGCCGGAGTTTTCCCGTGACACCTACTCCTAAGCCTCGGCCAACCCCTACCACTACCACTAATCCTAGGCCTAACATGAGCCCTAACCCTAACACTGCCCGTGTGCCTCTGCCAACCACTAGCACTTCACCTAACCCCACCCCGAGCACTCCCCTTCGCCCTAGGCCTACGTCTAGCACTACCTCTAGTCCTACCCCTACACCTGGCCCTACAGCTACCCCTAACCATAGGCCAACCCCCATCACTACCCCTAGCCACAGCTCCAACTCCTATCCCTAGGACTACTCCTAGGTTTACCCCGACACCCACCTCTTGCCCTATGCCTACCCCAGCGCTACACCTACCGCTCCCACTAGCCCTAGCTCGGGCCCTAGACCAACGCCAGGTGCTCACTCTAGTCCGAGGGCTAGCACTTGCCCGTCACCGAACAGTACACCTTGCCCTACCGTTAGCCAGAGGACTAACCCGTGTCCTACGGAATCACCCTGGACCCACACTTAGCCACACCCGAATCCAGCCCTACACCTGTTTCAAGTCCTAGGACTAACCGGAGCCCTCCCGTGACACCTGCCCCTAGCCCTCGGCCAACCCCTACCACTACAACTAATTCTAGGCCTAACATGAGCCCTAACACTAACACTGCCCGTAGGCCTCTGCCAACCACTAGCCCTTCACCTAATCCTACCCCGAGCACTCCCCCTCGCCCTAGGCCTACGCCTACCACTACCTCTAATCCTACCCCTACCCCAGGCCCTACAGCTACCCCTACCCATAGGCACACCCCCATCCGTACCACTAGCTACAGCTCCAACTCCTGGCCCTAGGCCTACTCCTAGGTTTACCCCGACACCCACCCTATGCCTACCCCAGCGCTACGCCTACCGCTCCCACTAGCCCTATCTCGGGCCCTAGACCAACGCCAGGTGCTCACTCTAGTCCGAGGCCTAGCACTTGCCCGTCACCGAACAGTACACCTTGCCCTACCGTTAGCCAGAGGACTAACCCGTGTCCTACGGAATCACCCTGGACCCACACTTAGCCACACTCGAATCCAGCCCTACACCTGATTCAAGTCCTAGGACTAACCGGAGCCCTCCCGTGACACCTGCCCCTAGCCCTCGGCCAACCCCTACCACTACAACTAATTCTAGGCCTAACATGAGCCCTAACACTAACACTGCCCGTAGGCCTCTGCCAACCAGTAGCCCTTCTCCTAACCCTACCCCGAGCACTCCCCCTCGCCCTAGGCCTACGCCTAGCACTACCTCTAGTCCTACCCCTACCCCTGGCCCTACAGCTACCCCTACCGATAGGCACACCCCCATCCCTACCCCTAGCCACAGCTCCATCTCTTGGCCCTAGGCCTACTCCTAGGTTTACCCTGACACCAACCTCTTGCCCTATGCCTACCCCAGCGCTACGCCTACCGCTCCCACTAGCCCTAGCTCGGGCCCTAGACCACGCCCAATGCTCATTCTAGTCCGAGGCCTAGCACTTGCCCGTCGCCGACCTGTACACCTTGCCCTACCGTTAGCCACAACACTAACCTGTGTCCCACGAAATCACCCTGTACCCACCCTTAGCCACACCCGAATCCAGCCCTACACATGTTCTGAGTCCTAGGACTAAACTGAGCCCTCCCTTGACACCTACCCCTAGCCCTCGGCCACCCCTACCACTACCACTAATCCTAGGCCTAACATGAGACCTAACACTAACACTGCCCGTGGCCTCTGCCAACAACTAGCCCTTCAACTAACCCTACCCCGAGCACGCCCCCTCGCCCTAGGCCTACGCTTAGCACTACCTCTAGTCCTACCCCTACCCCTGGCCCTACAGCTACAACTAACCATAGGCCCACCCCCATCCCTACCCCTAGCCACAGCTCCAACTCCTGGCCCTAGGCCTACTCCTAGGTTTACCCCAACACCCAACTCTTGCCCTATGCCTACCCCAGCGCTACACCTACCGCTCCGACTAGTTCTAGCTCGGCCTAGACCAACGCCCAGTGCTCACTCTAGTCCGAAGCCTAGCATTTACCCGTCCCCGACCAGTACACCTTGCCCTACCGTTAGCCAGAACACTAACCTGTGTCCCACAAAATCACCCTGGACCTACCCTTAGCCACACCCGAAACCAGCCCTACACCTGTTCCGAGTCCTAGGACTAACCGGAGTTTTTCCGTGACACCTACCTCTAACCCTCGGCCTACCCCTACCACTACCACTAATCCTAGGCCTAACATGAGCCCTAAGCCTAACACTGCCCGTGTGCCTCTGCCAACCACTAGCACTTCACCTAACCCTACCCCGAGCACTCCCCCTCGCCCTAGGCCTGCGCCTAGCACTACCTCTAGTCCTACCCCTACACCTGGCCCTACAGCTACCCCTAACCATAGGCCAACTCCCATCACTACCCCTAGCCACAGCTCCACCTCCTGGCCCTAGGCCTACTCCTAGGTTTACCCCGACACCCACCTCTTGCCCTATGCCAACCCCAGCGCTACACCTACCGCTCCTACTAGTTCTAGCTCGGCCCTAGACCAACGCCCAGTGCTCACTCTAGTCCAAGGCCTAGCACTTGCCCGTTGCTGACCAGTACACCTTGCCCTACCGTTAGCCAGAGCACTAACTAGTGTCCTACGGAATCACCCTGGACCGACCCTTAGCCACACCCGAATCCAGCCCTACATCTGTTCGGAGTCCTAGGACTAAACGGAGCCCTCCCGTGACACCTACCTCTAGCCCTCGGCCAACCCCTACCACTACCACTAATCCTGGGCCTAACATGTGCCCTATATCTAACACTGCCCGTGGGCCTCTGCCAACCACTAGCTCTTCAACTCACCCTACCCCGAGCACTCCCCCTCGCCCTAGGCCTACGCCTAGCACTACCTCTAGTCCTACACCTACCCCTGGCCCTACAGCTACACCTAACCATAGGCACACCCCCATCCCTACCCCTAGCCACAGCTCCAACTCCTGGCCCTAGGCCTACTCCTAGGTTTACCCCAACACCCACCTGTTGCCCTATGCCTACTTCGGAGCTACACCTACCGCTCCCACTAGTTCTAGCTCGGCCTTAGACCAACGCCCAGTGCTCACTCTAGTCCGAGGCCTAGCATTTGCCCGTCTCCGACCAGTACACCTTACCCTACCATTAGCCAGAACCCTAACCTGTGTCCCACGAAATCACCCTGGACCCACCCTTAGCCACACGCGAAACCAGCCCTACACCTGTTCCGAGTCCTAGGACTAACCGGAGCCCTCCCTTGACACCTACCCCTAACCCTCAGCCAACCCCTACCACTACCACTAATCCTAGGCCTAACATGAACCTTAACCTTAACACTGCCTGTGTGCCTCTGCCAACCACTAGCCCTTCACCTAAAACTACCCCGAGCACTACCCCTCGCCCTAGGACTGCCCCTAGCACTACCTGTAGTCCTACACCTACCCCTGGCCCTACAGCTACCCCTACCAATATGCCCACCCCCATCCCTACCCCTAGCCACAGCTCCAACTCCTGGCCCTAGGCCTACTCCTAGGTTTACGCCGACACCCACCTCTTGCCCTATGCCTACCCCAGCGCTACGCCTACCGCTCCCACTAGCCCTAGCTCAAGCCCTAGACCAACGCCCAGTGCTCACTCTAATCCGAGGCCTAGCACTTGCCCATCGCCGACCTGTACTCCTTGCCCTACCGTTAGTCAGAACACTAACCTGTGTCCCACGAAATCACCCTGTACCCACCCTTAGCCACACCCGAATCCAGCCCTACACCTGTTCTGAGTCCTAGGACTAAACGGAGCCCTCCATTGACACCTACCCCTAGCCCGCGGCCAACCCCTACCACTACCACTAATCCTAGGCCTAACATGAGCCCTAACACTAACACTGCCCGTGGGCCTCTGCCAACCACTAGCCCTTCACCTAACCCTACACCGAGCTCTCCCCCTCGCCATAGGCCTACGCCTAGCACTACCTCTAGTCCTACCCCTACCCCTGGCCCTACAGCTACCCCTAGCCACAGCTCCAACTCCTGGCCCTAGGCCTACTCCTAGGTTTACCCTGACACCCACCTCTTGCCTTATGCCTACCCCAGCGCTACGCCTAACGCTCCCACTAGCCCTAGCTCGGGCCCTAGACCACGCCCAGTGCTCACTCTAGTCCGAGGCCTAGCACTTGCCCGTCGCCGACCTGTACACCTTGCCCTACCGTTAGCCAGAACACTAACCTGTGTCCCACGAAATCACCCTGTACCCACCCTTAGCCACGCCCGAAACCAGCCCTACACCTGTTCCGAGTCCTAGGACTAGCCGGAGTTTTCCCGTGACACCTACTCCTAAGCCTCGGCCAACCCCTACCACTACCACTAATCCTAGGCCTAACATGAGCCCTAACCCTAACACTGCCCGTGTGCCTCTGCCAACCACTAGCACTTCACCTAACCCTACCCCGAGCACTCCCCTTCGCCCTAGGCCTACGTCTAGCACTACCTCTAGTCCTACCCCTACACCTGGCCCTACAGCTACCCCTAACCATAGGCCAACCCCCATCACTACCCCTAGCCACAGCTCCAACTCCTATCCCTAGGACTACTCCTAGGTTTACCCCGACACCCACCTCTTGCCCTATGCCTACCCCAGCGCTACACCTACCGCTCCCACTAGCCCTAGCTCGGGCCCTAGACCAACGCCAGGTGCTCACTCTAGTCCGAGGGCTAGCACTTGCCCGTCACCAAACAGTACACCTTGCCCTACCGTTAGCCAGAGGACTAACCCGTGTCCTACGGAATCACACTGGACCCACACTTAGCCACACCCGAATCCAGCCCTACACCTGTTTCAAGTCCTAGGACTAACCGGAGCCCTCCCGTGACACCTGCCCCTAGCCCTCGGCCAACCCCTAACACTACAACTAATTCTAGGCCTAACATGAGCCCTAACACTAACACTGCCCGTAGGCCTCTGCCAACCACTAGCCCTTCACCTAATCCTACCCCGAGCACTCCCCCTCGCCCTAGGCCTACGCCTACCACTACCTCTAATCCTACCCCTACCCCAGGCCCTACAGCTACCCCTACCCATAGGCACACCCCCATCCCTACCACTAGCTACAGCTCCAACTCCTGGCCCTAGGCCTACTCCTAGGTTTACCCCGACACCCACCTCTTGCCCTATGCCAACCCCAGCGCTACGCCTACCGCTCCCACTAACCCTAGTTCGGGACCTAAACCACGCCCAGTGCTCACTCTAGTCCGAGACCTAGCACTTTCCCGTCGCCGACCTGTACACCTTGCCCTACCGTTAGCCAGAACACTAACCTGTGTCCCACGAAATCACCCTGTACCCACCCTTAGCCACACCCGAATCCAGCCCTACACATGTTCCGAGTCCTAGGACTAACCGGAGCCCTCCCGTGACACCTGCCCCTACCCTTTGGCCAACCCCTACCACTACAACTAATCCTAGGCCTAACATGAGCCCTAACACTAACACTGCCCGAGGGCCTCTGCCAACCACTAGCCCTTCAAGTCACCCTACCCCGAGCACTCCCCCTCGCCCTAGGCCTACGCCTAGCACTACCTCTAGTCTTACCCCTACCCCTGGCCCTACAGCTACCCCTACCCATAGGCCCACACCCATCCCTACCCCTAGCCACAGCTCCAACTCCTGGCCCTAGGCCTACTCCTAGGTTTACCCCGACACCCACCTCTTGCCCTATGCCTACCCCAGCGCTACGCCTACGGCTCGCACTAGCCCTAGCTCGGGACCTAGACCAACGCCCAGTGCTCACTCTAGTCCGAGGCCTAGCACTTGCCCGTTGCCGACCAGTACACCTTGCCCTACCGTTAGCCAGAGCACTAACCCGTGTCCTACGGAATCACCCTGGACCCACCCTTAGCCACACCCGAATCCAGCCCTACACCTGTTCTGAGTCCTAGGACTAAACGGAGCCCTCCATTGACACCTACCCCTAGCCCGCGGCCAACCCCTACCACTACCACTAATCCTAGGCCTAACATGAGCCCTAACACTAACACTGCCCGTGGGCCTCTGCCAACCACTAGCCCTTCACCTAACCCTACCCCGAGCTCTCCCCCTCGCCCTAGGCCTACGCCTAGCACTACCTCTAGTCCTACCCCTACCCCTGGCCCTACAGCTACCCCTACCCATAGGCACACCCCCATCCCTACCCCTAGCCACAGCTCCAACTCCTGGCCCTAGGCCTACTCCTAGGTTTACCCTGACACCCACCTCTTGCCCTATGCCTACCCCAGCGCTACGCCTAACGCTCCCACTAGCCCTAGCTCGGGCCCTAGACCACGCCCAGTGCTCACTCTAGTCCGAGGCCTAGCACTTGCCCGTCGCCGACCTGTACACCTTGCCCTACCGTTAGCCAGAACACTAACCTGTGTCCCACGAAATCACCCTGTACCCACCCTTAGCCACGCCCGAAACCAGCCCTACACCTGTTCCGAGTCCTAGGACTAGCCGGAGTTTTCCCGTGACACCTACTCCTAAGCCTCGGCCAACCCCTACCACTACCACTAATCCTAGGCCTAACATGAGCCCTAACCCTAACACTGCCCGTGTGCCTCTGCCAACCACTAGCACTTCACCTAACCCTACCCCGAGCACTCCCCTTCGCCCTAGGCCTACGTCTAGCACTACCTCTAGTCCTACCCCTACCCCTGGCCCTACAGCTACCCCAACCCATAGGCCCACACCCATCCCTACCCCTAGCCACAGCTCCAACTCCTGGCCCTAGGCCTACTCCTAGGTTTACCCCGACACCCACCTCTTGCCCTATGCCTACCCCAGCGCTACGCCTACGGCTCGCACTAGCCCTAGCTCGGGACCTAGACCAACGCCCAGTGCTCACTCTAGTCCGAGGCCTAGCACTTGCCCGTCGCCGACCAGTACACCTTGCCCTACCGTTAGCCAGAGGACTAACCCGTGTCCTACGGAATCACACTGGACCCACACTTAGCCACACCCGAATCCAGCCCTACACCTGTTTCAAGTCCTAGGACTAACCGGAGCCCTCCCGTGACACCTGCCCCAGCCCTCGGCCAACCCCTACCACTACAACTAATTCTAGGCCTAACATGAGCCCTAACACTAACACTGCCCGTAGGCCTCTGCCAACCACTAGCCCTTCACCTAATCCTACCCCGAGCACTCCCCTTCGCCCTAGGCCTACGCCTACCACTACCTCTAATCCTACCCCTACCCCAGGCCCTACAGCTACCCCTACCCATAGGCACACCCCCATCCCTACCACTAGCTACAGCTCCAACTCCTGGCCCTAGGCCTACTCCTAGGTTTACCCCGACACCCACCTCTTGCCCTATGCCAACCCCAGCGCTACGCCTACCGCTCCCACTAACCCTAGTTCGGGACCTAAACCACGCCCAGTGCTCACTCTAGTCCGAGACCTAGCACTTGCCCGTCGCCGACCTGTACACCTTGCCCTACCGTTAGCCAGAACACTAACCTGTGTCCCACGAAATCACCCTGTACCCACCCTTAGCCACACCCGAATCCAGCCCTACACATGTTCCGAGTCCTAGGACTAACCGGAGCCCTCCCGTGACACCTGCCCCTACCCTTTGGCCAACCCCTACCACTACAACTAATCCTAGGCCTAACATGAGCCCTAACACTAACACTGCCCGAGGGCCTCTGCCAACCACTAGCCCTTCAAGTCACCCTACCCCGAGCACTCCCCCTCGCCCTAGGCCTACGCCTAGCACTACCTCTAGTCTTACCCCTACCCCTGGCCCTACAGCTACCCCTACCCATAGGCCCACACCCATCCCTACCCCTAGCCACAGCTCCAACTCCTGGCCCTAGGCCTACTCCTAGGTTTACCCCGACACCCACCTCTTGCCCTATGCCTACCCCAGCGCTACGCCTACGGCTCGCACTAGCCCTAGCTCGGGACCTAGACCAACGCCCAGTGCTCACTCTAGTCCGAGGCCTAGCACTTGCCCGTTGCCGACCAGTACACCTTGCCCTACCGTTAGCCAGAGCACTAACCCGTGTCCTACGGAATCACCCTGGACCCACCCTTAGCCACACCCGAATCCAGCCCTACACCTGTTCTGAGTCCTAGGACTAAACGGAGCCCTCCATTGACACCTACCCCTAGCCCGCGGCCAACCCCTACCACTACCACTAATCCTAGGCCTAACATGAGCCCTAACACTAACACTGCCCGTGGGCCTCTGCCAACCACTAGCCCTTCACCTAACCCTACCCCGAGCTCTCCCCCTCGCCCTAGGCCTACGCCTAGCACTACCTCTAGTCCTACCCCTACCCCTGGCCCTACAGCTACCCCTACCCATAGGCACACCCCCATCCCTACCCCTAGCCACAGCTCCAACTCCTGGCCCTAGGCCTACTCCTAGGTTTACCCTGACACCCACCTCTTGCCCTATGCCTACCCCAGCGCTACGCCTAACGCTCCCACTAGCCCTAGCTCGGGCCCTAGACCACGCCCAGTGCTCACTCTAGTCCGAGGCCTAGCACTTGCCCGTCGCCGACCTGTACACCTTGCCCTACCGTTAGCCCGAACACTAACCTGTGTCCCACGAAATCACCCTGTACCCACCCTTAGCCACGCCCGAAACCAGCCCTACACCTGTTCCGAGTCCTAGGACTAGCCGGAGTTTTCCCGTGACACCTACTCCTAAGCCTCGGCCAACCCCTACCACTACCACTAATCCTAGGCCTAACATGAGCCCTAACCCTAACACTGCCCGTGTGCCTCTGCCAACCACTAGCACTTCACCTAACCCTACCCCGAGCACTCCCCTTCGCCCTAGGCCTACGTCTAGCACTACCTCTAGTCCTACCCCTACCCCTGGCCCTACAGCTACCCCAACCCATAGGCCCACACCCATCCCTACCCCTAGCCACAGCTCCAACTCCTGGCCCTAGGCCTACTCCTAGGTTTACCCCGACACCCACCTCTTGCCCTATGCCTACCCCAGCGCTACGCCTACGGCTCGCACTAGCCCTAGCTCGGGACCTAGACCAACGCCCAGTGCTCACTCTAGTCCGAGGCCTAGCACTTGCCCGTCGCCGACCAGTACACCTTGCCCTACCGTTAGCCAGAGGACTAACCCGTGTCCTACGGAATCACACTGGACCCACACTTAGCCACACCCGAATCCAGCCCTACACCTGTTTCAAGTCCTAGGACTAACCGGAGCCCTCCCGTGACACCTGCCCCAGCCCTCGGCCAACCCCTACCACTACAACTAATTCTAGGCCTAACATGAGCCCTAACACTAACACTGCCCGTAGGCCTCTGCCAACCACTAGCCCTTCACCTAATCCTACCCCGAGCACTCCCCTTCGCCCTAGGCCTACGCCTACCACTACCTCTAATCCTACCCCTACCCCAGGCCCTACAGCTACCCCTACCCATAGGCACACCCCCATCCCTACCACTAGCTACAGCTCCAACTCCTGGCCCTAGGCCTACTCCTAGGTTTACCCCGACACCCACCTCTTGCCCTATGCCAACCCCAGCGCTACGCCTACCGCTCCCACTAACCCTAGTTCGGGACCTAAACCACGCCCAGTGCTCACTCTAGTTCGAGACCTAGCACTTGCCCGTCGCCGACCTGTACACCTTGCCCTACCGTTAGCCAGAGCACTAACCCGTGTCCTACGGAATCACCCTGGACCCACCCTAGCCACACCCGAATCCAGCCCTACAACTCTTCGGAGTCCTAGGACTAAACGGAGCCCTCCCGTGACACCTACCCCTAGCCCTCGGCCAACCCCTACCACTACCACTAATCCTAGGCCTAACATGAGACCTAACACTAACACTGCCCGTGGGCCTCTGCCAACAACTAGCCCTTCAACTAACCCTACCCCGAGCATGCCCCCTCTCCCTAGGCCTACGCTTAGCACTACCTCTAGTCCTACCACTACCCCTGGCCCTACAGCTACAACTAACCATAGGCCCACCCCCATCCCTACCCCTAGCCACAGGTCCAACTCCTGGCCCTAGGCCTACTCCTAGGTTTACCCCAACACCCACCTCTTGCCCTATGCCTACCCCAGCGCTACACCTACCGCTCCCACTAGTTCTAGCTCGGCCCTAGACCAACACCCAGTGCTCACTCTAGTCCGAAGCCTAGCATTTGCCCGTCCCCGACCAGTACACTTTACCCTACCGTTAGCCAGAACCCTAACCTGTGTCCCACGAAATCACCCTGGACCCACCCTTAGCCACACCTGAATCCAGCCCTACACCTGTTCCGAGTCCTAGGACTAACCGGAGTTTTCCCGTGACACCTACTCCTAAGCCTCGGCCAACCCCTACCACTACCACTAATCCTAGGCCTAACATGAGCCCTAACCCTAACACTGCCCGTGTGCCTCTGCCAACCACTAGCACTTCACCTAACCCTACCCTGAGCACTCCCCCTCGCCCTAGGCCTACGTCTAGCACTACCTCTAGTCCTACCCCTACACCTGGCCCTACAGCTACCCCTAACCATAGGCCAACCCCCATCACTACCCCTAGCACAGCTCCAACTCCTATCCCTAGGACTACTCCTAGGTTTACCCCGACACCCACCTCTTGCCCTATGCCTACCCCAGCGCTACACCTACCGCTCCCACTAGCCCTAGCTCAGGCCCTAGACCAACGCCAGGTGCTCACTCTAGTCCGAGGCCTAGCACTTGCCCGTCACCGAACAGTACACCTTGCCCTACCGTTAGCCAGAGGACTAACCCGTGTCATACGGAATCACCCTGGACCCACACTTAGCCACACCCGAATCCAGCCCTACACCTGTTTCAAGTCCTAGGACTAACCGGAGCCCTCCCGTGACACCTGCCCCTAGCCCTCGGCCAACCCCTACCACTACAACTAATTCTAGGCCTAACATGAGCCCTAACACTAGCACTGCCCGTAGGACTCTGCCAACCACTAGCCCTTCACCTAACCCTACCCGGAGCACTCCCCCTCGCCCTAGGCCTACGCCTAGCACTACCTCTAGTCCTACCCCTGCCCCTTGCCCTACAGCTACCCCTACCGATAGGCACACCCCCATCCCTACCCCTAGCCACAGCTCCAACTCCTGGCCCTAGGCCTACTCCTAGGTTTACCCTGACACCCACCTCTTGCCCTATGCCTACCCCAGCGCTACGCCTACCGCTCCCACTAGCCCTAGCTCGGGCCCTAGACCAACGCCCAGTGCTCACTCTAATCCGAGGCCTAGCACTTGCCCGTCGCCGACCTGTACACCTTGCCCTACCGTTAGCCACAACACTAACCTGTGTCCCACGAAATCACCCTGTACCCACCCTTAGCCACACCCGAATCCAGCCCTACACATGTTCTGAGTCCTAGGACTAAACTGAGCCCTCCCTTGACACCTACCCCTAGCCCTCGGCCACCCCTACCACTACCACTAATCCTAGGCCTAACATGAGACCTAACACTAACACTGCCCGTGGGCCTCTGCCAACAACTAGCCCTTCAACTAACCCTACCCCGAGCACGCCCCCTCGCCCTAGGCCTACGCTTAGCACTACCTCTAGTCCTACCCCTACCCCTGGCCCTACAGCTACAACTAACCATAGGCCCACCCCCATCCCTACCCCTAGTCACAGCTCCAACTCCTGGCCCTAGGCCTACTCCTAGGTTTACCCCAACACCCACCTCTTGCCCTATGCCTACCCCAGCGCTACACCTACCGCTCCGACTAGTTCTAGCTCAGCCTAGACCAACGCCCAGTGCTCACTCTAGTCCGAAGCCTAGCATTTACCCGTCCCCGACCAGTACACCTTGCCCTACCATTAGCCAGAACACTAACCTGTGTCCCACAAAATCACCCTGGACCTACCCTTAGCCACACCCGAAACCAGCCCTACACCTGTTCCGAGTCCTAGGACTAACCGGAGTTTTTCCGTGACACCTACCTCTAACCCTCGGCCTACCCCTACCACTACCACTAATCCTAGGCCTAACATGAGCCCTAAGCCTAACACTGCCCGTGTGCCTCTGCCAACCACTAGCACTTCACCTAACCCTACCCCGAGCACTCCCCCTCGCCCTAGGCCTGCGCCTAGCACTACCTCTAGTCCTACCCCTACACCTGGCCCTACAGCTACCCCTAACCATAGGCCAACCCCCATCACTACCCCTAGCCACAGCTCCACCTCCTGGCCCTAGGCCTACTCCTAGGTTTACCCCGACACCCACCTCTTGCCCTATGCCAACCCCAGCGCTACACCTACCGCTCCTACTAGTTCTAGCTCGGCCCTAGACCAACGCCCAGTGCTCACTCTAGTCCAAGGCCTAGCACTTGCCCGTTGCTGACCAGTACACCTTGCCCTACCGTTAGCCAGAGCACTAACTAGTGTCCTACGGAATCACCCTGGACCCACCCTTAGCCACACCCGAATCCAGCCCTACATCTGTTCGGAGTCCTAGGACTAAACAGAGCCCTCCCGTGACACCTACCTCTAGCCCTCGGCCAACCCCTACCACTACCACTAATCCTAGGCCTAACATGTGCCCTAAAACTAACACTGCCCGTGGGCCTCTGCCAACCACTAGCCCTTCAACTCACCCTACCCCGAGCACTCCCCCTCGCCCTAGGCCTACGCCTAGCACTACCTCTAGTCCTACCCCTACCCCTGGCCCTACAGCTACACCTAACCATAGGCACACCCCCATCCCTACCCCTAGCCACAGCTCCAACTCCTGGCCCTAGGCCTACTCCTAGGTTTACCCCAACACGCACCTGTTGCCCTATGCCTACTTCAACGCTACACCTACCGCTCCCACTAGTTCTAGCTCGGCCTTAGACCAACGCCCAGTGCTCACTCTAGTCCGAGGCCTAGCATTTGCCCGTCTCCGACCAGTACACCTTACTCTACCGTTAGCCAGAACCCTAACCTGTGTCCCACGAAATCACCCTGGACCCACCCTTAGCCACACGCGAAACCAGCCCTACACCTGTTCCGAGTCCTAGGACTAACCGGAGCCCTCCCTTGACACCTACCCCTAGCCCTCGGCCACCCCTACCACTACCACTAATCCTAGGCCTAACATGAGACCTAACACTAACACTGCCCGTGGCCTCTGCCAACAACTAGCCCTTCAACTAACCCTACCCCAAGCACTCCCCCTCGCCCTAGGCCTACGCCTAGCACTACCTCTAGTCCTACCCCTACCCCTGGCCCTACAGCTACCCCTACCCATAGGCCCACACCCATCCCTACCCCTAGCCACAGCTCCAACTCCTGGCCCTAGGCCTACTCCTAGGTTTACCCCGACACCCACCTCTTGCCCTATGCCTACCGCAGCGCTACGCCTACGGCTCGCACTAGCCCTAGCTCGGGACCTAGACCAACGCCCAGTGCTCACTCTAGTCCGAGGCCTAGCACTTGCCCGTTGCCGACCAGTACACCTTGCCCTACCGTTAGCCAGAGGACTAACCCGTGTCCTACGGAATCACACTGGAACCACACTTAGCCACACCCGAATCCAGCCCTACACCTGTTTCAAGTCCTAGGACTAACCGGAGCCCTCCCGTGACACCTGCCCCTAGCCCTCGGCCAACCCCTACCACTACAACTAATTCTAGGCCTAACATGAGCCCTAACACTAACACTGCCCGTAGGCCTCTGCCAACCACTAGCCCTTCACCTAATCCTACCCCGAGCACTCCCCCTCGCCCTAGGCCTACGCCTACCACTACCTCTAATCCTACCCCTACCCCAGGCCCTACAGCTACCCCTACCCATAGGCACACCCCAATCCCTACCACTAGCTACAGCTCCAACTCCTGGCCCTAGGCCTACTCCTAGGTTTACCCCGACACCCACCTCTTGCCCTATGCCAACCCCAGCGCTACGCCTACCGCTCCCACTAACCCTAGTTCGGGACCTAAACCACGCCCAGTGCTCACTCTAGTCCGAGACCTAGCACTTGCCCGTCGCCGACCTGTACACCTTGCCCTACCGTTAGCCAGAACACTAACCTGTGTCCCACGAAATCACCCTGTACCCACCCTTAGCCACACCCGAATCCAGCCCTACACATGTTCCGAGTCCTAGGACTAACCGGAGCCCTCCCGTGACACCTGCCCCTACCCTTTGGCCAAGCCCTACCACTACAACTAATCCTAGGCCTAACATGAGCCCTAACACTAACACTGCCCGAGGGCCTCTGCCAACCACTAGCCCTTCAAGTCACCCTACCCCGAGCACTCCCCCTCGCCCTAGGCCTACGCCTAGCACTACCTCTAGTCTTACCCCTACCACTGGCCCTACAGCTACCCCTACCCATAGGCCCACACCCATCCCTACCCCTAGCCACAGCTCCAACTCCTGGTTCTAGGCCTACTCCTAGGTTTACCCCGACACCCACCTCTTGCCCTATGCCTACCCCAGCGCTACGCCTACGGCTCGCACTAGCCCTAGCTCGGGACCTAGACCAACGCCCAGTGCTCACTCTAGTCCGAGGCCTAGCACTTGCCCGTTGCCGACCAGTACACCTTGCCCTACCGTTAGCCAGAGCACTAACCCGTGTTGTACGGAATCACCCTGGACCCACCCTTAGCCACACCCGAATCCAGCCCTACACCTGTTCTGAGTCCTAGGACTAAACGGAGCCCTCCATTGACACCTACCCCTAGCCCGCGGCCAACCCCTACCACTACCACTAATCCTAGGCCTAACATGAGCCCTAACACTAGCACTGCCCGTGGGCCTCTGCCAACCACTAGCCCTTCACCTAACCCTACCCCGAGCTCTCCCCCTCGCCCTAGGCCTACGCCTAGCACTACCTCTAGTCCTACCCCTACCCCTGGCCCTACAGCTACCCCTACCCATAGGCACACCCCCATCCCTACCCCTAGCCACAGCTCCAACTCCTGGCCCAAGGCCTACTCCTAGGTTTACCCTGACACCCACCTCTTGCCCTATGCCTACCCCAGCGCTACGCCTAACGCTCCCACTAGCCCTAGCTCGGGCCCTAGACCACGCCCAGTGCTCACTCTAGTCCGAGGCCTAGCACTTGCCCGTCGCCGACCTGTACACCTTGCCCTACCGTTAGCCAGAACACTAACCTGTGTCCCACGAAATCACCCTGTACCCACCCTTAGCCACGCCCGAAACCAGCCCTACACCTGTTCCGAGTCCTAGGACTAGCCGGAGTTTTCCCGTGACACCTACTCCTAAGCCTCGGCCAACCCCTACCACTACCACTAATCCTAGGCCTAACATGAGCCCTAACCCTAACACTGCCCGTGTGCCTCTGCCAACCACTAGCACTTCACCTAACCCTACCTTGAGCACTCCCCTTCGCCCTAGGCCTACGTTTAGCACTACCTCTAGTCCTACCCCTACCCCTGGCCCTACAGCTACCCCTACCCATAGGCACACCCCCATCCCTACCCCTAGCCACAGCTCGAACTCTTGGCCCTAGGCCTACTACTAGGTTTACCCTGACACCAACCTCTTGCCCTATGCCTACCCCAGCGCTACGCCTACCGCTCCCACTAGCCCTAGCTCGGGCCCTAGACCACGCCCAGTGCTCATTCTAGTCCGAGGCCTAGCACTTGCTCGTCGCCGACCTGTACACCTTGCCCTACCGTTAGCCACAACACTAACCTGTGTCCCACGAAATCACCCTGTACCCACCCTTAGCCACACCCGAATCCAGCCCTACACATGTTCTGAGTCCTAGGACTAAACTGAGCCCTCCCTTGACACCTACCCCTAGCCCTCGGCCACCCCTACCACTACCACTAATCCTAGGCCTAACATGAGACCTAACACTAACACTGCCCGTGGCCTCTGCCAACAACTAGCCCTTCAACTAACCCTACCCCGAGCACTCCCCCTCGCCCTAGGCCTACGCCTAGCACTACCTCTAGTCCTACCCCTACCCCTGGCCCTACAGCTACCCCTACCCATAGGCCCACACCCATCCCTACCCCTAGCCACAGCTCCAACTCCTGGCCCTAGGCCTACTCCTAGGTTTACCCCGACACCCACCTCTTGCCCTATGCCTACCCCAGCGCTACGCCTACGGCTCGCACTAGCCCTAGCTCGGGACCTAGACCAACGCCCAGTGCTCACTCTAGTCCGAGGCCTAGCACTTGCCCGTTGCCGACCAGTACACCTTGCCCTACCGTTAGCCAGAGGACTAACCCGTGTCCTACGGAATCACACTGGACCCACACTTAGCCACACCCGAATCCAGCCCTACACCTGTTTCAAGTCCCAGGACTAACCGGAGCCCTCCCGTGACACCTGCCCCTAGCCCTCGGCCAACCCCTACCACTACAACTAATTCTAGGCCTAACATGAGCCCTAACACTAACACTGCCCGTAGGCCTCTGCCAACCACTAGCCCTTCACCTAATCCTACCCCGAGCACTCCCCCTCGCCCTAGGCCTACGCCTACCACTACCTCTAATCCTACCCCTACCCCAGGCCCTACAGCTACCCCTACCCATAGGCACACCCCCATCCCTACCCCTAGCCACAGCTCCAACTCCTGGCCCTAGGCCTACTCCTAGGTTTACCCCGACACCCACCTCTTGCCCTATGCCAACCCCAGCGCTACGCCTACCGCTCCCACTAACCCTAGTTCGGGACCTAAACCACGCCCAGTGCTCACTCTAGTCCGAGACCTAGCACTTGCCCGTCGCCGACCTGTACACCTTGCCCTACCGTTAGCCAGAACACTAACCTGTGTCCCACGAAATCACCCTGTACCCACCCTTAGCCACACCCGAATCCAGCCCTACACATGTTCCGAGTCCTAGGACTAACCGGAGCCCTCCCGTGACACCTGCCCCTACCCTTTGGCCAACCCCTACCACTACAACTAATCCTAGGCCTAACATGAGCCCTAACACTAACACTGCCCGAGGGCCTCTGCCAACCACTAGCCCTTCAAGTCACCCTACCCCGAGCACTCCCCCTCGCCCTAGGCCTACGCCTAGCACTACCTCTAGTCTTACCCCTACCCCTGGCCCTACAGCTACAACTAACCATAGGCCCACCCCCATCCCTACCCCTAGCCACAGCTCCAACTCCTGGCCCTAGGCCTACTCCTAGGTTTACCCCAACACCCACCTCTTGCCCTATTCCTACCACAGCGCTACGCCTACCGCTCCCACTAGCCCTAGCTCGGGCCCTAGACCAACGCCCAGTGCTCACTCTAGTCTGAGGCCTAGCACTTGACCGTCGCGGACCAGTACACTTTGCCCTACCGTTAGCCATAGCACTAACCCGTGTCCTACGGAATCACCCTGGACCCACCCTTAGCCACACCCGAATCCAGCCCTACACCTTTTCCGAGTCTAGGACTAAACGGAGCCCTCCCGTGACACCTACACCTAGCCCTCGGCCAACCCCTACCACTATTACTAATCCTAGGCCTAACTTGAGCCCTAACACTAACACTGCCCGTGGGCCTCTGCCAACCACTAGCCCTTCACCTAATCCTACCCCGAGCACTACCCATCACCCTAGGCCTACGCCTAGCACTACCTCTAGTCCTACCCATACCCCTGGCCCTACTGCTACCCCTACCCATAGGCCCAACCCCATCCCTACCCCGAGACACAGCTCCAACTCCTGGCCCTAGGACTGCTCCTAGGTTTACCCCGACACCCACCTCTTGCCCTATGCCTACCCCAGCGCTACGCCTACCGCTCCCAGTAGCCCTAGCTCGGGCCCTAGACAAACGCCAAGTGCTCACTATATTCCGAGGCCTAGCACTTGCCCGTCACCGACCAGTACACCTTGCCCTACTGTTAGCCAGAACACTAACCTGTGTCCCACGAAATCACCCTGGACCCACCCTTAGCCACACCCGAAACCAGCCCTACACCTGTTCCGAGTCCTAGGACTAACCGGAGTTTTCCCGTGACACCTACCCCTAATCCTCGGCCAAAAACTACCACTACCACTAATCCTAGGCCTAACATGAACCCTAACCCTAACACTGCCCGTGTGCCTCTGCCAACCACTAGCCCTTCACCTAATCCTACCCCGAGCACTACCCCTCGCCCTAGGCCTACGCCTAGCACTACCTCTAGTCCTAACCATACCCCTGGCCCTACAGCTACCCCTACCCATAGGCCCACACCCATCCCTACCCCTAGCCACAGCTCCAACTCCTGGCCCTAGGCATACTCCTAGGTTTACCCCGACACCCACCTCTTGCCCTATGCCTACCCCAGCGCTACGCCTACCGCTCCCACTAGCCCTAGCTCGGGACCTAGACCAACGCCAGTGCTCACTCTAGTCCGAGGCCTAGCACTTGACCGTTGCCGACCAGTACACCTTGCCCTACCGTTAGACAGAGCACTGACCCGTGTCCTACGGAATCACCCTGGACCCACCCTTAGCCACACCCGAATCCAGCCCTACAACTGTTCGGAGTCCTAGGACTAAACGGAGCCCTCCCGTGACACCTACCCCTAGCCCTCGGCCAACCCCTACCACTACCACTAATCCTAGGCCTAACATGAGTCCTAACACTAACACTGCCCGTGGGCCTCTGCCAACCACTAGCACTTCACCTAACCCTACCCCGAGCACTCCCCCTCGCCCTAGGCCTACGCCTAGCACTACCTCTAGTCCTACCCCTACACCTGGCCCTACAGCTACCCCTAACCATAGGCCCACCCCCATCACTACCCTTAGCCACAGCTCCAACTCCTGGCCCTAGGACTACTCCTAGGTTTACCCTGACACCCACCTCTTTCCCTATGCCTACCCCAGCGCTACGCGTAACGCTCCCACTAGCCCTAGCTCGGGCCCTAGACCACGCCCAGTGCTCACTCTAGTCCGAAGCCTAGCACTTGCCCGTCGCCGACCTGTACACCTTGCCCTACCGTTAGCCAGAGGACTAACCCGTGTCCTACGGAATCACCCTGGACCCACACTTAGCCACACCCGAATCCAGCCCTACACCTGTTTCAAGTCCTAGGACTAACCGGAGCCCTCCCGTGACACCTGCCCCTAGCCCTCGGCCAACCCCTACCACTACAACTAATTCTAGGCCTAAAATGAGCCCTAACACTAACACTGCCCGTAGGCCTCTGCCAACCACTAGCCCTTCACCTAACCCTACCCCGAGCACTCCCCCTCGCCCTAGGCCTACGCCTACCACTACCTCTAATCCTACCCCTACCCCAGGCCCTACAGCTACCCCTACCCATAGGCACACCCCCATCCCTACCACTAACTACAGCTCCAACTCCTGGCCCTAGGCCTACTCCTAGGTTTACCCCGACACCCACCTCTTGCCCTATGCCTACCCCAGCGCTACGCCTACCGCTTTCACTAGCCCTGTCTCGGGCCCTAGACCAACGCCAGGTGCTCACTCTAGTCCGAGGCCTAGCACCTGCCCGTCACCGAACAGTACACCTTGCCCTACCGTTAGCCAGAGGACTAACCCGTGTCCTACGGAATCACCCTGGACCCACACTTAGCCACACTCGAATCCAGCCCTACACCTGTTTCAAGTCCTAGGACTAACCGGAGCCCTCCCGTGACACCTGCCCCTAGCCCTCGGCCAACCCCTACCACTACAACTAATTCTAGGCCTAACATGAGCCCTAACACTAACACTGCCCGGAGGCCTCTGCCAACCACTAGCCCTTCACCTAACCCTACCCCGAGCACTCCCCCTCGCCCTAGGCCTACGCCTGGCACAACCTCTAGTCCTACCCCTACC
Organism: Rhinolophus hipposideros; assembly: GCF_964194185.1. Taxonomy (NCBI): domain Eukaryota; kingdom Metazoa; phylum Chordata; class Mammalia; order Chiroptera; family Rhinolophidae; genus Rhinolophus; species Rhinolophus hipposideros. Next base: position 286,926 of record NW_027669498.1, read on the forward strand.
CCTGGCCCTACAGCTACCCCTACCGATAGGCACACCCCCATCCCTACCCCTAGCCACAGCTCCAACTCTTGGCCCTAGGCCTACTCCTAGGTTTACCCTGACACCCACCTCTTGCCCTATGCCTACCCCAGCGCTACGCCTACCGCTCCCACTAGCCCTAGCTCGGGCCAAGACCACGCCCAGTGCTCATTCTAGTCCGAGGCCTAGCACTTGCCCGTCGCCGACCTGTACACCTTGCCCTACCGTTAGCCACAACACTAACCTGTGTCCCACGAAATCACCCTGTACCCACCCTTAGCCACACCCGAATCCAGCCCTACACATGTTCTGAGTCCTAGGACTAAACTGAGCCCTCCCTTGACACCTACCCCTAGCCCTCGGCCACCCCTACCACTACCACTAATCCTAGGCCTAACATGAGACCTAACACTAACACTGCCCGTGGGCCTCTGCCAACAACTAGCCCTTCAACTAACCCTACCCCGAGCACGCCCCCTCGCCCTAGGCCTATGCCTAGCACTACCACTAGTCCTACCCCTACCCCTGGCCCTACAGCTACACCTAACCATAGGCCCACCCCTATCCTTACCCCTAGCCACAGCTCCAACTCCTGGCCCTAGGCCTACTCCTAGGTTTACCCCAACACCCACCTCTTGCACTATGCCTACCCAAGCGCTACACCTACCGCTCCCACTAGTTCTAGCTCGGCCCTAGACCAACGCCCAGTGCTCACTCTAGTCCGAAGCCTAGCATTTGCCCGTCTTCTACCAGTACACCTTGCCCTACCGTTAGCCAGAACACTAACCTGTGTCCCACGAAATCACCCTGGACCCACACTTAGCCACACCCGAAACCCGCCCTACACCTGTTCCGACTCCTAGGACTAACCGGAGTTTTCCCGTGACACCTACTCCTAACCCTCGGCCAACCCCTTCCACTACCACTAATCCTAGGCCTAACATGAGCCCTAACCCTAACACTGCCCGTGTGCCTCTGCCAACCACTAGCACTTCACCTAACCCTACCCCGAGCACTCCCCCTCGCCCTAGCCCTACGCCTAGCACTACCTCTAGTCCTACCCCTACACCAGGCCCTACAGCTACCCCTAACCATAGGCCAACCCCCATCACTACCCCTAGCCACAGCTCCAACTCCTATTTCTAGGACTACTCCTAGGTTTACCCCGACACCCACCTCTTGCCCTATGCCTACCCCAGCGCTACACCTACCGCTTCCACTAGCCCTAGCTCGGGCCCTAGACCAACGTCAGTTGCTCACTCTAGTCCGAGGCCTAGCACTTGCTTGTCACCGAACAGTACACCTTGCCCTACCGTTAGCCAGAGGACTAACCTGTGTCCTACGGAATCACCCTGGACCCACACTTAGCCACACCCGAATCCAGCCCTACACCTGTTTCAAGTCCTAGGACTAACCGGAGCCCTCCCGTGACACCTGCCCCTACCCCTTGGCCAACCCCTACCACTACAACTAATTCTAGGCCTAACATGAGCCCTAACACTAACACTGCCCGAGGGCCTCTGCCAACCACTAGCCCTTCAAGTCACCCTACCCCGAGCACTCCCCCTCGCCCTAGGCCTACGCCTAGCACTACCTCTAGTCCTACCCCTACCCCTGGCCCTACAGCTACCCCTACCCATAGGCCCACACCCATCCCTACCCCTAGCCACAGCTCCAACTCCTGGCCCTAGGCATACTCCTAGGTTTACCCCGACACCCACCTCTTGCCCTATGCCTACCCCAGCGCTACGCTTACGGCTCCCACTAGCCCTAGCTCGGGACCTAGACCAACGCCCAGTGCTCACTCTAGTCCGAAGCCTAGCACTTGCCCGTTGCCGACCAGTACACCTTGCCCTACCGTTAGCCAGAGCACTAACCCGTGTCCTACGGAATCACCCTGGACCCACCCTTAGCCACACCCGAATCCAGCCCTACAACTCTTCGGAGTCCTAGGACTAAACGGAGCCCTCCCGTGACACCTACCCCTAGCCCTCGGCCAACCCCTACCACTACCACTAATCCTAGGCCTAACATGAGACCTAACACTAACACTGCCCGTGGGCCTCTGCCAACAACTAGCCCTTCAACTAACCCTACCCCGAGCATGCCCCCTCGCCCTAGGCCTACGCTTAGCACTACCTCTAGTCCTACCACTACCCCTGGCCCTACAGCTACAACTAACCATAGGCCCACCCCCATCCCTACCCCTAGCCACAGCTCCAACTCCTGGCCCTAGGCCTACTCCTAGGTTTACCCCAACACCCACCTCTTGCCCTATGCCTACCCCAGCGCTACACCTACCGCTCCCACTAGTTCTAGCTCGGCCCTAGACCAACACCCAGTGCTCACTCTAGTCCGAAGCCTAGCATTTGCCCGTCCCCGACCAGTACACCTTACCCTACCGTTAGCCAGAACCCTAACCTGTGTCCCACGAAATCACCCTGGACCCACCCTTAGCCACACCTGAATCCAGCCCTACACCTGTTCCGAGTCCTAGGACTAACCGGAGTTTTCCCGTGACACCTACTGCTAACCCTCGGCCAACCCCTACCACTACCACTAATCCTAGGCCTAACATGAGCCCTAACCCTAACACTGCCCGTGTGCCTCTGCCAACCACTAGCACTTCACCTAACCCTACCCCGAGCACTCTCTCTCGCCCTAGGCCTACGCCTAGCACTACCTCTAGTCCTACCGCTACATCTGGCCCTACAGCTACCCCTAACGATAGGCCCACCTCCATCACTACTCCTAGCCACAGCTCCAACTCCTATCCCTAGGACTACTCCTAGGTTGACCCCGACACCCACCTCTTGCCCTATGCCTACCCCAGCGCTACACCTACCGATCCCACTAGCCCTATCTCGGGTCCTAGACCAATGCCAGGTGCTCACTCTAGTCCAAGGCCTAGCACTTGCCCGTCACCGAACAGTGCACCTTGCACTACCGTTAGCCAGAGGACTAACCCGTGTCCTACGGAATCACCCTGGACCCACACTTAGCCACACCCGAATCCAGCCCTACACCTGTTTCAAGTCCTAGGACTAACCGCAGCCCTCCCGTGACACCTGTCCCTAGCTTTCGGCCAACCCCTACCACTACAACTAATTCTAGGCCTAACATGAGCCCTAACACTAACACTGCCCGTAGGCCTCTGCCAACCACTAGCCCTTCACCTAACCCTACCCCGAGCTCTCCCCCTCGCCCTAGGCCTACGCCTAGCACTACCTCTAGTCCTACCCCTACCCCTGGCCCTACAGCTACCCCTACCCATAGGCACACCCGCATCCCTACCCCTAGCCACAGCTCCAACTCCTGGCCCTAGGCCTACTCCTAGGTTTACCCCGACACCCACCTCTTGCCCTATGCCTACTTCAGCGCTACACCTACCGCTCCCACTAGTTCTAGCTCGGCCCTAGACCAACGCCCAGTGCTCACTCTAGTCTGAAGCCTAGCATTTGCCCGTCCCCGACCAGTACACCTTGCCCTACCGTTAGCCAGAACACTAACCTGTGTCCCACGAAATCACCCTGGACCCACGCTTAGCCACACCCGAAACCAGCCCTACACCTGTTCCGAGTCCTAGGACTAACCGGAGTTTTTCCGTGACACCTACCTCTAACCCTCGGCCTACCCCTACCACTACCACTAATCCTAGGCCTAACATGAGCCTTAAGCCTAACACTGCCCGTGTGCCTCTGCCAACCACTAGCACTTCACCTAATTCTACCCCGAGCACTCCCCCTCTCCCTAGGCCTACGCCTAGCACTACCTCTAGTCCTACCCCTACACCTGGCCTTACAGCTACCCCTAACCATAGGCCAACCCCCATCACTACCCCTAGCCACAGCTCCAACTCGTGGCCCTAGGCCTACTCCTAGGTTTACCCCGACACCCACCTCTTGCCCTATGCCTACCCCAGCGCTACACCTACCGCTCCCACTAGTTCTAGCTCGGGCCCTAGACCACGCCCAGTGCTCACTCTAGTCCGAGGCCTAGCACTTGCCCGTCGCCGACCTGTACACCTTGCCCTACCGTTAGCCAGAAAACTAACCTGTGTCCCACGAAATCACCCTGTACCCACCCTTAGCCACACCCGAAACCAGCCCTACACCTGTTCCGAGTCCTAGGACTAGCCGGAGTTTTCCCGTGACACCTACTCCTAAGCCTCGGCCAACCCCTACCACTACCACTAATCCTAGGCCTAACATGAGCCCTAACCCTAACACTGCCCGTGTGCCTCTGCCAACCACTAGCACTTCACCTAACCCCACCCCGAGCACTCCCCTTCGCCCTAGGCCTACGTCTAGCACTACATCTAGTCCTACCCCTACACCTGGCCCTACAGCTACCCCAACCATAGGCCAACCCCCATCACTACCCCTAGCCACAGCTCCAACTCCTATCCCTAGGACTACTCCTAGGTTTACCCCGACACCCACCTCTTGCCCTATGCCTACCCCAGCGCTACACCTACCGCTCCCACTAGCCCTAGCTCGGGCCCTAGACCAACGCCAGGTGCTCACTCTAGTCCGAGGGCTAGCACTTGCCCGTCACCGAACAGTACACCTTGCCTTACCGTTAGCCAGAGGACTAACCCGTGTCCTACGGAATCACACTGGACCCACACTTAGCCACACCCGAATCCAGCCCTACACCTGTTTCAAGTCCTAGGACTAACCGGAGCCCTCCCGTGACACCTGCCCCTAGCCCTCGGCCAACCCCTACCACTACAACTAATTCTAGGCCTAACATGAGCCCTAACACTAACACTGCCCGTAGGCCTCTGCCAACCACTAGCCCTTCACCTAATCCTACCCCGAGCACTCCCCCTCGCCCTAGGCCTACGCCTACCACTACCTCTAATCCTACCCCTACCCCAGGCCCTACAGCTACCCCTACCCATAGGCACACCCCCATCCCTACCACTAGCCACAGCTCCAACTCCTGGCCCTAGGCCTACTCCTAGGTTTACCCCGACACCCACCTCTTGCCCTATGCCTACCCCAGCGCTACGCCTACGGCTCGCACTAGCCCTAGCTCGGGACCTAGACCAACGCCCAGTGCTCACTCTAGTCCGAGGCCTAGCACTTGCCCGTTGCCGACCAGTACACCTTGCCCTACCATTAGCCAGAGGACTAACCCGTGTCCTACGGAATCACACTGGACCCACACTTAGCCACACCCGAAACCAGCCCTACACCTGTTCCGACTCCTAGGACTAACCGGAGTTTTCCCGTGACACCTACTCCTAACCCTCGGCCAACCCCTTCCACTACCACTAATCCTAGGCCTAACATGAGCCCTAACCCTAACACTGCCCGTGTGCCTCTGCCAACCACTAGCACTTCACCTAACCCTACCCCGAGCACTCCCCCTCGCCCTAGGCCTACGCCTAGCACTACCTCTAGTCCTACCCCTACACCAGGCCCTACAGCTACCCCTAACCATAGGCCAACCCCCATCACTACCCCTAGCCACAGCTCCAACTCCTATTTCTAGGACTACTCCTAGGTTTACCCCGACACCCACCTCTTGCCCTATGCCTACCCCAGCGCTACACCTACCGCTTCCACTAGCCCTAGCTCGGGCCCTAGACCAACGTCAGGTGCTCACTCTAGTCCGAGGCCTAGCACTTGCTTGTCACCGAACAGTACACCTTGCCCTACCGTTAGCCAGAGGACTAACCTGTGTCCTACGGAATCACCCTGGACCCACACTTAGCCACACCCGAATCCAGCCCTACACCTGTTTAAAGTCCTAGGACTAACCGGAGCCCTCCCGTGACACCTGCCCCTACCCCTTGGCCAACCCCTACCACTACAACTAATTCTAGGCCTAACATGAGCCCTAACACTAACACTGCCCGAGGGCCTCTGCCAACCACTAGCCCTTCAAGTCACCCTACCCCGAGCACTCCCCCTCGCCCTAGGCCTACGCCTAGCACTACCTCTAGTCCTACCCCTACCCCTGGCCCTACAGCTACCCCTACCCATAGGCCCACACCCATCCCTACCCCTAGCCACAGCTCCAACTCCTGGCCCTAGGCATACTCCTAGGTTTACCCCGACATCCACCTCTTGCCCTATGCCTACCCCAGATCTACGCCTACGGCTCCCACTAGCCCTAGCTCGGGACCTAGACCAACGCCCAGTGCTCACTCTAGTCCGAGGCCTAGCACTTGCCCGTTGCCGACCAGTACACCTTGCCCTACCGTTAGCCAGAGCACTAACCCGTGTCCTACGGAATCACCCTGGACCCACCCTTAGCCACACCCGAATCCAGCCCTACAACTCTTCGGAGTCCTAGGACTAAACGGAGCCCTCCCGTGACACCTACCCCTAGCCCTCGGCCAACCCCTACCACTACCACTAATCCTAGGCCTAACATGAGACCTAACACTAACACTGCCCGTGGGCCTCTGCCAACAACTAGCCCTTCAACTAACCCTACCCCGAGCATGCCCCCTCGCCCTAGGCCTACGCTTAGCACTACCTCTAGTCCTACCACTACCCCTGGCCCTACAGCTACAACTAACCATAGGCCCACCCCCATCCCTACCCCTAGCCACAGCTCCAACTCCTGGCCCTAGGCCTACTCCTAGGTTTACCCCAACACCCACCTCTTGCCCTATGCCTACCCCAGCGCTACACCTACCGCTCCCACTAGTTCTAGCTCGGCCCTAGACCAACACCCAGTGCTCACTCTAGTCCGAAGCCTAGCATTTGCCCGTCCCCGACCAGTACACCTTACCCTACCGTTAGCCAGAACCCTAACCTGTGTCCCACGAAATCACCCTGGACCCACCCTTAGCCACACCTGAATCCAGCCCTACACCTGTTCCGAGTCCTAGGACTAACCGGAGTTTTCCCGTGACACCTACTGCTAACCCTCGGCCAACCCCTACCACTACCACTAATCCTAGGCCTAACATGAGCCCTAACCCTAACACTGCCCGTGTGCCTCTGCCAACCACTAGCACTTCACCTAACCCTACCCCGAGCACTCTCTCTCGCCCTAGGCCTACGCCTAGCACTACCTCTAGTCCTACCGCTACATCTGGCCCTACAGCTACCCCTAACGATAGGCCCACCCCCATCACTACTCCTAGCCACAGCTCCAACTCCTATCCCTAGGACTACTCCTAGGTTGACCCCGACACCCACCTCTTGCCCTATGCCTACCCCAGCGCTACACCTACCGATCCCACTAGCCCTATCTCGGGTCCTAGACCAATGCCAGGTGCTCACTCTAGTCCAAGGCCTAGCACTTGCCCGTCACCGAACAGTGCACCTTGCACTTCCTTTAGCCAGAGGACTAACCCGTGTCCTACGGAATCACCCTGGACCCACACTTAGCCACACCCGAATCCAGCCCTACACCTGTTTCAAGTCCTAGGACTAACCGCAGCCCTCCCGTGACACCTGTCCCTAGCTTTCGGCCAACCCCTACCACTACAACTAATTCTAGGCCTAACATGAGCCCTAACACTAACACTGCCCGTAGGCCTCTGCCAACCACTAGCCCTTCACCTAACCCTACCCCGAGCTCTCCCCCTCGCCCTAGGCCTACGCCTAGCACTACCTCTAGTCCTACCCCTACCCCTGGCCCTACAGCTACCCCTACCCATAGGCACACCCGCATCCCTACCCCTAGCCACAGCTCCAACTCCTGGCCCTAGGCCTACTCCTAGGTTTACCCCGACACCCACCTCTTGCCCTATGCCTACTTCAGCGCTACACCTACCGCTCCCACTAGTTCTAGCTCGGCCCTAGACCAACGCCCAGTGCTCACTCTAGTCCGAAGCCTAGCATTTGCCCGTCCCCGACCAGTACACCTTGCCCTACCGTTAGCCAGAACACTAACCTGTGTCCCACGAAATCACCCTGGACCCACGCTTAGCCACACCCGAAACCAGCCCTACACCTGTTCCGAGTCCTAGGACTAACCGGAGTTTTTCCGTGACACCTACCTCTAACCCTCGGCCTACCCCTACCACTACCACTAATCCTAGGCCTAACATGAGCCTTAAGCCTAACACTGCCCGTGTGCCTCTGCCAACTACTAGCACTTCACCTAATTCTACCCCGAGCACTCCCCCTCTCCCTAGGCCTACGCCTAGCACTACCTCTAGTCCTACCCCTACACCTGGCCTTACAGCTACCCCTAACCATAGGCCAACCCCCATCACTACCCCTAGCCACAGCTCCAACTCGTGGCCCTAGGCCTACTCCTAGGTTTACCCCGACACCCACCTCTTGCCCTATGCCTACCCCAGCGCTACACCTACCGCTCCCACTAGTTCTAGCTCGGGCCCTAGACCACGCCCAGTGCTCACTCTAGTCCGAGGCCTAGCACTTGCCCGTCGCCGACCTGTACACCTTGCCCTACCGTTAGCCAGAACACTAACCTGTGTCCCACGAAATCACCCTGTACCCACCCTTAGCCACACCCGAAACCAGCCCTACACCTGTTCCGAGTCCTAGGACTAGCCGGAGTTTTCCCGTGACACCTACTCCTAAGCCTCGGCCAACCCCTACCACTACCACTAATCCTAGGCCTAACATGAGCCCTAACCCTAACACTGCCCGTGTGCCTCTGCCAACCACTAGCACTTCACCTAACCCCACCCCGAGCACTCCCCTTCGCCCTAGGCCTACGTCTAGCACTACCTCTAGTCCTACCCCTACACCTGGCCCTACAGCTACCCCTAACCATAGGCCAACCCCCATCACTACCCCTAGCCACAGCTCCAACTCCTATCCCTAGGACTACTCCTAGGTTTACCCCGACACCCACCTCTTGCCCTATGCCTACCCCAGCGCTACACCTACCGCTCCCACTAGCCCTAGCTCGGGCCCTAGACCAACGCCAGGTGCTCACTCTAGTCCGAGGGCTAGCACTTGCCCGTCACCGAACAGTACACCTTGCCCTACCGTTAGCCAGAGGACTAACCCGTGTCCTACGGAATCACACTGGACCCACACTTAGCCACACCCGAATCCAGCCCTACACCTGTTTCAAGTCCTAGGACTAACCGGAGCCCTCCCGTGACACCTGCCCCTAGCCCTCGGCCAACCCCTACCACTACAACTAATTCTAGGCCTAACATGAGCCCTAACACTAACACTGCCCGTAGGCCTCTGCCAACCACTAGCCCTTCACCTAATCCTACCCCGAGCACTCGCCCTCGCCCTAGGCCTACGCCTACCACTACCTCTAATCCTACCCCTACCCCAGGCCCTACAGCTACCCCTACACATAGGCACACCCCCATCCGTACCACTAGCTACAGCTCCAACTCCTGGCCCTAGGCCTACTCCTAGGTTTACCCCGACACCCACCCTATGCCTACCCCAGCGCTACGCCTACCGCTCCCACTAGCCCTATCTCGGGCCCTAGACCAACGCCAGGTGCTCACTCTAGTCCGAGGCCTAGCACTTGCCCGTCACCGAACAGTACACCTTGCCCTACCGTTAGCCAGAGGACTAACCCGTGTCCTACGGAATCACCCTGGACCCACACTTAGCCACACTCGAATCCAGCCCTACACCTGATTCAAGTCCTAGGACTAACCGGAGCCCTCCCGTGACACCTGCCCCTACCCCTCGGCCAACCCCTACCACTACAACTAATTCTAGGCCTAACATGAGCCCTAACACTAACACTGCCCGTAGGCCTCTGCCAACCACTAGCCCTTCTCCTAACCCTACCCCGAGCACTCCCCCTCGCCCTAGGCCTACGCCTAGCACTACCTCTAGTCCTACCCCTACCCCTGGCCCTACAGCTACCCCTACCGATAGGCACACCCCCATCCCTACCCCTAGCCACAGCTCCATCTCTTGGCCCTAGGCCTACTCCTAGGTTTACCCTGACACCAACCTCTTGCACTATGCCTACCCCAGCGCTACGCCTACCGCTCCCACTAGCCCTAGCTCGGGCCCTAGACCACGCCCAGTGCTCATTCTAGTCCGAGGCCTAGCACTTGCCCGTCGCCGACCTGTACACCTTGCCCTACCGTTAGCCACAACACTAACCTGTGTCCCACGAAATCACCCTGTACCCACCCTTAGCCACACCCGAATCCAGCCCTACACATGTTCTGAGTCCTAGGACTAAACTGAGCCCTCCCTTGACACCTACCCCTAGCCCTCGGCCACCCCTACCACTACCACTAATCCTAGGCCTAACATGAGCCCTAACACTAACACTGCCCGTGGCCTCTGCCAACAACTAGCCCTTCAACTAACCCTACCCCGAGCACGCCCCCTCGCCCTAGGCCTACGCTTAGCACTACCTCTAGTCCTACCCCTACCCCTGGCCCTACAGCTACAACTAACCATAGGCCCACCCCCATCCCTACCCCTAGCCACAGCTCCAACTCCTGGCCCTAGGCCTACTCCTAGGTTTACCCCAACACCCAACTCTTGCCCTATGCCTACCCCAGCGCTACACCTACCGCTCCGACTAGTTCTAGCTCGGCCTAGACCAACGCCCAGTGCTCACTCTAGTCCGAAGCCTAGCATTTACCCGTCCCCGACCAGTACACCTTGCCCTACCGTTAGCCAGAACACTAACCTGTGTCCCACAAAATCACCCTGGACCTACCCTTAGCCACACCCGAAACCAGCCCTACACCTGTTCCGAGTCCTAGGACTAACCGGAGTTTTTCCGTGACACCTACCTCTAACCCTCGGCCTACCCCTACCACTACCACTAATCCTAGGCCTAACATGAGCCCTAAGCCTAACACTGCCCGTGTGCCTCTGCCAACCACTAGCACTTCACCTAACCCTACCCCGAGCACTCCCCCTCGCCCTAGGCCTGCGCCTAGCACTACCTCTAGTCCTACCCCTACACCTGGCCCTACAGCTACCCCTAACCATAGGCCAACTCCCATCACTACCCCTAGCCACATCTCCACCTCCTGGCCCTAGGCCTACTCCTAGGTTTACCCCGACACCCACCTCTTGCCCTATGCCAACCCCAGCGCTACACCTACCGCTCCTACTAGTTCTAGCTCGGCCCTAGACCAACGCCCAGTGCTCACTCTAGTCCAAGGCCTAGCACTTGCCCGTTGCTGACCAGTACACCTTGCCCTACCGTTAGCCAGAGCACTAACTAGTGTCCTACGGAATCACCCTGGACCGACCCTTAGCCACACCCGAATCCAGCCCTACATCTGTTCGGAGTCCTAGGACTAAACGGAGCCCTCCCGTGACACCTACCTCTAGCCCTCGGCCAACCCCTACCACTACCACTAATCCTGGGCCTAACATGTGCCCTATAACTAACACTGCCCGTGGGCCTCTGCCAACCACTAGCTCTTCAACTCACCCTACCCCGAGCACTCCCCCTCGCCCTAGGCCTACGCCTAGCACTACCTCTAGTCCTACACCTACCCCTGGCCCTACAGCTACACCTAACCATAGGCACACCCCCATCCCTACCCCTAGCCACAGCTCCAACTCCTGGCCCTAGGCCTACTCCTAGGTTTACCCCAACACCCACCTGTTGCCCTATGCCTACTTCGGAGCTACACCTACCGCTCCCACTAGTTCTAGCTCGGCCTTAGACCAACGCCCAGTGCTCACTCTAGTCCGAGGCCTAGCATTTGCCCGTCTCCGACCAGTACACCTTACCCTACCATTAGCCAGAACCCTAACCTGTGTGCCACGAAATCACCCTGGACCCACCCTTAGCCACACGCGAAACCAGCCCTACACCTGTTCCGAGTCCTAGGACTAACCGGAGCCCTCCCTTGACACCTACCCCTAACCCTCAGCCAACCCCTACCACTACCACTAATCCTAGGCCTAACATGAACCCTAACCTTAACACTGCCTGTGTGCCTCTGCCAACCACTAGCCCTTCACCTAAAACTACCCCGAGCACTACCCCTCGCCCTAGGACTGCCCCTAGCACTACCTGTAGTCCTACACCTACCCCTGGCCCTACAGCTACCCCTACCAATAGGCCCACCCCCATCCCTACCCCTAGCCACAGCTCCAACTCCTGGCCCTAGGCCTACTCCTAGGTTTACGCCGACACCCACCTCTTGCCCTATGCCTACCCCAGCGCTACGCCTACCGCTCCCACTAGCCCTAGCTCAAGCCCTAGACCAACGCCCAGTGCTCACTCTAATCCGAGGCCTAGCACTTGCCCATCGCCGACCTGTACTCCTTGCCCTACCGTTAGCCAGAACACTAACCTGTGTCCCACGAAATCACCCTGTACCCACCCTTAGCCACACCCGAATCCAGCCCTACACCTGTTCTGAGTCCTAGGACTAAACGGAGCCCTCCATTGACACCTTCCCCTAGCCCGCGGCCAACCCCTACCACTACCACTAATCCTAGGCCTAACATGAGCCCTAACAATAACACTGCCCGTGGGCCTCTGCCAACCACTAGCCCTTCACCTAACCCTACCCCGAGCTCTCCCCCTCGCCCTAGGCCTACGCCTAGCACTACCTCTAGTCCTACCCCTACCCCTGGCCCTACAGCTACCCCTAGCCACAGCTCCAACTCCTGGCCCTAGGCCTACTCCTAGGTTTACCCTGACACCCACCTCTTGCCCTATGCCTACCCCAGCGCTACGCCTAACGCTCCCACTAGCCCTAGCTCGGGCCCTAGACCACGCCCAGTGCTCACTCTAGTCCGAGGCCTAGCACTTGCCCGTCGCCGACCTGTACACCTTGCCCTACCGTTAGCCAGAACACTAACCTGTGTTCCACGAAATCACCCTGTACCCACCCTTAGCCACGCCCGAAACCAGCCCTACACCTGTTCCGAGTCCTAGGACTAGCCGGAGTTTTCCCGTGACACCTACTCCTAAGCCTCGGCCAACCCCTACCACTACCACTAATCCTAGGCCTAACATGAGCCCTAACCCTAACACTGCCCGTGTGCCTCTGCCAACCACTAGCACTTCACCTAACCCTACCCCGAGCACTCCCCTTTGCCCTAGGCCTACGTCTAGCACTACCTCTAGTCCTACCCCTACACCTGGCCCTACAGCTACCCCTAACCATAGGCCAACCCCCATCACTACCCCTAGCCACAGCTCCAACTCCTATCCCTAGGACTACTCCTAGGTTTACCCCGACACCCACCTCTTGCCCTATGCCTACCCCAGCGCTACACCTACCGCTCCCACTAGCCTTAGCTCGGGCCCTAGACCAACGCCAGGTGCTCACTCTATTCCGAGGGCTAGCACTTGCCCGTCACCGAACAGTACACCTTGCCCTACCGTTAGCCAGAGGACTAACCCGTGTCCTACGGAATCACACTGGACCCACACTTAGCCACACCCGAATCCAGCCCTACACCTGTTTCAAGTCCTAGGACTAACCGGAGCCCTCCCGTGACACCTGCCCCTAGCCCTCGGCCAACCCCTACCACTACAACTAATTCTAGGCCTAACATGAGCCCTAACACTAACACTGCCCGTAGGCCTCTGCCAACCACTAGCCCTTCACCTAATCCTACCCCGAGCACTCCCCCTCGCCCTAGGCCTACGCCTACCACTACCTCTAATCCTACCCCTACCCCAGGCCCTACAGCTACCTCTACCCATAGGCACACCCCCATCCCTACCACTAGCTACAGCTCCAACTCCTGGCCCTAGGCCTACTCCTAGGTTTACCCCGACACCCACCTCTTGCCCTATGCCTACCCCAGCGCTACGCCTACCGCTCCCACTAGCCCTATCTCGGGCCCTAGACCAACGCCAGGTGCTCACTCTAGTCCGAGGCCTAGCAGTTGCCCGTCACCGAACAGTACACCTTGCCCTACCGTTAGCCAGAGGACTAACCCGTGTCCTACGGAATCACCCTGGACCCACACTTAGCCACACTCGAATCCAGCCCTACACCTGATTCAAGTCCTAGGACTATCCGGAGCCCTCCCGTGACACCTGCCCCTAGCCCTCGGCCAACCCCTACCACTACAACTAATTCTAGGCCTAACATGAGCCCTAACACTAACACTGCCCGTAGGCCTCTGCCAACCACTAGCCCTTCACCTAACCCTACCCCGAGCTCTCCCCCTCGCCCTAGACCTACGCCTAGCACTACCTCTAGTCCTACCCCTACCCCTGGCCCTACAGCTACCCCTACCCATAGGCACACCCGCATCCCTACCCCTAGCAACAGCTCCAACTCCTGGCCCTAGGCCTACTCCTAGGTTTACCCCGACACCCACCTCTTGCCCTATGACTACTTCAGCGCTACACCTACCGCTCCCACTAGTTCTAGCTCGGCCCTAGACCAACGCCCAGTGCTCACTCTAGTCCGAAGCCTAGCATTTGCCCGTCCCCGACCAGTACACCTTGCCCTACCGTTAGCCAGAACACTAACCTGTGTCCCACGAAATCACCCTGGACCCACCCTTAGCCACACCCGAAACCAGCCCTACACCTGTTCCGAGTCCTAGGACTAACCGGAGTTTTTCCGTGACACCTACCTCTAACCCTCGGCCTACCCCTACCACTACCACTAATCCTAGGCCTAACATGAGCCTTAAGCCTAACACTGCCCGTGTGCCTCTGCCAACCACTAGCACTTCACCTAACCCTACCCCGAGCACTCCCCCTCTCCCTAGGCCTACGCCTAGCACTACCTCTAGTCCTACCCCTACACCTGGCCTTACAGCTACCCCTAACCATAGGCCAACCCCCATCACTACCCCTAGCCACAGCTCCAACTCGTGGCCCTAGGCCTACTCCTAGGTTTACCCCGACACCCACCTCTTGCCCTATGCCTACCCCAGCGCTACACCTACCGCTCCCACTAGTTCTAGCTCGGGCCCTAGACCACGCCCAGTGCTCACTCTAGTCCGAGGCCTAGCACTTGCCCGTCGCCGACCTGTACACCTTGCCCTACCGTTAGCCAGAACACTAACCTGTGTCCCACGAAATCACCCTGTACCCACCCTTAGCCACACCCGAAACCAGCCCTACACCTGTTCCGGGTCCTAGGACTAGCCGGAGTTTTCCCGTGACACCTACTCCTAAGCCTCGGCCAACCCCTACCACTACCACTAATCCTAGGCCTAACATGAGCCCTAACCCTAACACTGCCCGTGTGCCTCTGCCAACCACTAGCACTTCACCTAACCCCACCCCGAGCACTCCCCTTCGCCCTAGGCCTACGTCTAGCACTACCTCTAGTCCTACCCCTACACCTGGCCCTACAGCTACCCCTAACCATAGGCCAACCCCCATCACTACCCCTAGCCACAGCTCCAACTCCTATCCCTAGGACTACTCCTAGGTTTACCCCGACACCCACCTCTTGCCCTATGCCTACCCCAGCGCTACACCTACCGCTCCCACTAGCCCTAGCTCGGGCCCTAGACCAACGCCAGGTGCTCACTCTAGTCCGAGGGCTAGCACTTGCCCGTCACCGAACAGTACACCTTGCCCTACCGTTAGCCAGAGGACTAACCCGTGTCCTACGGAATCACACTGGACCCACACTTAGCCACACCCGAATCCAGCCCTACACCTGTTTCAAGTCCTAGGACTAACCGGAGCCCTCCCGTGACACCTGCCCCTAGCCCTCGGCCAACCCCTACCACTACAACTAATTCTAGGCCTAACATGAGCCCTAACACTAACACTGCCCGTAGGCCTCTGCCAACCACTAGCCCTTCACCTAATCCTACCCCGAGCACTCGCCCTCGCCCTAGGCCTACGCCTACCACTACCTCTAATCCTACCCCTACCCCAGGCCGTACAGCTACCCCTACCCATAGGCACACCCCCATCCGTACCACTAGCTACAGCTCCAACTCCTGGCCCTAGGCCTACTCCTAGGTTTACCCCGACACCCACCCTATGCCTACCCCAGCGCTACGCCTACCGCTCCCACTAGCTCTATCTCGGGCCCTAGACCAACGCCAGGTGCTCACTCTAGTCCGAGGCCTAGCACTTGCCCGTCACCGAACAGTACACCTTGCCCTACCGTTAGCCAGAGGACTAACCCATGTCCTACGGAATCACCCTGGACCCACACTTAGCCACACTCGAATCCAGCCCTACACCTGATTCAAGTCCTAGGACTAACCGGAGCCCTCCCGTGACACCTGCCCCTAGCCCTCGGCCAACCCCTACCACTACAACTAATTCTAGGCCTAACATGAGCCCTAACACTAACACTGCCCGTAGGCCTCTGCCAACCACTAGCCCTTCTCCTAACCCTACCCCGAGCACTCCCCCTCGCCCTAGGCCTACGCCTAGCACTACCTCTAGTCCTACCCCTACCCCTGGCCCTACAGCTACCCCTACCGATAGGCACACCCCCATCCCTACCCCTAGCCACAGCTCCATCTCTTGGCCCTAGGCCTACTCCTAGGTTTACCCTGACACCAACCTCTTGCACTATGCCTACCCCAGCGCTACGCCTACCGCTCCAACTAGCCCTAGCTCGGGCCCTAGACCACGCCCAGTGCTCATTCTAGTCCGAGGCCTAGCACTTGCCCGTCGCCGACCTGTACACCTTGCCCTACCGTTAGCCACAACACTAACCTGTGTCCCACGAAATCACCCTGTACCCACCCTTAGCCACACCCGAACCAGCCCTACACATGTTCTGAGTCCTAGGACTAAACTGAGCCCTCCCTTGACACCTACCCCTAGCCCTCGGCCACCCCTACCACTACCACTAATCCTAGGCCTAACATGAGCCCTAACACTAACACTGCCCGTGGCCTCTGCCAACAACTAGCCCTTCAACTAACCCTACCCCGAGCACGCCCCCTCGCCCTAGGCCTACGCTTAGCACTACCTCTAGTCCTACCCCTACCCCTGGCCCTACAGCTACAACTAACCATAGGCCCACCCCCATCCCTACCCCTAGCCACAGCTCCAACTCCTGGCCCTAGGCCTACTCCTAGGTTTACCCCAACACCCAACTCTTGCCCTATGCCTACCCCAGCGCTACACCTACCGCTCCGACTAGTTCTAGCTCGGCCTAGACCAACGCCCAGTGCTCACTCTAGTCCGAAGCCTAGCATTTACCCGTCCCCGACCAGTACACCTTGCCCTACCGTTAGCCAGAACACTAACCTGTGTCCCACAAAATCACCCTGGACCTACCCTTAGCCACACCCGAAACCAGCCCTACACCTGTTCCGAGTCCTAGGACTAACCGGAGTTTTTCCGTGACACCTACCTCTAACCCTCGGCCTACCCCTACCACTACCACTAATCCTAGGCCTAACATGAGCCCTAAGCCTAACACTGCCCGTGTGCCTCTGCCAACCACTAGCACTTCACCTAACCCTACCCCGAGCACTCCCCCTCGCCCTAGGCCTGCGCCTAGCACTACCTCTAGTCCTACCCCTACACCTGGCCCTACAGCTACCCCTAACCATAGGCCAACTCCCATCACTACCCCTAGCCACAGCTCCACCTCCTGGCCCTAGGCCTACTCCTAGGTTTACCCCGACACCCACCTCTTGCCCTATGCCAACCCCAGCGCTACACCTACCGCTCCTACTAGTTCTAGCTCGGCCCTAGACCAACGCCCAGTGCTCACTCTAGTCCAAGGCCTAGCACTTGCCCGTTGCTGACCAGTACACCTTGCCCTACCGTTAGCCAGAGCACTAACTAGTGTCCTACGGAATCACCCTGGACCGACCCTTAGCCACACCCGAATCCAGCCCTACATCTGTTCGGAGTCCTAGGACTAAACGGAGCCCTCCCGTGACACCTACCTCTAGCCCTCGGCCAACCCCTACCACTACCACTAATCCTGGGCCTAACATGTGCCCTATAACTAACACTGCCCGTGGGCCTCTGCCAACCACTAGCTCTTCAACTCACCCTACCCCGAGCACTCCCCCTCGCCCTAGGCCTACGCCTAGCACTACCTCTAGTCCTACACCTACCCCTGGCCCTACAGCTACACCTAACCATAGGCACACCCCCATCCCTACCCCTAGCCACAGCTCCAACTCCTGGCCCTAGGCCTACTCCTAGGTTTACCCCAACACCCACCTGTTGCCCTATGCCTACTTCGGAGCTACACCTACCGCTCCCACTAGTTCTAGCTCGGCCTTAGACCAACGCCCAGTGCTCACTCTAGTCCGAGGCCTAGCATTTGCCCGTCTCCGACCAGTACACCTTACCCTACCATTAGCCAGAACCCTAACCTGTGTCCCACGAAATCACCCTGGACCCACCCTTAGCCACACGCGAAACCAGCCCTACACCTGTTCCGAGTCCTAGGACTAACCGGAGCCCTCCCTTGACACCTACCCCTAACCCTCAGCCAACCCCTACCACTACCACTAATCCTAGGCCTAACATGAACCCTAACCTTAACACTGCCTGTGTGCCTCTGCCAACCACTAGCCCTTCACCTAAAACTACCCCGAGCACTACCCCTCGCCCTAGGACTGCCCCTAGCACTACCTGTAGTCCTACACCTACCCCTGGCCCTACAGCTACCCCTACCAATAGGCCCACCCCCATCCCTACCCCTAGCCACAGCTCCAACTCCTGGCCCTAGGCCTACTCCTAGGTTTACGCCGACACCCACCTCTTGCCCTATGCCTACCCCAGCGCTACGCCTACCGCTCCCACTAGCCCTAGCTCAAACCCTAGACCAACGCCCAGTGCTCACTCTAATCCGAGGCCTAGCACTTGCCCATCGCCGACCTGTACTCCTTGCCCTAGCGTTAGCCAGAACACTAACCTGTGTCCCACGAAATCACCCTGTACCCACCCTTAGCCACACCCGAATCCAGCCCTACACCTGTTCTGAGTCCTAGGACTAAACGGAGCCCTCCATTGACACCTTCCCCTAGCCCGCGGCCAACCCCTACCACTACCACTAATCCTAGGCCTAACATGAGCCCTAACACTAACACTGCCCGTGGGCCTCTGCCAACCACTAGCCCTTCACCTAACCCTACCCCGAGCTCTCCCCCTCGCCCTAGGCCTACGCCTAGCACTACCTCTAGTCCTACCCCTACCCCTGGCCCTACAGCTACCCCTAGCCACAGCTCCAACTCCTGGCCCTAGGCCTACTCCTAGGTTTACCCTGACACCCACCTCTTGCCCTATGCCTACCCCAGCGCTACGCCTAACGCTCCCACTAGCCCTAGCTCGGGCCCTAGACCACGCCCAGTGCTCACTCTAGTCCGAGGCCTAGCACTTGCCCGTCGCCGACCTGTACACCTTGCCCTACCGTTAGCCAGAACACTAACCTGTGTTCCACGAAATCACCCTGTACCCACCCTTAGCCACGCCCGAAACCAGCCCTACACCTGTTCCGAGTCCTAGGACTAGCCGGAGTTTTCCCGTGACACCTACTCCTAAGCCTCGGCCAACCCCTACCACTACCACTAATCCTAGGCCTAACATGAGCCCTAACCCTAACACTGCCCGTGTGCCTCTGCCAACCACTAGCACTTCACCTAACCCTAACCCGAGCACTCCCCTTCGCCCTAGGCCTACGTCTAGCACTACCTCTAGTCCTACCCCTACACCTGGCCCTACAGCTACCCCTAACCATAGGCCAACCCCCATCACTACCCCTAGCCACAGCTCCAACTCCTATCCCTAGGACTACTCCTAGGTTTACCCCGACACCCACCTCTTGCCCTATGCCTACCCCAGCGCTACACCTACCGCTCCCACTAGCCCTAGCTCGGGCCCTAGACCAACGCCAGGTGCTCACTCTAGTCCGAGGGCTAGCACTTGCCCGTCACCGAACAGTACACCTTGCCCTACCGTTAGCCAGAGGACTAACCCGTGTCCTACGGAATCACACTGGACCCACACTTAGCCACACCCGAATCCAGCCCTACACCTGTTTCAAGTCCTAGGACTAACCGGAGCCCTCCCGTGACACCTGCCCCTAGCCCTCGGCCAACCCCTACCACTACAACTAATTCTAGGCCTAACATGAGCCCTAACACTAACACTGCCCGTAGGCCTCTGCCAACCACTAGCCCTTCATCTAATCCTACCCCGAGCACTCCCCCTCGCCCTAGGCCTACGCCTACCACTACCTCTAATCCTACCCCTACCCCAGGCCCTACAGCTACCCCTACCCATAGGCACACCCCCATCCCTACCACTAGCTACAGCTCCAACTCCTGGCCCTAGGCCTACTCCTAGGTTTACCCCGACACCCACCTCTTGCCCTATGCCTACCCCAGCGCTACGCCTACCGCTCCCACTAGCCCTATCTCGGGCCCTAGACCAACGCCAGGTGCTCACTCTAGTCCGAGGCCTAGCAGTTGCCCGTCACCGAACAGTACACCTTGCCCTACCGTTAGCCAGAGGACTAACCCGTGTCCTACGGAATCACCCTGGACCCACACTTAGCCACACTCGAATCCAGCCCTACACCTGATTCAAGTCCTAGGACTAACCGGAGCCCTCCCGTGACACCTGCCCCTAGCCCTCGGCCAACCCCTACCACTACAACTAATTCTAGGCCTAACATGAGCCCTAACACTAACACTGCCCGTAGGCCTCTGCCAACCACTAGCCCTTCACCTAACCCTACCCCGAGCACTCCCCCTCGCCCTAGGCCTACGCCTAGCACTACCTCTAGTCCTACCCCTACCCCTGGCCCTACAGCTACCCCTACCAATAGGCACACCCCCATCCCTACCCCTAGCCACAGCTCGAACTCTTGGCCCTAGGCCTACTACTAGGTTTACCCTGACACCAACCTCTTGCCCTATGCCTACCCCAGCGCTACGCCTACCGCTCCCACTAGCCCTAGCTCGGGCCCTAGACCACGCCCAGTGCTCATTCTAGTCCGAGGCCTAGCACTTGCCCGTCGCCGACCTGTACACCTTGCCCTACCGTTAGCCACAACACTAACCTGTGTCCCACGAAATCACCCTGTACCCACCCTTAGCCACACCCGAATCCAGCCCTACACATGTTCTGAGTCCTAGGACTAAACTGAGCCCTCCCTTGACACCTACCCCTAGCCCTCGGCCACCCCTACCACTACCACTAATCCTAGGCCTAACATGAGACCTAACACTAACACTGCCCGTGGCCTCTGCCAACAACTAGCCCTTCAACTAACCCTACCCCGAGCACTCCCCCTCGCCCTAGGCCTACGCCTAGCACTACCTCTAGTCCTACCCCTACCCCTGGCCCTACAGCTACCCCTACCCATAGGCCCACACCCATCCCTACCCCTAGCCACAGCTCCAACACCTGGCCCTAGGCCTACTCCTAGGTTTACCCCGACACCCACCTCTTGCCCTATGCCTACCCCAGCGCTACGCCTACGGCTCGCACTAGCCCTAGCTCGGGACCTAGACCAACGCCCAGTGCTCACTCTAGTCCGAGGCCTAGCACTTGCCCGTTGCCGACCAGTACACCTTGCCCTACCGTTAGCCAGAGGACTAACCCGTGTCCTACGGAATCACACTGGACCCACACTTAGCCACACCCGAATCCAGCCCTACACCTGTTTCAAGTCCTAGGACTAACCGGAGCCCTCCCGTGACACCTGCCCCTAGCCCTCGGCCAACCCCTACCACTACAACTAATTCTAGGCCTAACATGAGCCCTAACACTAACACTGCCCGTAGGCCTCTGCCAACCACTAGCCCTTCACCTAATCCTACCCCGAGCACTCCCCCTCGCCCTAGGCCTACGCCTACCACTACCTCTAATCCTACCCCTACCCCAGGCCCTACAGCTACCCCTACCCATAGGCACACCCCCATCCCTACCACTAGCTACAGCTCCAACTCCTGGCCCTAGGCCTACTCCTAGGTTTACCCCGACACCCACCTCTTGCCCTATGCCAACCCCAGCGCTACGCCTACCGCTCCCACTAACCCTAGTTCGGGACCTAAACCACGCCCAGTGCTCACTCTAGTCCGAGACCTAGCACTTTCCCGTCGCCGACCTGTACACCTTGCCCTATCGTTAGCCGGAACACTAACCTGTGTCCCACGAAATCACCCTGTACCCACCCTTAGCCACACCCGAATCCAGCCCTACACATGTTCCGAGTCCTAGGACTAACCGGAGCCCTCCCGTGACACCTGCCCCTACCCTTTGGCCAACCCCTACCACTACAACTAATCCTAGGCCTAACATGAGCCCTAACACTAACACTGCCCGAGGGCCTCTGCCAACCACTAGCCCTTCAAGTCACCCTACCCCGAGCACTCCCCCTCGCCCTAGGCCTACGCCTAGCACTACCTCTAGTCTTACCCCTACCCCTGGCCCTACAGCTACCCCTACCCATAGGCCCACACCCATCCCTACCCCTAGCCACAGCTCCAACTCCTGGCCCTAGGCCTACTCCTAGGTTTACCCCGACACCCACCTCTTGCCCTATGCCTACCCCAGCGCTACGCCTACGGCTCGCACTAGCCCTAGCTCGGGACCTAGACCAACGCCCAGTGCTCACTCTAGTCCGAGGCCTAGCACTTGCCCGTTGCCGACCAGTACACCTTGCCCTACCGTTAGCCAGAGCACTAACCCGTGTCCTACGGAATCACCCTGGACCCACCCTTAGCCACACCCGAATCCAGCCCTACACCTGTTCTGAGTCCTAGGACTAAACGGAGCCCTCCATTGACACCTACCCCTAGCCCGCGGCCAACCCCTACCACTACCACTAATCCTAGGCCTAACATGAGCCCTAACACTAACACTGCCCGTAGGCCTCTGCCAACCACTAGCCCTTCACCTAACCCTACCCCGAGCTCTCCCCCTCGCCCTAGGCCTACGCCTAGCACTACCTCTAGTCCTACCTCTACCCCTGGCCCTACAGCTACCCCTACCCATAGGCACACCCGCATCCCTACCCCTAGCCACAGCTCCAACTCCTGGCCCTAGGCCTACTCCTAGGTTTACCCCGACACCCACCTCTTGCCCTATGCCTACTTCAGCGCTACACCTACCGCTCCCCCTAGTTCTAGCTCGGCCCTAGACCAACGCCCAGTGCTCACTCTAGTCCGAAGCCTAGCATTTGCCCGTCCCCGACCAGTACACCTTGCCCTACCGTTAGCCAGAACACTAACCTGTGTCCCACGAAATCACCCTGGACCCACCCTTAGCCACACCCGAAACCAGCCCTACACCTGTTCCGAGTCCTAGGACTAACCGGAGTTTTTCCGTGACACCTACCTCTAACCCTCGGCCTACCCCTACCACTACCACTAATCCTAGGCCTAACATGAGCCTTAAGCCTAACACTGCCCGTGTGCCTCTGCCAACCACTAGCACTTCACCTAACCCTACCCCGAGCACTCCCCCTCTCCCTAGGCCTACGCCTAGCACTACCTCTAGTCCTACCCCTACACCTGGCCTTACAGTTACCCCTAACCATAGGCCAACCCCCATCACTACCCCTAGCCACAGCTCCAACTCGTGGCCCTAGGCCTACTCCTAGGTTTACCCCGACACCCACCTCTTGCCCTATGCCTACCCCAGCGCTACACCTACCGCTCCCACTAGTTCTAGCTCGGGCCCTAGACCACGCCCAGTGCTCACTCTAGTCCGAGGCCTAGCACTTGCCCGTCGCCGACCTGTACACCTTGCCCTACCGTTAGCCAGAACACTAACCTGTGTCCCACGAAATCACCCTGTACCCACCCTTAGCCACACCCGAAACCAGCCCTACACCTGTTCCGAGTCCTAGGACTAGCCGGAGTTTTCCCGTGACACCTACTCCTAAGCCTCGGCCAACCCCTACCACTACCACTAATCCTAGGCCTAACCTGAGCCCTAACCCTAACACTGCCCGTGTGCCTCTGCCAACCACTAGCACTTCACCTAACCCCACCCCGAGCACTCCCCTTCGCCCTAGGCCTACGTCTAGCACTACCTCTAGTCCTACTCCTACACCTGGCCCTACAGCTACCCCTAAACATAGGCCAACCCCCATCACTACCCCTAGCCACAGCTCCAACTCCTATCCCTAGGACTACTCCTAGGTTTACCCCGACACCCACCTCTTGCCCTATGCCTACCCCAGCGCTACACCTACCGCTCCCACTAGCCCTAGCTCGGGCCCTAGACCAACGCCAGGTGCTCACTCTAGTCCGAGGGCTAGCACTTGCCCGTCACCGAACAGTACACCTTGCCCTACCGTTAGCCAGAGGACTAACCCGTGTCCTACGGAATCACACTGGACCCACACTTAGCCACACCCGAATCCAGCCCTACACCTGTTTCAAGTCCTAGGACTAACAGGAGCCCTCCCGTGACACCTGCCCCTAGCCCTCGGCCAACCCCTACCACTACAACTAATTCTAGGCCTAACATGAGCCCTAACACTAACACTGCCCGTAGGCCTCTGCCAACCACTAGCCCTTCACCTAATCCTACCCCGAGCACTCCCCCTCGCCCTAGGCCTACGCCTACCACTACCTCTAATCCTACCCCTACCCCAGGCCCTACAGCTACCCCTACCCATAGGCACACCCCCATCCGTACCACTAGCTACAGCTCCAACTCCTGGCCCTAGGCCTACTCCTAGGTTTACCCCGACACCCACCCTATGCCTACCCCAGCGCTACGCCTACCGCTCCCACTAGCCCTATCTCGGGCCCTAGACCAACGCCAGGTGCTCACTCTAGTCCGAGGCCTAGCACTTGCCCGTCACCGAACAGTACACCTTGCCCTACCGTTAGCCAGAGGACTAACCCGTGTCCTACGGAATCACCCTGGACCCACACTTAGCCACACTCGAATCCAGCCCTACACCTGATTCAAGTCCTAGGACTTACCGGAGCCCTCCCGTGACACCTGCCCCTAGCCCTCGGCCAACCCCTACCACTACAACTAATTCTAGGCCTAACATGAGCCCTAACACTAACACTGCCCGTAGGCCTCTGCCAACCACTAGCCCTTCTCCTAACCCTACCCCGAGCACTCCCCCTCGCCCTAGGCCTACGCCTAGCACTACCTCTAGTCCTACCCCTACCCCTGGCCCTACAGCTACCCCTACCGATAGGCACACCCCCATCCCTACCCCTAGCCACAGCTCCATCTCTTGGCCCTAGGCCTACTCCTAGGTTTACCCTGACACCAACCTCTTGCCCTATGCCTACCCCAGCGCTACGCCTACCGCTCCCACTAGCCCTAGCTCGGGCCCTAGACCACGCCCAATGCTCATTCTAGTCCGAGGCCTAGCACTTGCCCGTCGCCGACCTGTACACCTTGCCCTACCGTTAGCCACAACACTAACCTGTGTCCCACGAAATCACCCTGTACCCACCCTTAGCCACACCCGAATCCAGCCCTACACATGTTCTGAGTCCTAGGACTAAACTGAGCCCTCCCTTGACACCTACCCCTAGCCCTCGGCCACCCCTACCACTACCACTAATCCTAGGCCTAACATGAGACCTAACACTAACACTGCCCGTGGCCTCTGCCAACAACTAGCCCTTCAACTAACCCTACCCCGAGCACGCCCCCTCGCCCTAGGCCTACGCTTAGCACTACCTCTAGTCCTACCCCTACCCCTGGCCCTACAGCTACAACTAACCATAGGCCCACCCCCATCCCTACCCCTAGCCACAGCTCCAACTCCTGGCCCTAGGCCTACTCCTAGGTTTACCCCAACACCCAACTCTTGCCCTATGCCTACCCCAGCGCTACACCTACCGCTCCGACTAGTTCTAGCTCGGCCTAGACCAACGCCCAGTGCTCACTCTAGTCCGAAGCCTAGCATTTACCCGTCCCCGACCAGTACACCTTGCCCTACCGTTAGCCAGAACACTAACCTGTGTCCCACAAAATCACCCTGGACCTACCTTTAGCCACACCCGAAACCAGCCCTACACCTGTTCCGAGTCCTAGGACTAACCGGAGTTTTTCCGTGACACCTACCTCTAACCCTCGGCCTACCCCTACCACTACCACTAATCCTAGGCCTAACATGAGCCCTAAGCCTAACACTGCCCGTGTGCCTCTGCCAACCACTAGCACTTCACCTAACCCTACCCCGAGCACTCCCCCTCGCCCTAGGCCTGCGCCTAGCACTACCTCTAGTCCTACCCCTACACCTGGCCCTACAGCTACCCCTAACCATAGGCCAACTCCCATCACTACCCCTAGCCACAGCTCCACCTCCTGGCCCTAGGCCTACTCCTAGGTTTACCCCGACACCCACCTCTTGCCCTATGCCAACCCCAGCGCTACACCTACCGCTCCTACTAGTTCTAGCTCGGCCCTAGACCAACGCCCAGTGCTCACTCTAGTCCAAGGCCTAGCACTTGCCCGTTGCTGACCAGTACACCTTGCCCTACCGTTAGCCAGAGCACTAACTAGTGTCCTACGGAATCACCCTGGACCGACCCTTAGCCACACCCGAATCCAGCCCTACATCTGTTCGGAGTCCTAGGACTAAACGGAGCCCTCCCGTGACACCTACCTCTAGCCCTCGGCCAACCCCTACCACTACCACTAATCCTGGGCCTAACATGTGCCCTATAACTAACACTGCCCGTGGGCCTCTGCCAACCACTAGCTCTTCAACTCACCCTACCCCGAGCACTCCCCCTCGCCCTAGGCCTACGCCTAGCACTACCTCTAGTCCTACACCTACCCCTGGCCCTACAGCTACACCTAACCATAGGCACACCCCCATCCCTACCCCTAGCCACAGCTCCAACTCCTGGCCCTAGGCCTACTCCTAGGTTTACCCCAACACCCACCTGTTGCCCTATGCCTACTTCGGAGCTACACCTACCGCTCCCACTAGTTCTAGCTCGGCCTTAGACCAACGCCCAGTGCTCACTCTAGTCCGAGGCCTAGCATTTGCCCGTCTCCGACCAGTACACCTTACCCTACCATTAGCCAGAACCCTAACCTGTGTCCCACGAAATCACCCTGGACCCACCCTTAGCCACACGCGAAACCAGCCCTACACCTGTTCCGAGTCCTAGGACTAACCGGAGCCCTCCCTTGACACCTACCCCTAACCCTCAGCCAACCCCTACCACTACCACTAATCCTAGGCCTAACATGAACCCTAACCTTAACACTGCCTGTGTGCCTCTGCCAACCACTAGCCCTTCACCTAAAACTACCCCGAGCACTACCCCTCGCCCTAGGACTGCCCCTAGCACTACCTGTAGTCCTACACCTACCCCTGGCCCTACAGCTACCCCTACCAATAGGCCCACCCCCATCCCTACCCCTAGCCACAGCTCCAACTCCTGGCCCTAGGCCTACTCCTAGGTTTACGCCGACACCCACCTCTTGCCCTATGCCTACCCCAGCGCTACGCCTACCGCTCCCACTAGCCCTAGCTCAAGCCCTAGACCAACGCCCAGTGCTCACTCTAATCCGAGGCCTAGCACTTGCCCATCGCCGACCTGTACTCCTTGCCCTACCGTTAGCCAGAACACTAACCTGTGTCCCACGAAATCACCCTGTACCCACCCTTAGCCACACCCGAATCCAGCCCTACACCTGTTCTGAGTCCTAGGACTAAACGGAGCCCTCCATTGACACCTACCCCTAGCCCGCGGCCAACCCCTACCACTACCACTAATCCTAGGCCTAACATGAGCCCTAACACTAACACTGCCCGTGGGCCTCTGCCAACCACTAGCCCTTCACCTAACCCTACCCCGAGCTCTCCCCCTCGCCCTAGGCCTACGCCTAGCACTACCTCTAGTCCTACCCCTACCCCTGGCCCTACAGCTACCCCTAGCCACAGCTCCAACTCCTGGCCCTAGGCCTACTCCTAGGTTTACCCTGTCACCCACCTCTTGCCCTATGCCTACCCCAGCGCTACGCCTAACGCTCCCACTAGCCCTAGCTCGGGCCCTAGACCACGCCCAGTGCTCACTCTAGTCCGAGGCCTAGCACTTGCCCGTCGCCGACCTGTACACCTTGCCCTACCGTTAGCCAGAACACTAACCTGTGTCCCACGAAATCACCCTGTACCCACCCTTAGCCACGCCCGAAACCAGCCCTACACCTGTTCCGAGTCCTAGGACTAGCCGGAGTTTTCCCGTGACACCTACTCCTAAGCCTCGGCCAACCCCTACCACTACCACTAATCCTAGGCCTAACATGAGCCCTAACCCTAACACTGCCCGTGTGCCTCTGCCAACCACTAGCACTTCACCTAACCCTACCCGAGCACTCCCCTTCGCCCTAGGCCTACGTCTAGCACTACCTCTAGTCCTACCCCTACACCTGGCCCTACAGCTACCCCTAACCATAGGCCAACCCCCATCACTACCCCTAGCCACAGCTCCAACTCCTATCCCTAGGACTACTCCTAGGTTTACCCCGACACCCACCTCTTGCCCTATGCCTACCCCAGCGCTACACCTACCGCTCCCACTAGCCCTAGCTCTGGCCCTAGACCAACGCCAGGTGCTCACTCTAGTCCGAGGGCTAGCACTTGCCCGTCACCAAACAGTACACCTTGCCCTACCGTTAGCCAGAGGACTAACCCGTGTCCTACGGAATCACACTGGACCCACACTTAGCCACACCCGAATCCAGCCCTACACCTGTTTCAAGTCCTAGGACTAACCGGAGCCCTCCCGTGACACCTGCCCCTAGCCCTCGGCCAACCCCTACCACTACAACTAATTCTAGGCCTAACATGAGCCCTAACACTAACACTGCCCGTAGGCCTCTGCCAACCACTAGCCCTTCACCTAATCCTACCCCGAGCACTCCCCCTCGCCCTAGGCCTACGCCTACCACTACCTCTAATCCTACCCCTACCCCAGGCCCTACAGCTACCCCTACCCATAGGCACACCCCCATCCCTACCACTAGCTACAGCTCCAACTCCTGGCCCTAGGCCTACTCCTAGGTTTACCCCGACACCCACCTCTTGCCCTATGCCAACCCCAGCGCTACGCCTACCGCTCCCACTAACCCTAGTTCGGGACCTAAACCACGCCCAGTGCTCACTCTAGTCCGAGACCTAGCACTTGCCCGTCGCCGACCTGTACACCTTGCCCTACCGTTAGCCAGAACACTAACCTGTGTCCCACGAAATCACCCTGTACCCACCCTTAGCCACACCCGAATCCAGCCCTACACATGTTCCGAGTCCTAGGACTAACCGGAGCCCTCCCGTGACACCTGCCCCTACCCTTTGGCCAACCCCTACCACTACAACTAATCCTAGGCCTAACATGAGCCCTAACACTAACACTGCCCGAGGGCCTCTGCCAACCACTAGCCCTTCAAGTCACCCTACCCCGAGCACTCCCCCTCGCCCTAGGCCTACGCCTAGCACTACCTCTAGTCTTACCCCTACCCCTGGCCCTACAGCTACCCCTACCCATAGGCCCACACCCATCCCTACCCCTAGCCACAGCTCCAACTCCTGGCCCTAGGCCTACTCCTAGGTTTACCCCGACACCCACCTCTTGCCCTATGCCTACCCCAGCGCTACGCCTACGGTTCGCACTAGCCCTAGCTCGGGACCTAGACCAACGCCCAGTGCTCACTCTAGTCCGAGGCCTAGCACTTGCCCGTTGCCGACCAGTACACCTTGCCCTACCGTTAGCCAGAGCACTAACCCGTGTCCTACGGAATCACCCTGGACCCACCCTAGCCACACCCGAATCCAGCCCTACAACTCTTCGGAGTCCTAGGACTAAACGGAGCCCTCCCGTGACACCTACCCCTAGCCCTCGGCCAACCCCTACCACTGCCACTAATCCTAGGCCTAACATGAGACCTAACACTAACACTGCCCGTGGGCCTCTGCCAACAACTAGCCCTTCAACTAACCCTACCCCGAGCATGCCCCCTCTCCCTAGGCCTACGCTTAGCACTACCTCTAGTCCTACCACTACCCCTGGCCCTACAGCTACAACTAACCATAGGCCCACCCCCATCCCTACC
Source organism: Rhinolophus hipposideros (assembly GCF_964194185.1). Lineage (NCBI taxonomy): Eukaryota > Metazoa > Chordata > Mammalia > Chiroptera > Rhinolophidae > Rhinolophus > Rhinolophus hipposideros. Next base: position 316,791 of record NW_027669498.1, read on the forward strand.
CCTAGCCACAGCTCCAACTCCTGGCCCTAGGCCTACTCCTAGGTTTACCCCAACACCCACCTCTTGCCCTATGCCTACCCCAGCGCTACACCTACCGCTCCCACTAGTTCTAGCTCGGCCCTAGACCAACACCCAGTGCTCACTCTAGTCCGAAGCCTAGCATTTGCCCGTCCCCGACCAGTACACCTTACCCTACCGTTAGCCAGAACCCTAACCTGTGTCCCACGAAATCACCCTGGACCCACCCTTAGCCACACCTGAATCCAGCCCTACACCTGTTCCGAGTCCTAGGACTAACCGGAGTTTTCCCGTGACACCTACTCCTAAGCCTCGGCCAACCCCTACCACTACCACTAATCCTAGGCCTAACATGAGCCCTAACCCTAACACTGCTTGTGTGCCTCTGCCAACCACTAGCACTTCACCTAACCCTACCCTGAGCACTCCCCCTCGCCCTAGGCCTACGTCTAGCACTACCTCTAGTCCTACCCCTACACCTGGCCCTACAGCTACCCCTAACCATAGGCCAACCCCCATCACTACCCCTACCACAGCTCCAACTCCTATCCCTAGGACTACTCCTAGGTTTACCCCGACACCCACCTCTTGCCCTATGCCTACCCCAGCGCTACACCTACCGCTCCCACTAGCCCTAGCTCAGGCCCTAGACCAACGCCAGGTGCTCACTCTAGTCCGAGGCCTAGCACTTGCCCGTCACCGAACAGTACACCTTGCCCTACCGTTAGCCAGAGGACTAACCCGTGTCATACGGAATCACCCTGGACCCACACTTAGCCACACCCGAATCCAGCCCTACACCTGTTTCAAGTCCTAGGACTAACCGGAGCCCTCCCGTGACACCTGCCCCTAGCCCTCGGCCAACCCCTACCACTACAACTAATTCTAGGCCTAACATGAGCCCTAACACTAGCACTGCCCGTAGGACTCTGCCAACCACTAGCCCTTCACCTAACCCTACCCGGAGCACTCCCCCTCGCCCTAGGCCTACGCCTAGCACTACCTCTAGTCCTACCCCTGCCCCTTGCCCTACAGCTACCCCTACCGATAGGCACACCCCCATCCCTACCCCTAGCCACAGCTCCAACTCCTGGCCCTAGGCCTACTCCTAGGTTTACCCTGACACCCACCTCTTGCCCTATGCCTACCCCAGCGCTACGCCTACCGCTCCCACTAGCCCTAGCTCGGGCCCTAGACCAACGCCCAGTGCTCACTCTAGTCCGAGGCCTAGCACTTGCCCGTCGCCGACCTGTACACCTTGCCCTACCGTTAGCCACAACACTAACCTGTGTCCCACGAAATCACCCTGTACCCACCCTTAGCCACACCCGAATCCAGCCCTACACATGTTCTGAGTCCTAGGACTAAACTGAGCCCTCCCTTGACACCTACCCCTAGCCCTCGGCCACCCCTACCACTACCACTAATCCTAGGCCTAACATGAGACCTAACACTAACACTGCCCGTGGGCCTCTGCCAACAACTAGCCCTTCAACTAACCCTACCCCGAGCACGCCCCCTCGCCCTAGGCCTACGCTTAGCACTACCTCTAGTCCTACCCCTACCCCTGGCCCTACAGCTACAACTAACCATAGGCCCACCCCCATCCCTACCCCTAGTCACAGCTCCAACTCCTGGCCCTAGGCCTACTCCTAGGTTTACCCCAACACCCACCTCTTGCCCTATGCCTACCCCAGCGCTACACCTACCGCTCCGACTAGTTCTAGCTCGGCCTAGACCAACGCCCAGTGCTCACTCTAGTCCGAAGCCTAGCATTTACCCGTCCCCGACCAGTACACCTTGCCCTACCATTAGCCAGAACACTAACCTGTGTCCCACAAAATCACCCTGGACCTACCCTTAGCCACACCCGAAACCAGCCCTACACCTGTTCCGAGTCCTAGGACTAACCGGAGTTTTTCCGTGACACCTACCTCTAACCCTCGGCCTACCCCTACCACTACCACTAATCCTAGGCCTAACATGAGCCCTAAGCCTAACACTGCCCGTGTGCCTCTGCCAACCACTAGCACTTCACCTAACCCTACCCCGAGCACTCCCCCTCGCCCTAGGCCTGCGCCTAGCACTACCTCTAGTCCTACCCCTACACCTGGCCCTACAGCTACCCCTAACCATAGGCCAACCCCCATCACTACCCCTAGCCACAGCTCCACCTCCTGGCCCTAGGCCTACTCCTAGGTTTACCCCGACACCCACCTCTTGCCCTATGCCAACCCCAGCGCTACACCTACCGCTCCTACTAGTTCTAGCTCGGCCCTAGACCAACGCCCAGTGCTCACTCTAGTCCAAGGCCTAGCACTTGCCCGTTGCTGACCAGTACACCTTGCCCTACCGTTAGCCAGAGCACTAACTAGTGTCCTACGGAATCACCCTGGACCCACCCTTAGCCACACCCGAATCCAGCCCTACATCTGTTCGGAGTCCTAGGACTAAACGGAGCCCTCCCGTGACACCTACCTCTAGCCCTCGGCCAACCCCTACCACTACCACTAATCCTAGGCCTAACATGTGCCCTAAAACTAACACTGCCCGTGGGCCTCTGCCAACCACTAGCCCTTCAACTCACCCTACCCCGAGCACTCCCCCTCGCCCTAGGCCTACGCCTAGCACTACCTCTAGTCCTACCCCTACCCCTGGCCCTACAGCTAAACCTAACCATAGGCACACCCCCATCCCTACCCCTAGCCACAGCTCCAACTCCTGGCCCTAGGCCTACTCCTAGGTTTACCCCAACACGCACCTGTTGCCCTATGCCTACTTCAACGCTACACCTACCGCTCCCACTAGTTCTAGCTCGGCCTTAGACCAACGCCCAGTGCTCACTCTAGTCCGAGGCCTAGCATTTGCCCGTCTCCGACCAGTACACCTTACTCTACCGTTAGCCAGAACCCTAACCTGTGTCCCACGAAATCACCCTGGACCCACCCTTAGCCACACGCGAAACCAGCCCTACACCTGTTCCGAGTCCTAGGACTAACCGGAGCCCTCCCTTGACACCTACCCCTAGCCCTCGGCCACCCCTACCACTACCACTAATCCTAGGCCTAACATGAGACCTAACACTAACACTGCCCGTGGCCTCTGCCAACAACTAGCCCTTCAACTAACCCTACCCCGAGCACTCCCCCTCGCCCTAGGCCTACGCCTAGCACTACCTCTAGTCCTACCCCTACCCCTGGCCCTACAGCTACCCCTACCCATAGGCCCACACCCATCCCTACCCCTAGCCACAGCTCCAACTCCTGGCCCTAGGCCTACTCCTAGGTTTACCGCGACACCCACCTCTTGACCTATGCCTACCGCAGCGCTACGCCTACGGCTCGCACTAGCCCTAGCTCGGGACCTAGACCAACGCCCAGTGCTCACTCTAGTCCGAGGCCTAGCACTTGCCCGTTGCCGACCAGTACACCTTGCCCTACCGTTAGCCAGAGGACTAACCCGTGTCCTACGGAATCACACTGGAACCACACTTAGCCACACCCGAATCCAGCCCTACACCTGTTTCAAGTCCTAGGACTAACCGGAGCCCTCCCGTGACACCTGCCCCTAGCCCTAGGCCAACCCCTACCACTACAACTAATTCTAGGCCAAACATGAGCCCTAACACTAACACTGCCCGTAGGCCTCTGCCAACCACTAGCCCTTCACCTAATCCTACCCCGAGCACTCCCCCTCGCCCTAGGCCTACGCCTACCACTACCTCTAATCCTACCCCTACCCCAGGCCCTACAGCTACCCCTACCCATAGGCACACCCCCATCCCTACCACTAGCTACAGCTCCAACTCCTGGCCCTAGGCCTACTCCTAGGTTTACCCCGACACCCACCTCTTGCCCTATGCCAACCCCAGCGCTACGCCTACCGCTCCCACTAACCCTAGTTCGGGACCTAAACCACGCCCAGTGCTCACTCTAGTCCGAGACCTAGCACTTGCCCGTCGCCGACCTGTACACCTTGCCCTACCGTTAGCCAGAACACTAACCTGTGTCCCACGAAATCACCCTGTACCCACCCTTAGCCACACCCGAATCCAGCCCTACACATGTTCCGAGTCCTAGGACTAACCGGAGCCCTCCCGTGACACCTGCCTTTACCCTTTGGCCAAGCCCTACCACTACAACTAATCCTAGGCCTAACATGAGCCCTAACACTAACACTGCCCGAGGGCCTCTGCCAACCACTAGCCCTTCAAGTCACCCTACCCCGAGCACTCCCCCTCGCCCTAGGCCTACGCCTAGCACTACCTCTAGTCTTACCCCTACCCCTGGCCCTACAGCTACCCCTACCCATAGGCCCACACCCATCCCTACCCCTAGCCACAGCTCCAACTCCTGGCCCTAGGCCTACTCCTAGGTTTACCCCGACACCCACCTCTTGCCCTATGCCTACCCCAGCGCTACGCCTACGGCTCGCACTAGCCCTAGCTCGGGACCTAGACCAACGCCCAGTGCTCACTCTAGTCCGAGGCCTAGCACTTGCCCGTTGCCGACCAGTACACCTTGCCCTACCGTTAGCCAGAGCACTAACCCGTGTTGTACGGAATCACCCTGGACCCACCCTTAGCCACACCCGAATCCAGCCCTACACCTGTTCTGAGTCCTAGGACTAAACGGAGCCCTCCATTGACACCTACCCCTAGCCCGCGGCCAACCCCTACCACTACCACTAATCCTAGGCCTAACATGAGCCCTAACACTAGCACTGCCCGTGGGCCTCTGCCAACCACTAGCCCTTCACCTAACCCTACCCCGAGCTCTCCCCCTCGCCCTAGGCCTACGCCTAGCACTACCTCTAGTCCTACCCCTACCCCTGGCCCTACAGCTACCCCTACCCATAGGCACACCCCCATCCCTACCCCTAGCCACAGCTCCAAATCCTGGCCCTAGGCCTACTCCTAGGTTTACCCTGACACCCACCTCTTGCCCTATGCCTACCCCAGCGCTACGCCTAACGCTCCCACTAGCCCTAGCTCGGGCCCTAGACCACGCCCAGTGCTCACTCTAGTCCGAGGCCTAGCACTTGCCCGTCGCCGACCTGTACACCTTGCCCTACCGTTAGCCAGAACACTAACCTGTGTCCCACGAAATCACCCTGTACCCACCCTTAGCAACGCCCGAAACCAGCCCTACACCTGTTCCGAGTCCTAGGACTAGCCGGAGTTTTCCCGTGACACCTACTCCTAAGCCTCGGCCAACCCCTACCACTACCACTAATCCTAGGCCTAACATGAGCCCTAACCCTAACACTGCCCGTGTGCCTCTGCCAACCACTAGCACTTCACCTAACCCTACCCCGAGCACTCCCCTTCGCCCTAGGCCTACGTTTAGCACTACCTCTAGTCCTACCCCTACCCCTGGCCCTACAGCTACCCCTACCCATAGGCACACCCCCATCCCTACCCCTAGCCACAGCTCGAACTCTTGGCCCTAGGCCTACTACTAGGTTTACCCTGACACCAACCTCTTGCCCTATGCCTACCCCAGCGCTACGCCTACCGCTCCCACTAGCCCTAGCTCGGGCCCTAGACCACGCCCAGTGCTCATTCTAGTCCGAGGCCTAGCACTTGCTCGTCGCCGACCTGTACACCTTGCCCTACCGTTAGCCACAACACTAACCTGTGTCCCACGAAATCACCCTGTACCCACCCTTAGCCACACCCGAATCCAGCCCTACACATGTTCTGAGTCCTAGGACTAAACTGAGCCCTCCCTTGACACCTACCCCTAGCCCTCGGCCACCCCTACCACTACCACTAATCCTAGGCCTAACATGACACCTAACACTAACACTGCCCGTGGCCTCTGCCAACAACTAGCCCTTCAACTAACCCTACCCCGAGCACTCCCCCTCGCCCTAGGCCTACGCCTAGCACTACCTCTAGTCCTACCCCTACCCCTGGCCCTACAGCTACCCCTACCCATAGGCCCACACCCATCCCTACCCCTAGCCACAGCTCCAACTCCTGGCCCTAGGCCTACTCCTAGGTTTACCCCGACACCCACCTCTTGCCCTATGCCTACCCCAGCGCTACGCCTACGGCTCGCACTAGCCCTAGCTCGGGACCTAAACCACGCCCAGTGCTCACTCTAGTCCGAGACCTAGCACTTGCCCGTCGCCGACCTGTACACCTTGCCCTACCGTTAGCCAGAACACTAACCTGTGTCCCACGAAATCACCCTGTACCCACCCTTAGCCAAACCCGAAACCAGCCCTACACCTGTTCCGAGTCCTAGGACTAGCCGGAGTTTTCCCGTGACACCTACTCCTAAGCCTCGGCCAACCCCTACCACTACCACTAATCCTAGGCCTAACATGAGCCCTAACCCTAACACTGCCCGTGTGCCTCTGCCAACCACTAGCACTTCACCTAACCCCACCCCGAGCACTCCCCCTCGCCCTAGGCCTACGCCTACCACTACCTCTAATCCTACCCCTACCCCAGGCCCTACAGCTACCCCTACCCATAGGCACACCCCCATCCGTACCACTAGCTACAGCTCCAACTCCTGGCCCTAGGCCTACTCCTAGGTTTACCCCGACACCCACCCTATGCCTACCCCAGCGCTACGCCTACCGCTCCCACTAGCCCTATCTCGGGCCCTAGACCAACGCCAGGTGCTCACTCTAGTCCGAGGCCTAGCACTTGCCCGTCACCGAACAGTACACCTTGCCCTACCGTTAGCCAGAGGACTAACCCGTGTCCTACGGAATCACCCTGGACCCACACTTAGCCACACTCGAATCCAGCCCTACACCTGATTCAAGTCCTAGGACTAACCGGAGCCCTCCCGTGACACCTGCCCCTAGCCCTCGGCCAACCCCTACCACTACAACTAATTCTAGGCCTAACATGAGCCCTAACACTAACACTGCCCGTAGGCCTCTGCCAACCACTAGCCCTTCTCCTAACCCTACCCCGAGCACTCCCCCTCGCCCTAGGCCTACGCCTAGCACTACCTCTAGTCCTACCCCTACCCCTGGCCCTACAGCTACCCCTACCGATAGGCACACCCCCATCCCTACCCCTAGCCACAGCTCCATCTCTTGGCCCTAGGCCTACTCCTAGGTTTACCCTGACACCAACCTCTTGCCCTATGCCTACCCCAGCGCTACGCCTACCGCTCCCACTAGCCCTAGCTCGGGCCCTAGACCACGCCCAGTGCTCATTCTAGTCCGAGGCCTAGCACTTGCCCGTCGCCGACCTGTACACCTTGCCCTACCGTTAGCCACAACACTAACCTGTGTCCCACGAAATCACCCTGTACCCACCCTTAGCCACACCCGAATCCAGCCCTACACATGTTCTGAGTCCTAGGACTAAACTGAGCCCTCCCTTGACACCTACCCCTAGCCCTCGGCCACCCCTACCACTACCACTAATCCTAGGCCTAACATGAGACCTAACACTAACACTGCCCGTGGCCTCTGCCAACAACTAGCCCTTCAACTAACCCTACCCCGAGCACGCCCCCTCGCCCTAGGCCTACGCTTAGCACTACCTCTAGTCCTACCCCTACCCCTGGCCCTACAGCTACAACTAACCATAGGCCCACCCCCATCCCTACCCCTAGCCACAGCTCCAACTCCTGGCCCTAGGCCTACTCCTAGGTTTACCCCAACACCCAACTCTTGCCCTATGCCTACCCCAGCGCTACACCTACCGCTCCGACTAGTTCTAGCTCGGCCTAGACCAACGCCCAGTGCTCACTCTAGTCCGAAGCCTAGCATTTACCCGTCCCCGACCAGTACACCTTGCCCTACCGTTAGCCAGAACACTAACCTGTGTCCCACAAAATCACCCTGGACCTACCCTTAGCCACACCCGAAACCAGCCCTACACCTGTGTCGAGTCCTAGGACTAACCGGAGTTTTTCCGTGACACCTACCTCTAACCCTCGGCCTACCCCTACCACTACCACTAATCCTAGGCCTAACATGAGCCCTAAGCCTAACACTGCCCGTGTGCCTCTGCCAACCACTAGCACTTCACCTAACCCTACCCCGAGCACTCCCCCTCGCCCTAGGCCTGCGCCTAGCACTACCTCTAGTCCTACCCCTACACCTGGCCCTACAGCTACCCCTAACCATAGGCCAACTCCCATCACTACCCCTAGCCACAGCTCCACCTCCTGGCCCTAGGCCTACTCCTAGGTTTACCCCGACACCCACCTCTTGCCCTATGCCAACCCCAGCGCTACACCTACCGCTCCTACTAGTTCTAGCTCGGCCCTAGACCAACGCCCAGTGCTCACTCTAGTCCAAGGCCTAGCACTTGCCCGTTGCTGACCAGTACACCTTGCCCTACCGTTAGCCAGAGCACTAACTAGTGTCCTACGGAATCACCCTGGACCGACCCTTAGCCACACCCGAATCCAGCCCTACATCTGTTCGGAGTCCTAGGACTAAACGGAGCCCTCCCGTGACACCTACCTCTAGCCCTCGGCCAACCCCTACCACTACCACTAATCCTGGGCCTAACATGTGCCCTATAACTAACACTGCCCGTGGGCCTCTGCCAACCACTAGCTCTTCAACTCACCCTACCCCGAGCACTCCCCCTCGCCCTAGGCCTACGCCTAGCACTACCTCTAGTCCTACACCTACCCCTGGCCCTACAGCTACACCTAACCATAGGCACACCCCCATCCCTACCCCTAGCCACAGCTCCAACTCCTGGCCCTAGGCCTACTCCTAGGTTTACCCCAACACCCACCTGTTGCCCTATGCCTACTTCGGAGCTACACCTACCGCTCCCACTAGTTCTAGCTCGGCCTTAGACCAACGCCCAGAGCTCACTCTAGTCCGAGGCCTAGCATTTGCCCGTCTCCGACCAGTACACCTTACCCTACCATTAGCCAGAACCCTAACCTGTGTCCCACGAAATCACCCTGGACCCACCCTTAGCCACACGCGAAACCAGCCCTACACCTGTTCCGAGTCCTAGGACTAACCGGAGCCCTCCCTTGACACCTACCCCTAACCCTCAGCCAACCCCTACCACTACCACTAATCCTAGGCCTAACATGAACCCTAACCTTAACACTGCCTGTGTGCCTCTGCCAACCACTAGCCCTTCACCTAAAACTACCCCGAGCACTACCCCTCGCCCTAGGACTGCCCCTAGCACTACCTGTAGTCCTACACCTACCCCTGGCCCTACAGCTACCCCTACCAATAGGCCCACCCCCATCCCTACCCCTAGCCACAGCTCCAACTCCTGGCCCTAGGCCTACTCCTAGGTTTACGCCGACACCCACCTCTTGCCCTATGCCTACCCCAGCGCTACACCTACCGCTCCCACTAGCCCTAGCTCAAGCCCTAGACCAACGCCCAGTGCTCACTCTAATCCGAGGCCTAGCACTTGCCCATCGCCGACCTGTACTCCTTGCCCTACCGTTAGCCAGAACACTAACCTGTGTCCCACGAAATCACCCTGTACCCACCCTTAGCCACACCCGAATCCAGCCCTACACCTGTTCTGAGTCCTAGGACTAAACGGAGCCCTCCATTGACACCTACCCCTAGCCCGCGGCCAACCCCTACCACTACCACTAATCCTAGGCCTAACATGAGCCCTAACACTAACACTGCCCGTGGGCCTCTGCCAACCACTAGCCCTTCACCTAACCCTACCCCGAGCTCTCCCCCTCGCCCTAGGCCTACGCCTAGCACTACCTCTAGTCCTACCCCTACCCCTGGCCCTACAGCTACCCCTAGCCACAGCTCCAACTCCTGGCCCTAGGCCTACTCCTAGGTTTACCCTGACACCCACCTCTTGCCCTATGCCTACCCCAGCGCTACGCCTAACGCTCCCACTAGCCCTAGCTCGGGCCCTAGACCACGCCCAGTGCTCACTCTAGTCCGAGGCCTAGCACTTGCCCGTCGCCGACCTGTACACCTTGCCCTACCGTTAGCCAGAACACTAACCTGTGTCCCACGAAATCACCCTGTACCCACCCTTAGCCACGCCCGAAACCAGCCCTACACCTGTTCCGAGTCCTAGGACTAGCCGGAGTTTTCCCGTGACACCTACTCCTAAGCCTCGGCCAACCCCTACCACTACCACTAATCCTAGGCCTAACATGAGCCCTAACCCTAACACTGCCCGTGTGCCTCTGCCAACCACTAGCACTTCACCTAACCCTACCCCGAGCACTCCCCTTCGCCCTAGGCCTACGTCTAGCACTACCTCTAGTCCTACCCCTACACCTGGCCCTACAGCTACCCCTAACCATAGGCCAACCCCCATCACTACCCCTAGCCACAGCTCCAACTCCTATCCCTAGGACTACTCCTAGGTTTACCCCGACACCCACCTCTTGCCCTATGCCTACCCCAGCGCTACACCTACCGCTCCCACTAGCCCTAGCTCGGGCCCTAGACCAACGCCAGGTGCTCACTCTAGTCCGAGGGCTAGCACTTGCCCGTCACCAAACAGTACACCTTGCCCTACCGTTAGCCAGAGGACTAACCCGTGTCCTACGGAATCACACTGGACCCACACTTAGCCACACCCGAATCCAGCCCTACACCTGTTTCAAGTCCTAGGACTAACCGGAGCCCTCCCGTGACACCTGCCCCTAGCCCTCGGCCAACCCCTACCACTACAACTAATTCTAGGCCTAACATGAGCCCTAACACTAACACTGCCCGTAGGCCTCTGCCAACCACTAGCCCTTCACCTAATCCTACCCCGAGCACTCCCCCTCGCCCTAGGCCTACGCCTACCACTACCTCTAATCCTACCCCTACCCCAGGCCCTACAGCTACCCCTACCCATAGGCACACCCCCATCCCTACCACTAGCTACAGCTCCAACTCCTGGCCCTAGGCCTACTCCTAGGTTTACCCCGACACCCACCTCTTGCCCTATGCCTACCCCAGCGCTACGCCTACCGCTCCCACTAGCCCTATCTCGGGCCCTAGACCAACGCCAGGTGCTCACTCTAGTCCGAGGCCTAGCAGTTGCCCGTCACCGAACAGTACACCTTGCCCTACCGTTAGCCAGAGGACTAACCCGTGTCCTACGGAATCACCCTGGACCCACACTTAGCCACACTCGAATCCAGCCCTACACCTGATTCAAGTCCTAGGACTAACCGGAGCCCTCCCGTGACACCTGCCCCTAGCCCTCGGCCAACCCCTACCACTACAACTAATTCTAGGCCTAACATGAGCCCTAACACTAACACTGCCCGTAGGCCTCTGCCAACCACTAGCCCTTCACCTAACCCTACCCCGAGCACTCCCCCTCGCCCTAGGCCTACGCCTAGCACTACCTCTAGTCCTACCCCTACCCCTGGCCCTACAGCTACCCCTACCGATAGGCACACCCCCATCCCTACCCCTAGCCACAGCTCGAACTCTTGGCCCTAGGCCTACTACTAGGTTTACCCTGACACCAACCTCTTGCCCTATGCCTACCCCAGCGCTACGCCTACCGCTCCCACTAGCCCTAGCTCGGGCCCTAGACCACGCCCAGTGCTCATTCTAGTCCGAGGCCTAGCACTTGCCCGTCGCCGACCTGTACACCTTGCCCTACCGTTAGCCACAACACTAACCTGTGTCCCACGAAATCACCCTGTACCCACCCTTAGCCACACCCGAATCCAGCCCTACACATGTTCTGAGTCCTAGGACTAAACTGAGCCCTCCCTTGACACCTACCCCTAGCCCTCGGCCACCCCTACCACTACCACTAATCCTAGGCCTAACATGAGACCTAACACTAACACTGCCCGTGGCCTCTGCCAACAACTAGCCCTTCAACTAACCCTACCCCGAGCACGCCCCCTCGCCCTAGGCCTACGCCTAGCACTACCTCTAGTCCTACCCCTACCCCTGGCCCTACAGCTACCCCTACCCATAGGCCCACACCCATCCCTACCCCTAGCCAAAGCTCCAACTCCTGGCCCTAGGCCTACTCCTAGGTTTACCCCGACACCCACCTCTTGCCCTATGCCTACCCCAGCGCTACGCCTACGGCTCGCACTAGCCCTAGCTCGGGACCTAGACCAACGCCCAGTGCTCACTCTAGTCCGAGGCCTAGCACTTGCCCGTTGCCGACCAGTACACCTTGCCCTACCGTTAGCCAGAGGACTAACCCGTGTCCTACGGAATCACACTGGACCCACACCCGAATCCAGCCCTACACCTGTTTCAAGTCCTAGGACTAACCGGAGCCCTCCCGTGACACCTGCCCCTAGCCCTCGGCCAACCCCTACCACTACAACTAATTCTAGGCCTAACATGAGCCCTAACACTAACACTGCCCGTAGGCCTCTGCCAACCACTAGCCCTTCACCTAATCCTACCCCGAGCACTCCCCCTCGCCCTAGGCCTACGCCTACCACTACCTCTAATCCTACCCCTACCCCAGGCCCTACAGCTACCCCTACCCATAGGCACACCCCCATCCCTACCACTAGCTACAGCTCCAACTCCTGGCCCTAGGCCTACTCCTAGGTTTACCCCGACACCCACCTCTTGCCCTATGCCAACCCCAGCGCTACGCCTACCGCTCCCACTAACCCTAGTTCGGGACCTAAACCACGCGCAGTGCTCACTCTAGTCCGAGACCTAGCACTTTCCCGTCGCCGACCTGTACACCTTGCCCTACCGTTAGCCAGAACACTAACCTGTGTCCCACGAAATCACCCTGTACCCACCCTTAGCCACACCCGAATCCAGCCCTACACATGTTCCGAGTCCTAGGACTAACCGGAGCCCTCCCGTGACACCTGCCCCTACCCTTTGGCCAACCCCTACCACTACAACTAATCCTAGGCCTAACATGAGCCCTAACACTAACACTGCCCGAGGGCCTCTGCCAACCACTAGCCCTTCAAGTCACCCTACCCCGAGCACTCCCCCTCGCCCTAGGCCTACGCCTAGCACTACCTCTAGTCTTACCCCTACCCCTGGCCCTAGAGCTACCCCTACCCATAGGCCCACACCCATCCCTACCCCTAGCCACAGCTCCAACTCCTGGCCCTAGGCCTACTCCTAGGTTTACCCCGACACCCACCTCTTGCCCTATGCCTACCCCAGCGCTACGCCTACGGCTCGCACTAGCCCTAGCTCGGGACCTAGACCAACGCCCAGTGCTCACTCTAGTCCGAGGCCTAGCACTTGCCCGTTGCCGACCAGTACACCTTGCCCTACCGTTAGCCAGAGCACTAACCCGTGTCCTACGGAATCACCCTGGACCCACCCTTAGCCACACCCGAATCCAGCCCTACACCTGTTCTGAGTCCTAGGACTAAACGGAGCCCTCCATTGACACCTACCCCTAGCCCGCGGCCAACCCCTACCACTACCACTAATCCTAGGCCTAACATGAGCCCTAACACTAACACTGCCCGTGGGCCTCTGCCAACCACTAGCCCTTCACCTAACCCTACCCCGAGCTCTCCCCCTCGCCCTAGGCCTACGCCTAGCACTACCTCTAGTCCTACCCCTACCCCTGGCCCTACAGCTACCCCTACCCATAGGCACACCCCCATCCCTACCCCTAGCCACAGCTCCAACTCCTGGCCCTAGGCCTACTCCTAGGTTTACCCTGACACCCACCTCTTGCCCTATGCCTACCCCAGCGCTACGCCTAACGCTCCCACTAGCCCTAGCTCGGGCCCTAGACCACGCCCAGTGCTCACTCTAGTCCGAGGCCTAGCACTTGCCCGTCGCCGACCTGTACACCTTGCCCTACCGTTAGCCAGAACACTAACCTGTGTCCCACGAAATCACCCTGTACCCACCCTTAGCCACGCCCGAAACCAGCCCTACACCTGTTCCGAGTCCTAGGACTAGCCGGAGTTTTCCCGTGACACCTACTCCTAAGCCTCGGCCAACCCCTACCACTACCACTAATCCTAGGCCTAACATGAGCCCTAACCCTAACACTGCCCGTGTGCCTCTGCCAACCACTAGCACTTCACCTAACCCTACCCCGAGCACTCCCCTTCGCCCTAGGCCTACGTCTAGCACTACCTCTAGTCCTACCCCTACCCCTGGCCCTACAGCTACCCCAACCCATAGGCCCACACCCATCCCTACCCCTAGCCACAGCTCCAACTCCTGGCCCTAGGCCTACTCCTAGGTTTACCCCGACACCCACCTCTTGCCCTATGCCTACCCCAGCGCTACGCCTACGGCTCGCACTAGCCCTAGCTCGGGACCTAGACCAACGCCCAGTGCTCACTCTAGTCCGAGGCCTAGCACTTGCCCGTCGCCGACCAGTACACCTTGCCCTACCGTTAGCCAGAGGACTAACCCGTGTCCTACGGAATCACACTGGACCCACACTTAGCCACACCCGAATCCAGCCCTACACCTGTTTCAAGTCCTAGGACTAACCGGAGCCCTCCCGTGACACCTGCCCCAGCCCTCGGCCAACCCCTACCACTACAACTAATTCTAGGCCTAACATGAGCCCTAACACTAACACTGCCCGTAGGCCTCTGCCAACCACTAGCCCTTCACCTAATCCTACCCCGAGCACTCCCCCTCGCCCTAGGCCTACGCCTACCACTACCTCTAATCCTACCCCTACCCCAGGCCCTACAGCTACCCCTACCCATAGGCACACCCCCATCCCTACCACTAGCTACAGCTCCAACTCCTGGCCCTAGGCCTACTCCTAGGTTTACCCCGACACCCACCTCTTGCCCTATGCCAACCCCAGCGCTACGCCTACCGCTCCCACTAACCCTAGTTCGGGACCTAAACCACGCCCAGTGCTCACTCTAGTCCGAGACCTAGCACTTGCCCGTCGCCGACCTGTACACCTTGCCCTACCGTTAGCCAGAACACTAACCTGTGTCCCACGAAATCACCCTGTACCCACCCTTAGCCACACCCGAATCCAGCCCTACACATGTTCCGAGTCCTAGGACTAACCGGAGCCCTCCCGTGACACCTGCCCCTACCCTTTGGCCAACCCCTACCACTACAACTAATCCTAGGCCTAACATGAGCCCTAACACTAACACTGCCCGAGGGCCTCTGCCAACCACTAGCCCTTCAAGTCACCCTACCCCGAGCACTCCCCCTCGCCCTAGGCCTACGCCTAGCACTACCTCTAGTCTTACCCCTACCCCTGGCCCTACAGCTACCCCTACCCATAGGCCCACACCCATCCCTACCCCTAGCCACAGCTCCAACTCCTGGCCCTAGGCCTACTCCTAGGTTTACCCCGACACCCACCTCTTGCCCTATGCCTACCCCAGCGCTACGCCTACGGCTCGCACTAGCCCTAGCTCGGGACCTAGACCAACGCCCAGTGCTCACTCTAGTCCGAGGCCTAGCACTTGCCCGTTGCCGACCAGTACACCTTGCCCTACCGTTAGCCAGAGCACTAACCCGTGTCCTACGGAATCACCCTGGACCCACCCTAGCCACACCCGAATCCAGCCCTACAACTCTTCGGAGTCCTAGGACTAAACGGAGCCCTCCCGTGACACCTACCCCTAGCCCTCGGCCAACCCCTACCACTACCACTAATCCTAGGCCTAACATGAGACCTAACACTAACACTGCCCGTGGGCCTCTGCCAACAACTAGCCCTTCAACTAACCCTACCCCGAGCATGCCCCCTCTCCCTAGTCCTACGCTTAGCACTACCTCTAGTCCTACCACTACCCCTGGCCCTACAGCTACAACTAACCATAGGCCCACCCCCATCCCTACCCCTAGCCACAGCTCCAACTCCTGGCCCTAGGCCTACTCCTAGGTTTACCCCAACACCCACCTCTTGCCCTATGCCTACCCCAGCGCTACACCTACCGCTCCCACTAGTTCTAGCTCGGCCCTAGACCAACACCCAGTGCTCACTCTAGTCCGAAGCCTAGCATTTGCCCGTCCCCGACCAGTACACCTTACCCTACCGTTAGCCAGAACCCTAACCTGTGTCCCACGAAATCACCCTGGACCCACCCTTAGCCACACCTGAATCCAGCCCTACACCTGTTCCGAGTCCTAGGACTAACCGGAGTTTTCCCGTGACACCTACTCCTAAGCCTCGGCCAACCCCTATCACTACCACTAATCCTAGGCCTAACATGAGCCCTAACCCTAACACTGCCCGTGTGCCTCTGCCAACCACTAGCACTTCACCTAACCCTACCCTGAGCACTCCCCCTCGCCCTAGGACTACGTCTAGCACTACCTCTAGTCCTACCCCTACACCTGGCCCTACAGCTACCCCTAACCATAGGCCAACCCCCATCACTACCCCTACCACAGCTCCAACTCCTATCCCTAGGACTACTCCTAGGTTTACCCCGACACCCACCTCTTGCCCTATGCCTACCCCAGCGCTACACCTACCGCTCCCACTAGCCCTAGCTCAGGCCCTAGACCAACGCCAGGTGCTCACTCTAGTCCGAGGCCTAGCACTTGCCCGTCACCGAACAGTACACCTTGCCCTACCGTTAGCCAGAGGACTAACCCGTGTCATACGGAATCACCCTGGACCCACACTTAGCCACACCCGAATCCAGCCCTACACCGGTTTCAAGTCCTAGGACTAACCGGAGCCCTCCCGTGACACCTGCCCCTAGCCCTCGGCCAACCCCTACCACTACAACTAATTCTAGGCCTAACATGTGCCCTAACACTAGCACTGCCCGTAGGACTCTGCCAACCACTAGCCCTTCACCTAACCCTACCCGGAGCACTCCCCCTCGCCCTAGGCCTACGCCTAGCACTACCTCTAGTCCTACCCCTGCCCCTTGCCCTACAGCTACCCCTACCGATAGGCACACCCCCATCCCTACCCCTAGCCACAGCTCCAACTCCTGGCCCTAGGCCTACTCCTAGGTTTACCCTGACACCCACCTCTTGCCCTATGCCTACCCCAGCGCTACGCCTACCGCTCCCACTAGCCCTAGCTCGGGCCCTAGACCAACGCCCAGTGCTCACTCTAGTCCGAGGCCTAGCACTTGCCCGTCGCCGACCTGTACACCTTGCCCTACCGTTAGCCACAACACTAACCTGTGTCCCACGAAATCACCCTGTACCCACCCTTAGCCACACCCGAATCCAGCCCTACACATGTTCTGAGTCCTAGGACTAAACTGAGCCCTCCCTTGACACCTACCCCTAGCCCTCGGCCACCCCTACCACTACCACTAATCCTAGGCCTAACATGAGACCTAACACTAACACTGCCCGTGGGCCTCTGCCAACAACTAGCCCTTCAACTAACCCTACCCCGAGCACGCCCCCTCGCCCTAGGCCTACGCTTAGCACTACCTCTAGTCCTACCCCTACCCCTGGCCCTACAGCTACAACTAACCATAGGCCCACCCCCATCCCTACCCCTAGTCACAGCTCCAACTCCTGGCCCTAGGCCTACTCCTAGGTTTACCCCAACACCCACCTCTTGCCCTATGCCTACCCCAGCGCTACACCTACCGCTCCGACTAGTTCTAGCTCGGCCTAGACCAACGCCCAGTGCTCACTCTAGTCCGAAGCCTAGCATTTACCCGTCCCCGACCAGTACACCTTGCCCTACCATTAGCCAGAACACTAACCTGTGTCCCACAAAATCACCCTGGACCTACCCTTAGCCACACCCGAAACCAGCCCTACACCTGTTCCGAGTCCTAGGACTAACCGGAGTTTTTCCGTGACACCTACCTCTAACCCTCGGCCTACCCCTACCACTACCACTAATCCTAGGCCTAACATGAGCCCTAAGCCTAACACTGCCCGTGTGCCTCTGCCAACCACTAGCACTTCACCTAACCCTACCCCGAGCACTCCCCCTCGCCCTAGGCCTGCGCCTAGCACTACCTCTAGTCCTACCCCTACACCTGGCCCTACAGCTACCCCTAACCATAGGCCAACCCCCATCACTACCCCTAGCCACAGCTCCACCTCGTGGCCCTAGGCCTACTCCTAGGTTTACCCCGACACCCACCTCTTGCCCTATGCCAACCCCAGCGCTACACCTACCGCTCCTACTAGTTCTAGCTCGGCCCTAGACCAACGCCCAGTGCTCACTCTAGTCCAAGGCCTAGCACTTGCCCGTTGCTGACCAGTACACCTTGCCCTACCGTTAGCCAGAGCACTAACTAGTGTCCTACGGAATCACCCTGGACCCACCCTTAGCCACACCCGAATCCAGCCCTACATCTGTTCGGAGTCCTAGGACTAAACGGAGCCCTCCCGTGACACCTACCTCTAGCCCTCGGCCAACCCCTACCACTACCACTAATCCTAGGCCTAACATGTGCCCTAAAACTAACACTGCCCGTGGGCCTCTGCCAACCACTAGCCCTTCAACTCACCCTACCCCGAGCACTCCCCCTCGCCCTAGGCCTACGCCTAGCACTACCTCTAGTCCTACCCCTACCCCTGGCCCTACAGCTACACCTAACCATAGGCACACCCCCATCCCTACCCCTAGCCACAGCTCCAACTCCTGGCCCTAGGCCTACTCCTAGGTTTACCCCAACACGCACCTGTTGCCCTATGCCTACTTCAACGCTACACCTACCGCTCCCACTAGTTCTAGCTCGGCCTTAGACCAACGCCCAGTGCTCACTCTAGTCCGAGGCCTAGCATTTGCCCGTCTCCGACCAGTACACCTTACTCTACCGTTAGCCAGAACCCTAACCTGTGTCCCACGAAATCACCCTGGACCCACCCTTAGCCACACGCGAAACCAGCCCTACACCTGTTCCGAGTCCTAGGACTAACCGGAGCCCTCCCTTGACACCTACCCCTAGCCCTCGGCCACCCCTACCACTACCACTAATCCTAGGCCTAACATGAGACCTAACACTAACACTGCCCGTGGCCTCTGCCAACAACTAGCCCTTCAACTAACCCTACCCCGAGCACTCCCCCTCGCCCTAGGCCTACGCCTAGCACTACCTCTAGTCCTACCCCTACCCCTGGCCCTACAGCTACCCCTACCCATAGGCCCACACCCATCCCTACCCCTAGCCACAGCTCCAACTCCTGGCCCTAGGCCTACTCCTAGGTTTACCCCGACACCCACCTCTTGCCCTATGCCTACCGCAGCGCTACGCCTACGGCTCGCACTAGCCCTAGCTCGGGACCTAGACCAACGCCCAGTGCTCACTCTAGTCCGAGGCCTAGCACTTGCCCGTTGCCGACCAGTACACCTTGCCCTACCGTTAGCCAGAGGACTAACCCGTGTCCTACGGAATCACACTGGAACCACACTTAGCCACACCTGAATCCAGCCCTACACCTGTTTCAAGTCCTAGGACTAACCGGAGCCCTCCCGTGACACCTGCCCCTAGCCCTCGGCCAACCCCTACCACTACAACTAATTCTAGGCCTAACATGAGCCCTAACACTAACACTGCCCGTAGGCCTCTGCCAACCACTAGCCCTTCACCTAATCCTACCCCGAGCACTCCCCCTCGCCCTAGGCCTACGCCTACCACTACCTCTAATCCTACCCCTACCCCAGGCCCTACAGCTACCCCTACCCATAGGCACACCCCCATCCCTACCACTAGCTACAGCTCCAACTCCTGGCCCTAGGCCTACTCCTAGGTTTACCCCGACACCCACCTCTTGCCCTATGCCAACCCCAGCGCTACGCCTACCGCTCCCACTAACCCTAGTTCGGGACCTAAACCACGCCCAGTGCTCACTCTAGTCCGAGACCTAGCACTTGCCCGTCGCCGACCTGTACACCTTGCCCTACCGTTAGCCAGAACACTAACCTGTGTCCCACGAAATCACCCTGTACCCACCCTTAGCCACACCCGAATCCAGCCCTACACATGTTCCGAGTCCTAGGACTAACCGGAGCCCTCCCGTGACACCTGCCCCTACCCTTTGGCCAAGCCCTACCACTACAACTAATCCTAGGCCTAACATGAGCCCTAACACTAACACTGCCCGAGGGCCTCTGCCAACCACTAGCCCTTCAAGTCACCCTACCCCGAGCACTCCCCCTCGCCCTAGGCCTACGCCTAGCACTACCTCTAGTCTTACCCCTACCCCTGGCCCTACAGCTACCCCTACCCATAGGCCCACACCCATCCCTACCCCTAGCCACAGCTCCAACTCCTGGCCCTAGGCCTACTCCTAGGTTTACCCCGACACCCACCTCTTGCCCTATGCCTACCCCAGCGCTACGCCTACGGCTCGCACTAGCCCTAGCTCGGGACCTAGACCAACGCCCAGTGCTCACTCTAGTCCGAGGCCTAGCACTTGCCCGTTGCCGACCAGTACACCTTGCCCTACCGTTAGCCAGAGCACTAACCCGTGTTGTACGGAATCACCCTGGACCCACCCTTAGCCACACCCGAATCCAGCCCTACACCTGTTCTGAGTCCTAGGACTAAACGGAGCCCTCCATTGACACCTACCCCTAGCCCGCGGCCAACCCCTACCACTACCACTAATCCTAGGCCTAACATGAGCCCTAACACTAGCACTGCCCGTGGGCCTCTGCCAACCACTAGCCCTTCACCTAACCCTACCCCGAGCTCTCCCCCTCGCCCTAGGCCTACGCCTAGCACTACCTCTAGTCCTACCCCTACCCCTGGCCCTACAGCTACCCCTACCCATAGGCACACCCCCATCCCTACCCCTAGCCACAGCTCCAACTCCTGGCCCTAGGCCTACTCCTAGGTTTACCCTGACACCCACCTCTTGCCCTATGCCTACCCCAGCGCTACGCCTAACGCTCCCACTAGCCCTAGCTCGGGCCCTAGACCACGCCCAGTGCTCACTCTAGTCCGAGGCCTAGCACTTGCCCGTCGCCGACCTGTACACCTTGCCCTACCGTTAGCCAGAACACTAACCTGTGTCCCACGAAATCACCCTGTACCCACCCTTAGCCACGCCCGAAACCAGCCCTACACCTGTTCCGAGTCCTAGGACTAGCCGGAGTTTTCCCGTGACACCTACTCCTAAGCCTCGGCCAACCCCTACCACTACCACTAATCCTAGGCCTAACATGAGCCCTAACCCTAACACTGCCCGTGTGCCTCTGCCAACCACTAGCACTTCACCTAACCCTACCCCGAGCACTCCCCTTCGCCCTAGGCCTACGTTTAGCACTACCTCTAGTCCTACCCCTACACCTGGCCCTACAGCTACCCCTAACCATAGGCCAACCCCCATCACTACCCCTAGCCACAGCTCCAACTCCTATCCCTAGGACTACTCCTAGGTTTACCCCGACACCCACCTCTTGCCCTATGCCTACCCCAGCGCTACACCTACCGCTCCCACTAGCCCTAGCTCAGGCCCTAGACCAACGCCAGGTGCTCACTCTAGTCCGAGGGCTAGCACTTGCCCGTCACCGAACAGTACACCTTGCCCTACCGTTAGCCAGAGGACTAAACCGTGTCCTACGGAATCACACTGGACCCACACTTAGCCACACCCGAATCCAGCCCTACACCTGTTCTGAGTCCTAGGACTAACCGGAGCCCTCCCGTGACACCTGCCCCTAGCCCTCGGCCAACCCCTACCACTACAACTAATTCTAGGCCTAACATGAGCCCTAACACTAACACTGCCCGTAGGCCTCTGCCAACCACTAGCCCTTCACCTAATCCTACCCCGAGCACTCCCCCTCGCCCTAGGCCTACGCCTACCACTACCTCTAATCCTATCCCTACCCCAGGCCCTACAGCTACCCCTACCCATAGGCACACCCCCATCCCTACCACTAGCTACAGCTCCAACTCCTGGCCCTAGGCCTACTCCTAGGTTTACCCCGACACCCACCTCTTGCCCTATGCCTACCCCAGCGCTACGCCTACCGCTCCCACTAGCCCTATCTCGGGCCCTAGACCAACGCCAGGTGCTCACTCTAGTCCGAGGCCTAGCACTTGCCCGTCACCGAACAGTACACCTTGCCCTACCGTTAGCCAGAGGACTAACCCGTGTCCTACGGAATCACCCTGGACCCACACTTAGCCACACTCGAATCCAGCCCTACACCTGATTCAAGTCCTAGGACTAACCGGAGCCCTCCCGTGACACCTGCCCCTACCCCTCGGCCAACCCCTACCACTAACACTAATTCTAGGCCTAACATGAGCCCTAACACTAACACTGCCCGTAGGCCTCTGCCAACCACTAGCCCTTCACCTAACCCTACCCCGAGCACTCCCCCTCGCCCTAGGCCTACGCCTAGCACTACCTCTAGTCCTACCCCTACCCCTGGCCCTACAGCTACCCCTACCGATAGGCACACCCCCATCCCTACCCCTAGCCACAGCTCGAAATCTTGGCCCTAGGCCTACTACTAGGTTTACCCTGACACCAACCTCTTGCCCTATGCCTACCCCAGCGCTACGCCTACCGCTCCCACTAGCCCTAGCTCGGGCCCTAGACCACGCCCAGTGCTCATTCTAGTCCGAGGCCTAGCACTTGCCTGTCGCCGACCTGTACACCTTGCCCTACCGTTAGCCACAACACTAACCTGTGTCCCACGAAATCACCCTGTACCCACCCTTAGCCACACCCGAATCCAGCCCTACACATGTTCTGAGTCCTAGGACTAAACTGAGCCCTCCCTTGACACCTACCCCTAGCCCTCGGCCACCCCTACCACTACCACTAATCCTAGGCCTAACATGAGACCTAACACTAACACTGCCCGTGGCCTCTGCCAACAACTAGCCCTTCAACTAACCCTACCCCGAGCACTCCCCCTCGCCCTAGGCCTACGCCTAGCACTACCTCTAGTCCTACCCCTACCCCTGGCCCTACAGCTACCCCTACCCATAGGCCCACACCCATCCCTACCCCTAGCCACAGCTCCAACTCCTGGCCCTAGGCCTACTCCTAGGTTTACCCCGACACCCACCTCTTGCCCTATGCCTACCCCAGCGCTACGCCTACGGCTCGCACTAGCCCTAGCTCGGGACCTAGACCAACGCCCAGTGCTCACTCTAGTCCGAGGCCTAGCACTTGCCCGTTGCCGACCAGTACACCTTGCCCTACCGTTAGCCAGAGGACTAACCCGTGTCCTACGGAATCACACTGGACCCACAGTTAGCCACACCCGAATCCAGCCCTACACCTGTTTCAAGTCCTAGGACTAACCGGAGCCCTCCCGTGACACCTGCCCCTAGCCCTCGGCCAACCCCTACCACTACAACTAATTCTAGGCCTAACATGAGCCCTAACACTAACACTGCCCATAGGCCTCTGCCAACCACTAGCCCTTCACCTAATCCTACCCCGAGCACTCCCCCTCGCCCTAGGCCTACGCCTACCACTACCTCTAATCCTACCCCTACCCCAGGCCCTACAGCTACCCCTACCCATAGGCACACCCCCATCCCTACCACTAGCTACAGCTCCAACTCCTGGCCCTAGGCCTACTCCTAGGTTTACCCCGACACCCACCTCTTGCCCTATGCCAACCCCAGCGCTACGCCTACCGCTCCCACTAACCCTAGTTCGGGACCTAAACCACGCCCAGTGCTCACTCTAGTCCGAGACCTAGCACTTGCCCGTCGCCGACCTGTACACCTTGCCCTACCGTTAGCCAGAACACTAACCTGTGTCCCACGAAATCACCCTGTACCCACCCTTAGCCACACCCGAATCCAGCCCTACACATGTTCTGAGTCCTAGGACTAAACTGAGCCCTCCCGTGACACCTGCCCCTACCCTTTGGCCAACCCCTACCACTACAACTAATCCTAGGCCTAACATGAGCCCTAACACTAACACTGCCCGAGGGCCTCTGCCAACCACTAGCCCTTCAAGTCACCCTACCCCGAGCACTCCCCCTCGCCCTAGGCCTACGCCTAGCACTACCTCTAGTCTTACCCCTACCCCTGGCCCTACAGCTACCCCTACCCATAGGCCCACACCCATCCCTACCCCTAGCCACAGCTCCAAATCCTGGCCCTAGGCCTACTCCTAGGTTTACCCCGACACCCACCTCTTGCCCTATGCCTACCCCAGCGCTACGCCTACGGCTCGCACTAGCCCTAGCTCGGGACCTAGACCAACGCCCAGTGCTCACTCTAGTCCGAGGCCTAGCACTTGCCCGTTGCCGACCAGTACACCTTGCCCTACCGTTAGCCAGAGCACTAACCCGTGTCCTACGGAATCACCCTGGACCCACCCTAGCCACACCCGAATCCAGCCCTACAACTCTTCGGAGTCCTAGGACTAAACGGAGCCCTCCCGTGACACCTACCCCTAGCCCTCGGCCAACCCCTACCACTACCACTAATCCTAGGCCTAACATGAGACCTAACACTAACACTGCCCGTGGGCCTCTGCCAACAACTAGCCCTTCAACTAACCCTACCCCGAGCATGCCCCCTCTCCCTAGGCCTACGCTTAGCACTACCTCTAGTCCTACCACTACCCCTGGCCCTACAGCTACAACTAACCATAGGCCCACCCCCATCCCTACCCCTAGCCACAGCTCCAACTCCTGGCCCTAGGCCTACTCCTAGGTTTACCCCAACACCCACCTCTTGCCCTATGCCTACCCCAGCGCTACACCTACCGCTCCCACTAGTTCTAGCTCGGCCCTAGACCAACACCCAGTGCTCACTCTAGTCCGAAGCCTAGCATTTGCCCGTCCCCGACCAGTACACCTTACCCTACCGTTAGCCAGAACCCTAACCTGTGTCCCACGAAATCACCCTGGACCCACCCTTAGCCACACCTGAATCCAGCCCTACACCTGTTCCGAGTCCTAGGACTAACCGGAGTTTTCCCGTGACACCTACTCCTAAGCCTCGGCCAACCCCTATCACTACCACTAATCCTAGGCCTAACATGAGCCCTAACCCTAACACTGCCCGTGTGCCTCTGCCAACCACTAGCACTTCACCTAACCCTACCCTGAGCACTCCCCCTCGCCCTAGGCCTACGTCTAGCACTACCTCTAGTCCTACACCTACACCTGGCCCTACAGCTACCCCTAACCATAGGCCAACCCCCATCACTACCCCTACCACAGCTCCAACTCCTATCCCTAGGACTACTCCTAGGTTTACCCCGACACCCACCTCTTGCCCTATGCCTACCCCAGCGCTACACCTACCGCTCCCACTAGCCCTAGCTCAGGCCCTAGACCAACGCCAGGTGCTCACTCTAGTCCGAGGCCTAGCACTTGCCCGTCACCGAACAGTACACCTTGCCCTACCGTTAGCCAGAGGACTAACCCGTGTCATACGGAATCACCCTGGACCCACACTTAGCCACACCCGAATCCAGCCCTACACCTGTTTCAAGTCCTAGGACTAACCGGAGCCCTCCCGTGACACCTGCCCCTAGCCCTCGGCCAACCCCTACCACTACAACTAATTCTAGGCCTAACATGAGCCCTAACACTAGCACTGCCCGTAGGACTCTGCCAACCACTAGCCCTTCACCTAACCCTACCCGGAGCACTCCCCCTCGCCCTAGGCCTACGCCTAGCACTACCTCTAGTCCTACCCCTGCCCCTTGCCCTACAGCTACCCCTACCGATAGGCACACCCCCATCCCTACCCCTAGCCACAGCTCCAACTCCTGGCCCTAGGCCTACTCCTAGGTTTACCCTGACACCCACCTCTTGCCCTATGCCTACCCCAGCGCTACGCCTACCGCTCCCACTAGCCCTAGCTCGGGCCCTAGACCAACGCCCAGTGCTCACTCTAGTCCGAGGCCTAGCACTTGCCCGTCGCCGACCTGTACACCTTGCCCTACCGTTAGCCACAACACTAACCTGTGTCCCACGAAATCACCCTGTACCCACCCTTAGCCACACCCGAATCCAGCCCTACACATGTTCTGAGTCCTAGGACTAAACTGAGCCCTCCCTTGACTCCTACCCCTAGCCCTCGGCCACCCCTACCACTACCACTAATCCTAGGCCTAACATGAGACCTAACACTAACACTGCCCGTGGGCCTCTGCCAACAACTAGCCCTTCAACTAACCCTACCCCGAGCACGCCCCCTCGCCCTAGGCCTACGCTTAGCACTACCTCTAGTCCTACCCCTACCCCTGGCCCTACAGCTACAACTAACCATAGGCCCACCCCCATCCCTACCCCTAGTCACAGCTCCAACTCCTGGCCCTAGGCCTACTCCTAGGTTTACCCCAACACCCACCTCTTGCCCTATGCCTACCCCAGCGCTACACCTACCGCTCCGACTAGTTCTAGCTCGGCCTAGACCAACGCCCAGTGCTCACTCTAGTCCGAAGCCTAGCATTTACCCGTCCCCGACCAGTACACCTTGCCCTACCATTAGCCAGAACACTAACCTGTGTCCCACAAAATCACCCTGGACCTACCCTTAGCCACACCCGAAACCAGCCCTACACCTGTTCCGAGTCCTAGGACTAACCGGAGTTTTTCCGTGACACCTACCTCTAACCCTCGGCCTACCCCTACCACTACCACTAATCCTAGGCCTAACATGAGCCCTAAGCCTAACACTGCCCGTGTGCCTCTGCCAACCACTAGCACTTCACCTAACCCTACCCCGAGCACTCCCCCTCGCCCTAGGCCTGCGCCTAGCACTACCTCTAGTCCTACCCCTACACCTGGCCCTACAGCTACCCCTAACCATAGGACAACCCCCATCACTACCCCTAGCCACAGCTCCACCTCCTGGCCCTAGGCCTACTCCTAGGTTTACCCCGACACCCACCTCTTGCCCTATGCCAACCCCAGCGCTACACCTACCGCTCCTACTAGTTCTAGCTCGGCCCTAGACCAACGCCCAGTGCTCACTCTAGTCCAAGGCCTAGCACTTGCCCGTTGCTGACCAGTACACCTTGCCCTACCGTTAGCCAGAGCACTAACTAGTGTCCTACGGAATCACCCTGGACCCACCCTTAGCCACACCCGAATCCAGCCCTACATCTGTTCGGAGTCCTAGGACTAAACGGAGCCCTCCCGTGACACCTACCTCTAGCCCTCGGCCAACCCCTACCACTACCACTAATCCTAGGCCTAACATGTGCCCTAAAACTAACACTGCCCGTGGGCCTCTGCCAACCACTAGCCCTTCAACTCACCCTACCCCGAGCACTCCCCCTCGCCCTAGGCCTACGCCTAGCACTACCTCTAGTCCTACCCCTACCCCTGGCCCTACAGCTACACCTAACCATAGGCACACCCCCATCCCTACCCCTAGCCACAGCTCCAACTCCTGGCCCTAGGCCTACTCCTAGGTTTACCCCAACACGCACCTGTTGCCCTATGCCTACTTCAACGCTACACCTACCGCTCCCACTAGTTCTAGCTCGGCCTTAGACCAACGCCCAGTGCTCACTCTAGTCCGAGGCCTAGCATTTGCCCGTCTCCGACCAGTACACCTTACTCTACCGTTAGCCAGAACCCTAACCTGTGTCCCACGAAATCACCCTGGACCCACCCTTAGCCACACGCGAAACCAGCCCTACACCTGTTCCGAGTCCTAGGACTAACCGGAGCCCTCCCTTGACACCTACCCCTAGCCCTCGGCCACCCCTACCACTACCACTAATCCTAGGCCTAACATGAGACCTAACACTAACACTGCCCGTGGCCTCTGCCAACAACTAGCCCTTCAACTAACCCTACCCCGAGCACTCCCCCTCGCCCTAGGCCTACGCCTAGCACTACCTCTAGTCCTACCCCTACCCCTGGCCCTACAGCTACCCCTACCCATAGGCCCACACCCATCCCTACCCCTAGCCACAGCTCCAACTCCTGGCCCTAGGCCTACTCCTAGGTTTACCCCGACACCCACCTCTTGCCCTATGCCTACCCCAGCGCTACGCCTACGGCTCGCACTAGCCCTAGCTCGGGACCTAGACCAACGCCCAGTGCTCACTCTAGTCCGAGGCCTAGCACTTGCCCGTTGCCGACCAGTACACCTTGCCCTACCGTTAGCCAGAGGACTAACCCGTGTCCTACGGAATCACACTGGAACCACACTTAGCCACACCCGAATCCAGCCCTACACCTGTTTCAAGTCCTAGGACTAACCGGAGCCCTCCCGTGACACCTGCCCCTAGCCCTCGGCCAACCCCTACCACTACAACTAATTCTAGGCCTAACATGAGCCCTAACACTAACACTGCCCGTAGGCCTCTGCCAACCACTAGCCCTTCACCTAATCCTACCCCGAGCACTCCCCCTCGCCCTAGGCCTACGCCTACCACTACCTCTAATCCTACCCCTACCCCAGGCCCTACAGCTACCCCTACCCATAGGCACACCCCCATCCCTACCACTAGCTACAGCTCCAACTCCTGGCCCTAGGCCTACGCCTAGGTTTACCCCGACACCCACCTCTTGCCCTATGCCAACCCCAGCGCTACGCCTACCGCTCCCACTAACCCTAGTTCGGGACCTAAACCACGCCCAGTGCTCACTCTAGTCCGAGACCTAGCACTTGCCCGTCGCCGACCTGTACACCTTGCCCTACCGTTAGCCAGAACACTAACCTGTGTCCCACGAAATCACCCTGTACCCACCCTTAGCCACACCCGAATCCAGCCCTACACATGTTCCGAGTCCTAGGACTAACCGGAGCCCTCCCGTGACACCTGCCCCTACCCTTTGGCCAAGCCCTACCACTACAACTAATCCTAGGCCTAACATGAGCCCTAACACTAACACTGCCCGAGGGCCTCTGCCAACCACTAGCCCTTCAAGTCACCCTACCCCGAGCACTCCCCCTCGCCCTAGGCCTACGCCTAGCACTACCTCTAGTCTTACCCCTACCCCTGGCCCTACAGCTACCCCTACCCATAGGCCCACACCCATCCCTACCCCTAGCCACAGCTCCAACTCCTGGCCCTAGGCCTACTCCTAGGTTTACCCCGACACCCACCTCTTGCCCTATGCCTACCCCAGCGCTACGCCTACGGCTCGCACTAGCCCTAGCTCGGGACCTAGACCAACGCCCAGTGCTCACTCTAGTCCGAGGCCTAGCACTTGCCCGTTGCCGACCAGTACACCTTGCCCTACCGTTAGCCAGAGCACTAACCCGTGTTGTACGGAATCACCCTGGACCCACCCTTAGCCACACCCGAATCCAGCCCTACACCTGTTCTGAGTCCTAGGACTAAACGGAGCCCTCCATTGACACCTACCCCTAGCCCGCGGCCAACCCCTACCACTACCACTAATCCTAGGCCTAACATGAGCCCTAACACTAGCACTGCCCGTGGGCCTCTGCCAACCACTAGCCCTTCACCTAACCCTACCCCGAGCTCTCCCCCTCGCCCTAGGCCTACGCCTAGCACTACCTCTAGTCCTACCCCTACCCCTGGCCCTACAGCTACCCCTACCCATAGGCACACCCCCATCCCTACCCCTAGCCACAGCTCCAACTCCTTTCCCTAGGCCTACTCCTAGGTTTACCCTGACACCCACCTCTTGCCCTATGCCTACCCCAGCGCTACGCCTAACGCTCCCACTAGCCCTAGCTCGGGCCCTAGACCACGCCCAGTGCTCACTCTAGTCCGAGGCCTAGCACTTGCCCGTCGCCGACCTGTACACCTTGCCCTACCGTTAGCCAGAACACTAACCTGTGTCCCACGAAATCACCCTGTACCCACCCTTAGCCACGCCCGAAACCAGCCCTACACCTGTTCCGAGTCCTAGGACTAGCCGGAGTTTTCCCGTGACACCTACTCCTAAGCCTCGGCCAACCCCTACCACTACCACTAATCCTAGGCCTAACATGAGCCCTAACCCTAACACTGCCCGTGTGCCTCTGCCAACCACTAGCACTTCACCTAACCCTACCCCGAGCACTCCCCTTCGCCCTAGGCCTACGTTTAGCACTACCTCTAGTCCTACCCCTACACCTGGCCCTACAGCTACCCCTAACCATAGGCCAACCCCCATCACTACCCCTAGCCACAGCTCCAACTCCTATCCCTAGGACTACTCCTAGGTTTACCCCGACACCCACCTCTTGCCCTATGCCTACCCCAGCGCTACACCTACCGCTCCCACTAGCCCTAGCTCAGGCCCTAGACCAACGCCAGGTGCTCACTCTAGTCCGAGGGCTAGCACTTGCCCGTCACCGAACAGTACACCTTGCCCTACCGTTAGCCAGAGGACTAAACCGTGTCCTACGGAATCACACTGGACCCACACTTAGCCACACCCGAATCCAGCCCTACACCTGTTTCAAGTCCTAGGACTAACCGGAGCCCTCCCGTGACACCTGCCCCTAGCCCTCGGCCAACCCCTACCACTACAACTAATTCTAGGCCTAACATGAGCCCTAACACTAACACTGCCCGTAGGCCTCTGCCAACCACTAGCCCTTCACCTAATCCTACCCCGAGCACTCCCCCTCGCCCTAGGCCTACGCCTACCACTACCTCTAATCCTATCCCTACCCCAGGCCCTACAGCTACCCCTACCCATAGGCACACCCCCATCCCTACCACTAGCTACAGCTCCAACTCCTGGCCCTAGGCCTACTCCTAGGTTTACCCCGACACCCACCTCTTGCCCTATGCCTACCCCAGCGCTACGCCTACCGCTCCCACTAGCCCTATCTCGGGCCCTAGACCAACGCCAGGTGCTCACTCTAGTCCGAGGCCTAGCACTTGCCCGTCACCGAACAGTACACCTTGCCCTACCGTTAGCCAGAGGACTAACCCTTGTCCTACGGAATCACCCTGGACCCACACTTAGCCACACTCGAATCCAGCCCTACACCTGATTCAAGTCCTAGGACTAACCGGAGCCCTCCCGTGACACCTGCCCCTAGCCCTCGGCCAACCCCTACCACTAACACTAATTCTAGGCCTAACATGAGCCCTAACACTAACACTGCCCGTAGGCCTCTGCCAACCACTAGCCCTTCACCTAACCCTACCCCGAGCACTCCCCCTCGCCCTAGGCCTACGCCTAGCACTACCTCTAGTCCTACCCCTACCCCTGGCCCTACAGCTACCCCTACCGATAGGCACACCCCCATCCCTACCCCTAGCCACAGCTCGAAATCTTGGCCCTAGGCCTACTACTAGGTTTACCCTGACACCAACCTCTTGCCCTATGCCTACCCCAGCGCTACGCCTACCGCTCCCACTAGCCCTAGCTCGGGCCCTAGACCACGCCCAGTGCTCATTCTAGTCCGAGGCCTAGCACTTGCCCGTCGCCGACCTGTACACCTTGCCCTACCGTTAGCCACAACACTAACCTGTGTCCCACGAAATCACCCTGTACCCACCCTTAGCCACACCCGAATCCAGCCCTACACATGTTCTGAGTCCTAGGACTAAACTGAGCCCTCCCTTGACACCTACCCCTAGCCCTCGGCCACCCCTACCACTACCACTAATCCTAGGCCTAACATGAGACCTAACACTAACACTGCCCGTGGCCTCTGCCAACAACTAGCCCTTCAACTAACCCTACCCCGAGCACTCCCCCTCGCCCTAGGCCTACGCCTAGCACTACCTCTAGTCCTACCCCTACCCCTGGCCCTACAGCTACCCCTACCCATAGGCCCACACCCATCCCTACCCCTAGCCACAGCTCCAACTCATGGCCCTAGGCCTACTCCTAGGTTTACCCCGACACCCACCTCTTGCCCTATGCCTACCCCAGCGCTACGCCTACGGCTCGCACTAGCCCTAGCTCGGGACCTAGACCAACGCCCAGTGCTCACTCTAGTCCGAGGCCTAGCACTTGCCCGTTGCCGACCAGTACACCTTGCCCTACCGTTAGCCAGAGGACTAACCCGTGTCCTACGGAATCACACTGGACCCACACTTAGCCACACCCGAATCCAGCCCTACACCTGTTTCAAGTCCTAGGACTAACCGGAGCCCTCCCGTGACACCTGCCCCTAGCCTCGGCCAACCCCTACCACTACAACTAATTCTAGGCCTAACATGAGCCCTAACACTAACACTGCCCGTAGGCCTCTGCCAACCACTAGCCCTTCACCTAATCCTACCCCGAGCACTCCCCCTCGCCCTAGGCCTACGCCTACCACTACCTCTAATCCTACCCCTACCCCAGGCCCTACAGCTACCCCTACCCATAGGCACACCCCCATCCCTACCACTAGCTACAGCTCCAACTCCTGGCCCTAGGCCTACTCCTAGGTTTACCCCGACACCCACCTCTTGCCCTATGCCAACCCCAGCGCTACGCCTACCGCTCCCACTAACCCTAGTTCGGGACCTAAACCACGCCCAGTGCTCACTCTAGTCCGAGACCTAGCACTTGCCCGTCGCCGACCTGTACACCTTGCCCTACCGTTAGCCAGAACACTAACCTGTGTCCCACGAAATCACCCTGTACCCAAGCTTAGCCACACCCGAATCCAGCCCTACACATGTTCCGAGTCCTAGGACTAACCGGAGCCCTCCCGTGACACCTGCCCCTACCCTTTGGCCAACCCCTACCACTACAACTAATCCTAGGCCTAACATGAGCCCTAACACTAACACTGCCCGAGGGCCTCTGCCAACCACTAGCCCTTCAAGTCACCCTACCCCGAGCACTCCCCCTCGCCCTAGGCCTACGCCTAGCACTACCTCTAGTCTTACCCCTACCCCTGGCCCTACAGCTACCCCTACCCATAGGCCCACACCCATCCCTACCCCTAGCCACAGCTCCAACTCCTGGCCCTAGGCCTACTCCTAGGTTTACCCCGACACCCACCTCTTGCCCTATGCCTACCCCAGCGCTACGCCTACGGCTCGCACTAGCCCTAGCTCGGGACCTAGACCAACGCCCAGTGCTCACTCTAGTCCGAGGCCTAGCACTTGCCCGTTGCCGACCAGTACACCTTGCCCTACCGTTAGCCAGAGCACTAACCCGTGTCCTACGGAATCACCCTGGACCCACCCTTAGCCACACCCGAATCCAGCCCTACAACTCTTCGGAGTCCTAGGACTAAACGGAGCCCTCCAGTGACACCTACCCCTAGCCCTCGGCCAACCCCTACCACTACCACTAATCCTAGGCCTAACATGAGATCTAACACTAACACTGCCCGTGGGCCTCTGCCAACAACTAGCCCTTCAACTAACCCTACCCCGAGCATGCCCCCTCGCCCTAGGCCTACGCTTAGCACTACCTCTAGTCCTACCACTACCCCTGGCCCTACAGCTACAACTAACCATAGGCCCACCCCCATCCCTACCCCTAGCCACAGCTCCAACTCCTGGCCCTAGGCCTACTCCTAGGTTTATCCCAACACCCACCTCTTGCCCTATGCCTACCCCAGCGCTACACCTACCGCTCCCACTAGTTCTAGCTCGGCCCTAGACCAACACCCAGTGCTCACTCTAGTCCGAAGCCTAGCATTTGCCCGTCCCCGACCAGTACACCTTACCCTACCATTAGCCAGAACCCTAACCTGTGTCCCACGAAATCACCCTGGACCCACCCTTAGCCACACCTGAATCCAGCCCTACACCTGTTCCGAGTCCTAGGACTAACCGGAGTTTTCCCGTGACACCTACTGCTAACCCTCGGCCAACCCCTACCACTACCACTAATCCTAGGCCTAACATGAGCCCTAACCCTAACACTGCCCGTGTGCCTCTGCCAACCACTAGCACTTCACCTAACCCTACCCCGAGCACTCTCTCTCGCCCTAGGCCTACGCCTAGCACTACCTCTAGTCCTACCGCTACACCTGGCCCTACAGCTACGCCTAACCATAGGCCCACCCCCATCACTACTCCTAGCCACAGCTCCAACTCCTATCCCTAGGACTACTCCTAGGTTGACCCCGACACCCACCTCTTGCCCTATGCCTACCCCAGCGCTACACCTACCGCTCCCACTAGCCCTATCTCGGGTCCTAGACCAATGCCAGGTGCTCACTCTAGTCCAAGGCCTAGCACTTGCCCGTCACCGAACAGTGCACCTTGCACTACCGTTAGCCAGAGGACTAACCCGTGTCCTACGGAATCACCCTGGACCCACACTTAGCCACACCCAAATCCAGCCCTACACCTGTTTCAAGTCCTAGGACTAACCGCAGCCCTCCCGTGACACCTGTCCCTAGCTTTCGGCCAACCCCTACCACTACAACTAATTCTAGGCCTAACATGAGCCCTAACACTAACACTGCCCGTAGGCCTCTGCCAACCACTAGCCCTTCACCTAACCCTACCCCGAGCTCTCCCCCTCGCCCTAGGCCTACGCCTAACACTACCTCTAGTCCTACCCCTACCCCTGGCCCTACAGCTACCCCTACCCATAGGCACACCCGCATCCCTACCCCTAGCCACAGCTCCAACTCCTGGCCCTAGGCCTACTCCTAGGTTTACCCCGACACCCACCTCTTGCCCTATGCCTACTTCAGCGCTACACCTACCGCTCCCACTAGTTCTAGCTTGGCCCTAGACCAACGCCCAGTGCTCACTCTAGTCCGAAGCCTAGCATTTGCCCGTCCCCGACCAGTACACCTTGCCCTACCGTTAGCCAGAACACTAACCTGTGTCCCACGAAATCACCCTGGACCCACCCTTAGCCACACCCGAAACCAGCCCTACACCTGTTTTGAGTCCTAGGTCTAACCGGAGTTTTTCCGTGACACCTACCTCTAACCCTCGGCCTACCCCTACCACTACCACTAATCCTAGGCCTAACATGAGCCTTAAGCCTAACACTGCCCGTGTGCCTCTGCCAACCACTAGCACTTCACCTAACCCTACCCCGAGCACTCCCCTCTCCCTAGGCCTACGCCTAGCACTACCTCTAGTCCTACCCCTACACCTGGCCTTACAGCTACCCCTAACCATAGGCCAACCCCCATCACTACCCCTAGCCACAGCTCCAACTCGTGGCCCTAGGCCTACTCCTAGGTTTACCGCGACACCCACCTCTTGCCCTATGCCTACCCCAGCGCTACACCTACCGCTCCCACTAGTTCTAGCTCGGGCCCTAGACCACGCCCAGTGCTCACTCTAGTCCGAGGCCTAGCACTTGCCCGTCGCCGACCTGTACACCTTGCCCTACCGTTAGCCAGAACACTAACCTGTGTCCCACGAAATCACCCTGTACCCACCCTTAGCCACACCCGAAACCAGCCCTACACCTGTTCCGAGTCCTAGGACTAGCCGGAGTTTTCCCGTGACACCTACTCCTAAGCCTCGGCCAACCCCTACCACTACCACTAATCCTAGGCCTAACATGAGCCCTAACCCTAACACTGCCCGTGTGCATCTGTCAACCACTAGCACTTCACCTAACCCCACCCCGAGCACTCCCCTTCGCCCTAGGCCTACGTCTAGCACTACCTCTAGTCCTACCCCTACACCTGGCCCTACAGCTACCCCTAACCATAGACCAACCCCCATCACTACCCCTAGCCACAGCTCCAACTCCTATCCCTAGGACTACTCCTAGGTTTACCCCGACACCCACCTCTTGCCCTATGCCTACCCCAGCGCTACGCCTACCGCTCCCACTAGCCCTATCTCGGGCCCTAGACCAACGCCAGGTGCTCACTCTAGTCCGAGGCCTAGCACTTGCCCGTCACCGAACAGTACACCTTGCCCTACCGTTAGCCAGAGGACTAACCCGTGTCCTACGGAATCACCCTGGACCCACACTTAGCCACACTCGAATCCAGCCCTACACCTGATTCAAGTCCTAGGACTAACCGGAGCCCTCCCGTGACACCTGCCCCTAGCCCTCGGCCAACCCCTACCACTACAACTAATTCTAGGCCTAACATGAGCCCTAACACTAACACTGCCCGTAGGCCTCTGCCAACCACTAGCCCTTCACCTAACCCTACCCCGAGCACTCCCCCTCGCCCTAGGCCTACGCCTAGCACTACCTCTAGTCCTACCCCTACCCCTGGCCCTACAGCTACCCCTACCGATAGGCACACCCCCATCCCTACCCCTAGCCACAGCTCCATCTCTTGGCCCTAGGCCTACTCCTAGGTTTACCCTGACACCAACCTCTTGCCCTATGCCTACCCCAGCGCTACGCCTACCGCTCCCACTAGCCCTAGCTCGGGACCTAGACCACGCCCAGTGCTCATTCTAGTCCGAGGCCTAGCACTTGCCCGTCGCCGACCTGTACACCTTGCCCTACCGTTAGCCACAACACTAACCTGTGTCCCACGAAATCACCCTGTACCCACCCTTAGCCACACCCGAATCCAGCCCTACACATGTTCTGAGTCCTAGGACTAAACTGAGCCCTCCCTTGACACCTACCCCTAGCCCTCGGCCACCCCTACCACTACCACTAATCCTAGGCCTAACATGAGACCTAACACTAACACTGCCCGTGGCCTCTCCCAACAACTAGCCCTTCAACTAACCCTACCCCGAGCACGCCCCCTCGCCCTAGGCCTACGCTTAGCACTACCTCTAGTCCTACCCCTACCCCTGGCCCTACAGCTACAACTAACCATAGGTTCACCCCCATCCCTACCCTAGCCACAGCTCCAACTCCTGGCCCTAGGCCTACTCCTAGGTTTACCCCAACACCCAACTCTTGCCCTATGCCTACCCCAGCGCTACACCTACCGCTCCGACTAGTTCTAGCTCGGCCTAGACCAACGCCCAGTGCTCACTCTAGTCCGAAGCCTAGCATTTACCCGTCCCCGACCAGTACACCTTGCCCTACCGTTAGCCAGAACACTAACCTGTGTCCCACAAAATCACCCTGGACCTACCCTTAGCCACACCCGAAACCAGCCCTACACCTGTTCCGAGTCCTAGGACTAACCGGAGTTTTTCCGTGACACCTACCTCTAACCCTCGGCCTACCCCTACCACTACCACTAATCCTAGGCCTAACATGAGCCCTAAGCCTAACACTGCCCGTGTGCCTCTGCCAACCACTAGCACTTCACCTAACCCTACCCCGAGCACTCCCCCTCGCCCTAGGCCTGCGCCTAGCACTACCTCTAGTCCTACCCCTACACCTGGCCCTACAGCTACCCCTAACCATAGGCCAACTCCCATCACTACCCCTAGCCACAGCTCCACCTCCTGGCCCTAGGCCTACTCCTAGGTTTACCCCGACACCCACCTCTTGCCCTATGCCAACCCCAGCGCTACACCTACCGCTCCTACTAGTTCTAGCTCGGCCCTAGACCAACGCCCAGTGCTCACTCTAGTCCAAGGCCTAGCACTTGCCCGTTGCTGACCAGTACACCTTGCCCTACCGTTAGCCAGAGCACTAACTAGTGTCCTACGGAATCACCCTGGACCGACCCTTAGCCACACCCGAATCCAGCCCTACATCTGTTCGGAGTCCTAGGACTAAACGGAGCCCTCCCGTGACACCTACCTCTAGCCCTCGGCCAACCCCTACCACTACCACTAATCCTGGGCCTAACATGTGCCCTATAACTAACACTGCCCGTGGGCCTCTGCCAACCACTAGCCCTTCAACTCACCCTACCCCGAGCACTCCCCCTCGCCCTAGGCCTACGCCTAGCACTACCTCTAGTCCTACACCTACCCCTGGCCCTACAGCTACACCTAACCATAGGCACACCCCCATCCCTACCCCTAGCCACAGCTCCAACTCCTGGCCCTAGGCCTACTCCTAGGTTTACCCCAACACCCACCTGTTGCCCTATGCCTACTTCGGAGATACACCTACCGCTCCCACTAGTTCTAGCTCGGCCTTAGACCAACGCCCAGTGCTCACTCTAGTCCGAGGCCTAGCATTTGCCCGTCTCCGACCAGTACACCTTACCCTACCATTAGCCAGAACCCTAACCTGTGTCCCACGAAATCACCCTGGACCCACCCTTAGCCACACGCGAAACCAGCCCTACACCTGTTCCGAGTCCTAGGACTAACCGGAGCCCTCCCTTGACACCTACCCCTAACCCTCAGCCAACCCCTACCACTACCACTAATCCTAGGCCTAACATGAACCCTAACCTTAACACTGCCTGTGTGCCTCTGCCAACCACTAGCCCTTCACCTAAAACTACCCCGAGCACTACCCCTCGCAATAGGACTGCCCCTAGCACTACCTGTAGTTCTACACCTACCCCTGGCCCTACAGCTACCCCTACCAATAGGCCCACCCCCATCCCTACCCCTAACCACAGCTCCAACTCCTGGCCCTAGGCCTACTCCTAGGTTTACGCCGACACCCACCTCTTGCCCTATGCCTACCCCAGCGCTACGCCTACCGCTCCCACTAGCCCTAGCTCAAGCCCTAGACCAACGCCCAGTGCTCACTCTAATCCGAGGCCTAGCACTTGCCCATCGCCGACCTGTACTCCTTGCCCTACCGTTAGCCAGAACACTAACCTGTGTCCCACGAAATCACCCTGTACCCACCCTTAGCCACACCCGAATCCAGCCCTACACCTGTTCTGAGTCCTAGGACTAAACGGAGCCCTCCATTGACACCTACCCCTAGCCCGCGGCCAACCCCTACCACTACCACTAATCCTAGGCCTAACATGAGCCCTAACACTAACACTGCCCGTGGGCCTCTGCCAACCACTAGCCCTTCACCTAACCCTACCCCGAGCTCTCCCCCTCGCCCTAGGCCTACGCCTAGCACTACCTCTAGTCCTACCCCTACCCCTGGCCCTACAGCTACCCCTACCCATAGGCACACCCCCATCCCTACCCCTAGCCACAGCTCCAACTCCTGGCCCTAGGCCTACTCCTAGGTTTACCCCGACACCCACCTCTTGCCCTTGCCTACCCCAGCGCTACGCCTAACGCTCCCACTAGCCCTAGCTCGGGCCCTAGACCACGCCCAGTGCTCACTCTAGTCCGAGGCCTAGCACTTGCCCGTCGCCGACCTGTACACCTTGCCCTACCGTTAGCCAGAACACTAACCTGTGTCCCACGAAATCACCCTGTACCCACCCTTAGCCACGCCCGAAACCAGCCCTACACCTGTTCCGAGTCCTAAGACTAGCCGGAGTTTTCCCGTGACACCTACTCCTAAGCCTCGGCCAACCCCTACCACTACCACTAATCCTAGGCCTAACATGAGCCCTAACCCTAACACTGCCCGTGTGCCTCTGCCAACCACTAGCACTTCACCTAACCCTACCCCGAGCACTCCCCTTCGCCCTAGGCCTACGTCTAGCACTACCTCTAGTCCTACCCCTACACCTGGCCCTACAGCTACCCCTAACCATAGGCCAACCCCCATCACTACCCCTAGCCACAGCTCCAACTCCTATCCCTAGGACTACTCCTAGGTTTACCCCGACACCCACCTCTTGCCCTATGCCTACCCCAGCGCTACACCTACCGCTCCCACTAGCCCTAGCTCGGGCCCTAGACCAACGCCAGGTGCTCACTCTAGTCCGAGGGCTACCACTTGCCCGTCACCGAACAGTACACCTTGCCCTACCGTTAGCCAGAGGACTAACCCGTGTCCTACGGAATCACACTGGACCCACACTTAGCCACACCCGAATCCAGCCCTACACCTGTTTCAAGTCCTAGGACTAACCGGAGCCCTCCCGTGACACCTGCCCCTAGCCCTCGGCCAACCCCTACCACTACAACTAATTCTAGGCCTAACATGAGCCCTAACACTAACACTGCCCGTAGGCCTCTGCCAACCACTAGCCCTTCACCTAATCCTACCCCGAGCACTCCCCCTCGCCCTAGGCCTACGCCTACCACTACCTCTAATCCTACCCCTACCCCAGGCCCTACAGCTACCCCTACCCATAGGCACACCCCCATCCCTACCACTAGCTACAGCTCCAACTCCTGGCCCTAGGCCTACTCCTAGGTTTACCCCGACACCCACCTCTTGCCCTATGCCTACCCCAGCGCTACGCCTACCGCTCCCACTAGCCCTATCTCGGGCCCTAGACCAACGCCAGGTGCTCACTCTAGTCCGAGGCCTAGCACTTTCCCGTCACCGAACAGTACACCTTGCCCTACCGTTAGCCAGAGGACTAACCCGTGTCCTACGGAATCACCCTGGACCCACACTTAGCCACACTCGAATCCAGCCCTACACCTGATTCAAGTCCTAGGACTAACCGGAGCCCTCCCGTGACACCTGCCCCTAGCCCTCGGCCAACCCCTACCACTACAACTAATTCTAGGCCTAACATGAGCCCTAACACTAACACTGCCCGTAGGCCTCTGCCAACCACTAGTCCTTCACCTAATCCTACCCCGAGCACTCCCCCTCGCCCTAGGCCTACGCCTAGCACTACCTCTAGTCCTACCCCTACCCCTGGCCCTACAGCTACCCCTACCGATAGGCACACCCCCATCCCTACCCCTAGCCACAGCTCGAACTCTTGGCCCTAGGCCTACTACTAGGTTTACCCTGACACCAACCTCTTGCCCTATGCCTACCCCAGCGCTACGCCTACCGCTCCCACTAGCCCTAGCTCGGGCCCTAGACCACGCCCAGTGCTCATTCTAGTCCGAGGCCTAGCACTTGCCCGTCGCCGACCTGTACACCTTGCCCTACAGTTAGCCACAACACTAACCTGTGTCCCACGAAATCACCCTGTACCCACCCTTAGCCACACCCGAATCCAGCCCTACACATGTTCTGAGTCCTAGGACTAAACTGAGCCCTCCCTTGACACCTACCCCTAGCCCTCGGCCACCCCTACCACTACCACTAATCCTAGGCCTAACATGAGACCTAACACTAACACTGCCCGTGGCCTCTGCCAACAACTAGCCCTTCAACTAACCCTACCCCGAGCACGCCCCCTCGCCCTAGGCCTACGCTTAGCACTACCTCTAGTCCTACCCCTACCCCTGGCCCTACAGCTACAACTAACCATAGGCCCACCCCCATCCCTACCCCTAGTCACAGCTCCAACTCCTGGCCCTAGGCCTACTCCTAGGTTTACCCCAACACCCACCTCTTGCCCTATGCCTACCCCAGCGCTACGCCTACGGCTCGCACTAGCCCTAGCTCGGGACCTAGACCAACGCCCAGTGCTCACTCTAGTCCGAGGCCTAGCACTTGCCCGTTGCCGACCAGTACACCTTGCCCTACCGTTAGCCAGAGGACTAACCCGTGTCCTACGGAATCACACTGGAACCACACTTAGCCACACCCGAATCCAGCCCTACACCTGTTTCAAGTCCTAGGACTAACCGGAGCCCTCCCGTGACACCTGCCCCTAGCCCTCGGCCAACCCCTACCACTACAACTAATTCTAGGCCTAACATGAGCCCTAACACTAACACTGCCCGTAGGCCTCTGCCAACCACTAGCCCTTCACCTAATCCTACCCCGAGCACTCCCCCTCGCCCTAGGCCTACGCCTACCACTACCTCTAATCCTACCCCTACCCCAGGCCCTACAGCTACCCCTACCCATAGGCACACCCCCATCCCTACCACTAGCTACAGCTCCAACTCCTGGCCCTAGGCCTACTCCTAGGTTTACCCCGACACCCACCTCTTGCCCTATGCCTACCCCAGCGCTACGCCTACGGCTCGCACTAGCCCTAGCTCGGGACCTAGACCAACGCCCAGTGCTCACTCTAGTCCGGGCCTAGCACTTGCCCGTTGCCGACCAGTACACCTTGCCCTACCGTTAGCCAGAGCACTAACCCGTGTCCTACGGAATCACCCTGGACCCACCCTTAGCCACACCCGAATCCAGCCCTACACCTGTTCTGAGTCCTAGGACTAAACGGAGCCCTCCATTGACACCTACGCCTAGCCCGCGGCCAACCCCTACCACTACCACTAATCCAGGCCTAACATGAGCCCTAACACTAGCACTGCCCGTGGGCCTCTGCCAACCACTAGCCCTTCACCTAACCCTACCCCGAGCTCTCCCCCTCGCCCTAGGCCTACGCCTAGCACTACCTCTAGTCCTACCCCTACCCCTGGCCCTACAGCTACCCCTACCCATAGGCACACCCCCATCCCTACCCCTAGCCACAGCTCCAACTCCTGGCCCTAGGCCTACTCCTAGGTTTACCCTGACACCCACCTCTTGCCCTATGCCTAACCCAGCGCTACGCCTAACGCTCCCACTAGCCCTAGCTCGGGCCCTAGACCACGCCCAGTGCTCACTCTAGTCCGAGGCCTAGCACTTGCCCGTCGCCGACCTGTACACCTTGCCCTACCGTTAGCCAGAACACTAACCTGTGTCCCACGAAATCACCCTGTACCCACCCTTAGCCACGCCCGAAACCAGCCCTACACCTGTTCCGAGTCCTAGGACTAGCCGGAGTTTTCCCGTGACACCTACTCCTAAGCCTCGGCCAACCCCTACCACTACCACTAATCCTAGGCCTAACATGAGCCCTAACCCTAACACTGCCCGTGTGCCTCTGCCAACCACTAGCACTTCACCTAACCCTACCCCGAGCACTCCCCTTCGCCCTAGGCCTACGTTTAGCACTACCTCTAGTCCTACCCCTACACCTGGCCCTACAGCTACCCCTAACCATAGGCCAACCCCCATCACTACCCCTAGCCACAGCTCCAACTCCTATCCCTAGGACTACTCCTAGGTTTACCCCGACACCCACCTCTTGCCCTATGCCTACCCCAGCGCTACACCTACCGCTCCCACTAGCCCTAGCTCAGGCCCTAGACCAACGCCAGGTGCTCACTCTAGTCCGAGGGCTAGCACTTGCCCGTCACCGAACAGTACACCTTGCCCTACCGTTAGCCAGAGGACTAAACCGTGTCCTACGGAATCACACTGGACCCACACTTAGCCACACCCGAATCCAGCCCTACACCTGTTTCAAGTCCTAGGACTAACCGGAGCCCTCCCGTGACACCTGCCCCTAGCCCTCGGCCAACCCCTACCACTACAACTAATTCTAGGCCTAACATGAGCCCTAACACTAACACTGCCCGTAGGCCTCTGCCAACCACTAGCCCTTCACCTAATCCTACCCCGAGCACTCCCCCTCGCCCTAGGCCTACGCCTAGCACTACCTCTAGTCCTACCCCTACCCCTGGCCCTACAGCTACCCCTACCGATAGGCACACCCCCATCCCTACCCCTAGCCACAGCTCGAACTCTTGGCCCTAGGCCTACTACTAGGTTTACCCTGACACCAACCTCTTGCCCTATGCCTACCCCAGCGCTACGCCTACCGCTCCCACTAGCCCTAGCTCGGGCCCTAGACCACGCCCAGTGCTCATTCTAGTCCGAGGCCTAGCACTTGCCCGTCGCCGACCTGTACACCTTGCCCTACCGTTAGCCACAACACTAACCTGTGTCCCACGAAATCACCCTGTACCCACCCTTAGCCACACCCGAATCCAGCCCTACACATGTTCTGAGTCCTAGGACTAAACTGAGCCCTCCCTTGACACCTACCCCTAGCCCTCGGCCACCCCTACCACTACCACTAATCCTAGGCCTAACATGAGACCTAACACTAACACTGCCCGTGGCCTCTGCCAACAACTAGCCCTT
This sequence comes from Rhinolophus hipposideros, assembly GCF_964194185.1. Taxonomy (NCBI): domain Eukaryota; kingdom Metazoa; phylum Chordata; class Mammalia; order Chiroptera; family Rhinolophidae; genus Rhinolophus; species Rhinolophus hipposideros. Next base: position 360,136 of record NW_027669498.1, read on the forward strand.
CAACTAACCCTACCCCGAGCACTCCCCCTCGCCCTAGGCCTACGCCTAGCACTACCTCTAGTCCTACCCCTACCCCTGGCCCTACAGCTACCCCTACCCATAGGCCCACACCCATCCCTACCCCTAGCCACAGCTCCAACTCCTGGCCCTAGGCCTACTCCTAGGTTTACCCCGACACCCACCTCTTGCCCTATGCCTACCCCAGCGCTACGCCTACGGCTCGCACTAGCCCTAGCTCGGGACCTAGACCAACGCCCAGTGCTCACTCTAGTCCGAGGCCAAGCACTTGCCCGTTGCCGACCAGTACACCTTGCCCTACCGTTAGCCAGAGGACTAACCCGTGTCCTACGGAATCACACTGGACCCACACTTAGCCACACCCGAATCCAGCCCTACACCTGTTTCAAGTCCTAGGACTAACCGGAGCCCTCCCGTGACACCTGCCCCTAGCCCTCGGCCAACCCCTACCACTACAACTAATTCTAGGCCTAACATGAGCCCTAACACTAACACTGCCCGTAGGCCTCTGCCAACCACTAGCCCTTCACCTAATCCTACCCCGAGCACTCCCCCTCGCCCTAGGCCTACGCCTACCACTACCTCTAATCCTACCCCTACCCCAGGCCCTACAGCTACCCCTACCCATAGGCACACCCCCATCCCTACCACTAGCTACAGCTCCAACTCCTGGCCCTAGGCCTACTCCTAGGTTTACCCCGACACCCACCTCTTGCCCTATGCCAACCCCAGCGCTACGCCTACCGCTCCCACTAGCCCTAGCTCGGGCCCTAGACCACGCCCAGTGCTCACTCTAGTCCGAGGCCTAGCACTTGCCCGTCGCCGACCTGTACACCTTGCCCTACCGTTAGCCAGAACACTAACCTGTGTCCCACGAAATCACCCTGTACCCACCCTTAGCCACGCCCGAAACTAGCCCTACACCTGTTCCGAGTCCTAAGACTAGCCGGAGTTTTCCCGTGACACCTACTCCTAAGCCTCGGCCAACCCCTACCACTACCACTAATCCTAGGCCTAACATGAGCCCTAACCCTAACACTGCCCGTGTGCCTCTGCCAACCACTAGCACTTCACCTAACCCTACCCCGAGCACTCCCCTTCGCCCTAGGCCTACGTCTAGCACTACCTCTAGTCCTACCCCTACACCTGGCCCTACAGCTACCCCTAACCATAGGCCAACCCCCATCACTACCCCTAGCCACAATTCCAACTCCTATCCCTAGGACTACTCCTAGGTTTACCCCGACACCCACCTCTTGCCCTATGCCTACCCCAGCGCTACACCTACCGCTCCCACTAGCCCTAGCTCGGGCCCTAGACCAACGCCAGGTGCTCACTCTAGTCCGAGGGCTAGCACTTGCCCGTCACCGAACAGTACACCTTGCCCTACCGTTAGCCAGAGGACTAACCCGTGTCCTACGGAATCACACTGGACCCACACTTAGCCACACCCGAATCCAGCCCTACACCTGTTTCAAGTCCTAGGACTAACCGGAGCCCTCCCGTGACACCTGCCCCTAGCCCTCGGCCAACCCCTACCACTACAACTAATCCTAGGCCTAACATGAGCCCTAACACTAACACTGCCCGTAGGCCTCTGCCAACCACTAGCCCTTCACCTAATCCTACCCCGAGCACTCCCCCTCGCCCTAGGCCTACGCCTACCACTACCTCTAATCCTACCCCTACCCCAGGCCCTACAGCTACCCCTACCCATAGGCACACCCCCATCCCTACCACTAGCTACAGCTCCAACTCCTGGCCCTAGGCCTACTCCTAGGTTTACCCCGACACCCACCTCTTGCCCTATGCCTACCCCAGCGCTACGCCTACCGCTCCCACTAGCCCTATCTCGGGCCCTAGACGAACGCCAGGTGCTCACTCTAGTCCGAGGCCTAGCACTTTCCCGTCACCGAACAGTACACCTTGCCCTACCGTTAGCCAGAGGACTAACCCGTGTCCTACGGAATCACCCTGGACCCACACTTAGCCACACTCGAATCCAGCCCTACACCTGATTCAAGTCCTAGGACTAACCGGAGCCCTCCCGTGACACCTGCCCCTAGCCCTCGGCCAACCCCTACCACTACAACTAATTCTAGGCCTAACATGAGCCCTAACACTAACACTGCCCGTAGGCCTCTGCCAACCACTAGCCCTTCACCTAACCCTACCCCGAGCACTCCCCCTCGCCCTAGGCCTACGCCTAGCACTACCTCTAGTCCTACCCCTACCCCTGGCCCTACAGCTACCCCTACCGATAGGCACACCCCCATCCCTACCCCTAGCCACAGCTCGAACTCTTGGCCCTAGGCCTACTACTAGGTTTACCCTGACACCAACCTCTTGCCCTATGCCTACCCCAGCGCTAAGCCTACCGCTCCCACTAGCCCTAGCTCGGGCCCTAGACCACGCCCAGTGCTCATTCTAGTCCGAGGCCTAGCACTTGCCCGTCGCTGACCTGTACACCTTGCCCTACCGTTAGCCACAACACTAACCTGTGTCCCACGAAATCACCCTGTACCCACCCTTAGCCACACCCGAATCCAGCCCTACACATGTTCTGAGTCCTAGGACTAAACTGAGCCCTCCCTTGACACCTACCCCTAGCCCTCGGCCACCCCTACCACTACCACTAATCCTAGGCCTAACATGAGACCTAACACTAACACTGCCCGTGGCCTCTGCCAACAACTAGCCCTTCAACTAACCCTACCCCGAGCACGCCCCCTCGCCCTAGGCCTACGCTTAGCACTACCTCTAGTCCTACCCCTACCCCTGGCCCTACAGCTACAACTAACCATAGGCCCACCCCCATCCCTACCCCTAGTCACAGCTCCAACTCCTGGCCCTAGGCCTACTCCTAGGTTTACCCCAACACCCACCTCTTGCCCTATGCCTACCCCAGCGCTACACCTACCGCTCCGACTAGTTCTAGCTCGGCCTAGACCAACGCCCAGTGCTCACTCTAGTCCGAAGCCTAGCATTTACCCGTCCCCGACCAGTACACCTTGCCCTACCATTAGCCAGAACACTAACCTGTGTCCCACAAAATCACCCTGGACCTACCCTTAGCCACACCCGAAACCAGCCCTACACCTGTTCCGAGTCCTAGGACTAACCGGAGTTTTTCCGTGACACCTACCTCTAACCCTCGGCCTACCCCTACCACTACCACTAATCCTAGGCCTAACATGAGCCCTAAGCCTAACACTGCCCGTGTGCCTCTGCCAACCACTAGCACTTCACCTAACCCTACCCCGAGCACTCCCCCTCGCCCTAGGCCTGCGCCTAGCACTACCTCTAGTCCTACCCCTACACCTGGCCCTACAGCTACCCCTAACCATAGGCCAACCCCCATCACTACCCCTAGCCACAGCTCCACCTCCTGGCCCTAGGCCTACTCCTAGGTTTACCCCGACACCCACCTCTTGCCCTATGCCAACCCCAGCGCTACACCTACCGCTCCTACTAGTTCTAGCTCGGCCCTAGACCAACGCCCAGTGCTCACTCTAGTCCAAGGCCTAGCACTTGCCCGTTGCTGACCAGTACACCTTGCCCTACCGTTAGCCAGAGCACTAACTAGTGTCCTACGGAATCACCCTGGACCCACCCTTAGCCACACCCGAATCCAGCCCTACATCTGTTCGGAGTCCTAGGACTAAACGGAGCCCTCCCGTGACACCTACCTCTAGCCCTCGGCCAACCCCTACCACTACCACTAATCCTAGGCCTAACATGTGCCCTAAAACTAACACTGCCCGTGGGCCTCTGCCAACCACTAGCCCTTCAACTCACCCTACCCCGAGCACTCCCCCTCGCCCTAGGCCTACGCCTAGCACTACCTCTAGTCCTACCCCTACCCCTGGCCCTACAGCTACACCTAACCATAGGCACACCCCCATCCCTACCCCTAGCCACAGCTCCAACTCCTGGCCCTAGGCCTACTCCTAGGTTTACCCCAACACGCACCTGTTGCCCTATGCCTACTTCAACGCTACACCTACCGCTCCCACTAGTTCTAGCTCGGCCTTAGACCAACGCCCAGTGCTCACTCTAGTCCGAGGCCTAGCATTTGCCCGTCTCCGACCAGTACACCTTACTCTACCGTTAGCCAGAACCCTAACCTGTGTCCCACGAAATCACCCTGGACCCACCCTTAGCCACACGCGAAACCAGCCCTACACCTGTTCCGAGTCCTAGGACTAACCGGAGCCCTCCCTTGACACCTACCCCTAGCCCTCGGCCACCCCTACCACTACCACTAATCCTAGGCCTAACATGAGACCTAACACTAACACTGCCCGTGGCCTCTGCCAACAACTAGCCCTTCAACTAACCCTACCCCGAGCACTCCCCCTCGCCCTAGGCCTACGCCTAGCACTACCTCTAGTCCTACCCCTACCCCTGGCCCTACAGCTACCCCTACCCATAGGCCCACACCCATCCCTACCCCTAGCCACAGCTCCAACTCCTGGCCCTAGGCCTACTCCTAGGTTTACCCCGACACCCACCTCTTGCCCTATGCCTACCCCAGCGCTACGCCTACGGCTCGCACTAGCCCTAGCTCGGGACCTAGACCAACGCCCAGTGCTCACTCTAGTCCGAGGCCAAGCACTTGCCCGTTGCCGACCAGTACACCTTGCCCTACCGTTAGCCAGAGGACTAACCCGTGTCCTACGGAATCACACTGGACCCACACTTAGCCACACCCGAATCCAGCCCTACACCTGTTTCAAGTCCTAGGACTAACCGGAGCCCTCCCGTGACACCTGCCCCTAGCCCTCGGCCAACCCCTACCACTACAACTAATTCTAGGCCTAACATGAGCCCTAACACTAACACTGCCCGTAGGCCTCTGCCAACCACTAGCCCTTCACCTAATCCTACCCCGAGCACTCCCCCTCGCCCTAGGCCTACGCCTACCACTACCTCTAATCCTACCCCTACCCCAGGCCCTACAGCTACCCCTACCCATAGGCACACCCCCATCCCTACCACTAGCTACAGCTCCAACTCCTGGCCCTAGGCCTACTCCTAGGTTTACCCCGACACCCACCTCTTGCCCTATGCCAACCCCAGCGCTACGCCTACCGCTCCCACTAGCCCTAGCTCGGGCCCTAGACCACGCCCAGTGCTCACTCTAGTCCGAGGCCTAGCACTTGCCCGTCGCCGACCTGTACACCTTGCCCTACCGTTAGCCAGAACACTAACCTGTGTCCCACGAAATCACCCTGTACCCACCCTTAGCCACGCCCGAAACCAGCCCTACACCTGTTCCGAGTCCTAAGACTAGCCGGAGTTTTCCCGTGACACCTACTCCTAAGCCTCGGCCAACCCCTACCACTACCACTAATCCTAGGCCTAACATGAGCCCTAACCCTAACACTGCCCGTGTGCCTCTGCCAACCACTAGCACTTCACCTAACCCTACCCCGAGCACTCCCCTTCGCCCTAGGCCTACGTCTAGCACTACCTCTAGTCCTACCCCTACACCTGGCCCTACAGCTACCCCTAACCATAGGCCAACCCCCATCACTACCCCTAGCCACAGCTCCAACTCCTATCCCTAGGACTACTCCTAGGTTTACCCCGACACCCACCTCTTGCCCTATGCCTACCCCAGCGCTACACCTACCGCTCCCACTAGCCCTAGCTCGGGCCCTAGACCAACGCCAGGTGCTCACTCTAGTCCGAGGGCTAGCACTTGCCCGTCACCGAACAGTACACCTTGCCCTACCGTTAGCCAGAGGACTAACCCGTGTCCTACGGAATCACACTGGACCCACACTTAGCCACACCCGAATCCAGCCCTACACCTGTTTCAAGTCCTAGGACTAACCGGAGCCCTCCCGTGACACCTGCCCCTAGCCCTCGGCCAACCCCTACCACTACAACTAATTCTAGGCCTAACATGAGCCCTAACACTAACACTGCCCGTAGGCCTCTGCCAACCACTAGCCCTTCACCTAATCCTACCCCGAGCACTCCCCCTCGCCCTAGGCCTACGCCTACCACTACCTCTAATCCTACCCCTACCCCAGGCCCTACAGCTACCCCTACCCATAGGCACACCCCCATCCCTACCACTAGCTACAGCTCCAACTCCTGGCCCTAGGCCTACTCCTAGGTTTACCCCGACACCCACCTCTTGCCCTATGCCTACCCCAGCGCTACGCCTACCGCTCCCACTAGCCCTATCTCGGGCCCTAGACCAACGCCAGGTGCTCATTCTAGTCCGAGGCCTAGCACTTTCCCGTCACCGAACAGTACACCTTGCCCTACCGTTAGCCAGAGGACTAACCCGTGTCCTACGGAATCACCCTGGACCCACACTTAGCCACACTCGAATCCAGCCCTACACCTGATTCAAGTCCTAGGACTAACCGGAGCCCTCCCGTGACACCTGCCCCTAGCCCTCGGCCAACCCCTACCACTACAACTAATTCTAGGCCTAACATGAGCCCTAACACTAACACTGCCCGTAGGCCTCTGCCAACCACTAGCCCTTCACCTAACCCTACCCCGAGCACTCCCCCTCGCCCTAGGCCTACGCCTAGCACTACCTCTAGTCCTACCCCTACCCCTGGCCCTACAGCTACCCCTACCGATAGGCACACCCCCATCCCTACCCCTAGCCACAGCTCGAACTCTTGGCTTTAGGCCTACTACTAGGTTTACCCTGACACCAACCTCTTGCCCTATGCCTACCCCAGCGCTACGCCTACCGCTCCCACTAGCCCTAGCTCGGGCCCTAGACCACGCCCAGTGCTCATTCTAGTCCGAGGCCTAGCACTTGCCCGTCGCTGACCTGTACACCTTGCCCTACCGTTAGCCACAACACTAACCTGTGTCCCACGAAATCACCCTGTACCCACCCTTAGCCACACCCGAATCCAGCCCTACACATGTTCTGAGTCCTAGGACTAAACTGAGCCCTCCCTTGACACCTACCCCTAGCCCTCGGCCACCCCTACCACTACCACTAATCCTAGGCCTAACATGAGACCTAACACTAACACTGCCCGTGGCCTCTGCCAACAACTAGCCCTTCAACTAACCCTACCCCGAGCACGCCCCCTCGCCCTAGGCCTACGCTTAGCACTACCTCTAGTCCTACCCCTACCCCTGGCCCTACAGCTACAACTAACCATAGGCCCACCCCCATCCCTACCCCTAGTCACAGCTCCAACTCCTGGCCCTAGGCCTACTCCTAGGTTTACCCCAACACCCACCTCTTGCCCTATGCCTACCCCAGCGCTACACCTACCGCTCCGACTAGTTCTAGCTCGGCCTAGACCAACGCCCAGTGCTCACTCTAGTCCGAAGCCTAGCATTTACCCGTCCCCGACCAGTACACCTTGCCCTACCATTAGCCAGAACACTAACCTGTGTCCCACAAAATCACCCTGGACCTACCCTTAGCCACACCCGAAACCAGCCCTACACCTGTTCCGAGTCCTAGGACTAACCGGAGTTTTTCCGTGACACCTACCTCTAACCCTCGGCCTACCCCTACCACTACCACTAATCCTAGGCCTAACATGAGCCCTAAGCCTAACACTGCCCGTGTGCCTCTGCCAACCACTAGCACTTCACCTAACCCTACCCGAGCACTCCCCCTCGCCCTAGGCCTGCGCCTAGCACTACCTCTAGTCCTACCCCTACACCTGGCCCTACAGCTACCCCTAACCATAGGCCAACCCCCATCACTACCCCTAGCCACAGCTCCACCTCCTGGCCCTAGGCCTACTCCTAGGTTTACCCCGACACCCACCTCTTGCCCTATGCCAACCCCAGCGCTAAACCTACCGCTCCTACTAGTTCTAGCTCGGCCCTAGACCAACGCCCAGTGCTCACTCTAGTCCAAGGCCTAGCACTTGCCCGTTGCTGACCAGTACACCTTGCCCTACCGTTAGCCAGAGCACTAACTAGTGTCCTACGGAATCACCCTGGACCCACCCTTAGCCACACCCGAATCCAGCCCTACATCTGTTCGGAGTCCTAGGACTAAACGGAGCCCTCCCGTGACACCTACCTCTAGCCCTCGGCCAACCCCTACCACTACCACTAATCCTAGGCCTAACATGTGCCCTAAAACTAACACTGCCCGTGGGCCTCTGCCAACCACTAGCCCTTCAACTCACCCTACCCCGAGCACTCCCCCTCGCCCTAGGCCTACGCCTAGCACTACCTCTAGTCCTACCCCTACCCCTGGCCCTACAGCTACACCTAACCATAGGCACACCCCCATCCCTACCCCTAGCCACAGCTCCAACTCCTGGCCCTAGGCCTACTCCTAGGTTTACCCCAACACGCACCTGTTGCCCTATGCCTACTTCAACGCTACACCTACCGCTCCCACTAGTTCTAGCTCGGCCTTAGACCAACGCCCAGTGCTCACTCTAGTCCGAGGCCTAGCATTTGCCCGTCTCCGACCAGTACACCTTACTCTACCGTTAGCCAGAACCCTAACCTGTGTCCCACGAAATCACCCTGGACCCACCCTTAGCCACACGCGAAACCAGCCCTACACCTGTTCCGAGTCCTAGGACTAACCGGAGCCCTCCCTTGACATCTACCCCTAGCCCTCGGCCACCCCTACCACTACCACTAATCCTAGGCCTAACATGAGACCTAACACTAACACTGCCCGTGGCCTCTGCCAACAACTAGCCCTTCAACTAACCCTACCCCGAGCACTCCCCCTCGCCCTAGGCCTACGCCTAGCACTACCTCTAGTCCTACCCCTACCCCTGGCCCTACAGCTACCCCTACCCATAGGCCCACACCCATCCCTACCCCTAGCCACAGCTCCAACTCCTGGCCCTAGGCCTACTCCTAGGTTTACCCCGACACCCACCTCTTGCCCTATGCCTACCCCAGCGCTACGCCTACGGCTCGCACTAGCCCTAGCTCGGGACCTAGACCAACGCCCAGTGCTCACTCTAGTCCGAGGCCTAGCACTTGCCCGTTGCCGACCAGTACACCTTGCCCTACCGTTAGCCAGAGGACTAACCCGTGTCCTACGGAATCACACTGGAACCACACTTAGCCACACCCGAATCCAGCCCTACACCTGTTTCAAGTCCTAGGACTAACCGGAGCCCTCCCGTGACACCTGCCCCTAGCCCTCGGCCAACCCCTACCACTACAACTAATTCTAGGCCTAACATGAGCCCTAACACTAACACTGCCCGTAGGCCTCTGCCAACCACTAGCCCTTCACCTAATCCTACCCCGAGCACTCCCCCTCGCCCTAGGCCTACGCCTACCACTACCTCTAATCCTACCCCTACCCCAGGCCCTACAGCTACCCCTACCCATAGGCACACCCCCATCCCTACCACTAGCTACAGCTCCAACTCCTGGCCCTAGGCCTACTCCTAGGTTTACCCCGACACCCACCTCTTGCCCTATGCCTACCCCAGCGCTACGCCTACGGCTCGCACTAGCCCTAGCTCGGGACCTAGACCAACGCCCAGTGCTCACTCTAGTCCGAGGCCTAGCACTTGCCCGTTGCCGACCAGTACACCTTGCCCTACCGTTAGCCAGAGCACTAACCCGTGTCCTACGGAATCACCCTGGACCCACCCTTAGCCACACCCGAATCCAGCCCTACACCTGTTCTGAGTCCTAGGACTAAACGGAGCCCTCCATTGACACCTACGCCTAGCCCGCGGCCAACCCCTACCACTACCACTAATCCAGGCCTAACATGAGCCCTAACACTAGCACTGCCCGTGGGCCTCTGCCAACCACTAGCCCTTCACCTAACCCTACCCCGAGCTCTCCCCCTCGCCCTAGGCCTACGCCTAGCACTACCTCTAGTCCTACCCCTACCCCTGGCCCTACAGCTACCCCTACCCATAGGCACACCCCCATCCCTACCCCTAGCCACAGCTCCAACTCCTGGCCCTAGGCCTACTCCTAGGTTTACCCTGACACCCACCTCTTGCCCTATGCCTACCCCAGCGCTACGCCTAACGCTCCCACTAGCCCTAGCTCGGGCCCTAGACCACGCCCAGTGCTCACTCTAGTCCGAGGCCTAGCACTTGCCCGTCGCCGACCTGTACACCTTGCCCTACCGTTAGCCAGAACACTAACCTGTGTCCCACGAAATCACCCTGTACCCACCCTTAGCCACGCCCGAAACCAGCCCTACACCTGTTCCGAGTCCTAGGACTAGCCGGAGTTTTCCCGTGACACCTACTCCTAAGCCTCGGCCAACCCCTACCACTACCACTAATCCTAGGCCTAACATGAGCCCTAACCCTAACACTGCCCGTGTGCCTCTGCCAACCACTAGCACTTCACCTAACCCTACCCCGAGCACTCCCCTTCGCCCTAGGCCTACGTTTAGCACTACCTCTAGTCCTACCCCTACACCTGGCCCTACAGCTACCCCTAACCATAGGCCAACCCCCATCACTACCCCTAGCCACAGCTCCAACTCCTATCCCTAGGACTACTCCTAGGTTTACCCCGACACCCACCTCTTGCCCTATGCCTACCCCAGCGCTACACCTACCGCTCCCACTAGCCCTAGCTCAGGCCCTAGACCAACGCCAGGTGCTCACTCTAGTCCGAGGGCTAGCACTTGCCCGTCACCGAACAGTACACCTTGCCCTACCGTTAGCCAGAGGACTAAACCGTGTCCTACGGAATCACACTGGACCCACACTTAGCCACACCCGAATCCAGCCCTACACCTGTTTCAAGTCCTAGGACTAACCGGAGCCCTCCCGTGACACCTGCCCCTAGCCCTCGGCCAACCCCTACCACTACAACTAATTCTAGGCCTAACATGAGCCCTAACACTAACACTGCCCGTAGGCCTCTGCCAACCACTAGCCCTTCACCTAATCCTACCCCGAGCACTCCCCCTCGCCCTAGGCCTACGCCTAGCACTACCTCTAGTCCTACCCCTACCCCTGGCCCTACAGCTACCCCTACCGATAGGCACACCCCCATCCCTACCCCTAGCCACAGCTCGAACTCTTGGCCCTAGGCCTACTACTAGGTTTACCCTGACACCAACCTCTTGCCCTATGCCTACCCCAGCGCTACGCCTACCGCTCCCACTAGCCCTAGCTCGGGCCCTAGACCACGCCCAGTGCTCATTCTAGTCCGAGGCCTAGCACTTGCCCGTCGCCGACCTGTAAACCTTGCCCTACCGTTAGCCACAACACTAACCTGTGTCCCACGAAATCACCCTGTACCCACCCTTAGCCACACCCGAATCCAGCCCTACACATGTTCTGAGTCCTAGGACTAAACTGAGCCCTCCCTTGACACCTACCCCTAGCCCTCGGCCACCCCTACCACTACCACTAATCCTAGGCCTAACATGAGACCTAACACTAACACTGCCCGTGGCCTCTGCCAACAACTAGCCCTTCAACTAACCCTACCCCGAGCACTCCCCCTCGCCCTAGGCCTACGCCTAGCACTACCTCTAGTCCTACACCTACCCCTGGCCCTACAGCTACCCCTACCCATAGGCCCACACCCATCCCTACCCCTAGCCACAGCTCCAACTCCTGGCCCTAGGCCTACTCCTAGGTTTACCCCGACACCCACCTCTTGCCCTATGCCTACCCCAGCGCTACGCCTACGGCTCGCACTAGCCCTAGCTCGGGACCTAGACCAACGCCCAGTGCTCACTCTAGTCCGAGGCCAAGCACTTGCCCGTTGCCGACCAGTACACCTTGCCCTACCGTTAGCCAGAGGACTAACCCGTGTCCTACGGAATCACACTGGACCCACACTTAGCCACACCCGAATCCAGCCCTACACCTGTTTCAAGTCCTAGGACTAACCGGAGCCCTCCCGTGACACCTGCCCCTAGCCCTCGGCCAACCCCTACCACTACAACTAATTCTAGGCCTAACATGAGCCCTAACACTAACACTGCCCGTAGGCCTCTGCCAACCACTAGCCCTTCACCTAATCCTACCCCGAGCACTCCACCTCGCCCTAGGCCTACGCCTACCACTACCTCTAATCCTACCCCTACCCCAGGCCCTACAGCTACCCCTACCCATAGGCACACCCCCATCCCTACCACTAGCTACAGCTCCAACTCCTGGCCCTAGGCCTACTCCTAGGTTTACCCCGACACCCACCTCTTGCCCTATGCCAACCCCAGAGCTACGCCTACCGCTCCCACTAACCCTAGTTCGGGACCTAAACCACGCCCAGTGCTCACTCTAGTCCGAGACCTAGCACTTGCCCGTCGCCGACCTGTACACCTTGCCCTACCGTTAGCCAGAACACTAACCTGTGTCCCACGAAATCACCCTGTACCCACCCTTAGCCACACCCGAATCCAGCCCTACACATGTTCCGAGTCCTAGGACTAACCGGAGCCCTCCCGTGACACCTGCCCCTACCCTTTGGCCAACCCCTACCACTACAACTAATCCTAGGCCTAACATGAGCCCTAACACTAACACTGCCCGAGGGCCTCTGCCAACCACTAGCCCTTCAAGTCACCCTACCCCGAGCACTCCCCCTCGCCCTAGGCCTACGCCTAGCACTACCTCTAGTCTTACCCCTACCCCTGGCCCTACAGCTACCCCTACCCATAGGCCCACACCCATCCCTACCCCTAGCCACAGCTCCAACTCCTGGCCCTAGGCCTACTCCTAGGTTTACCCCGACACCCACCTCTTGCCCTATGCCTACCCCAGCGCTACGCCTACGGCTCGCACTAGCCCTAGCTCGGGACCTAGACCAACGCCCAGTGCTCACTCTAGTCCGAGGCCTAGCACTTGCCCGTTGCCGACCAGTACACCTTGCCCTACCGTTAGCCAGAGCACTAACCCGTGTCCTACGGAATCACCCTGGACCCACCCTTAGCCACACCCGAATCCAGCCCTACAACTCTTCGGAGTCCTAGGACTAAACGGAGCCCTCCAGTGACACCTACCCCTAGCCCTCGGCCAACCCCTACCACTACCACTAATCCTAGGCCTAACATGAGACCTAACACTAACACTGCCCGTGGGCCTCTGCCAACAACTAGCCCTTCAACTAACCCTACCCCGAGCATGCCCCCTCGCCCTAGGCCTACGCTTAGCACTACCTCTAGTCCTACCACTACCCCTGGCCCTACAGCTACAACTAACCATAGGCCCACCCCCATCCCTACCCCTAGCCACAGCTCCAACTCCTGGCCCTAGGCCTACTCCTAGGTTTACCCCAACACCCACCTCTTGCCCTATGCCTACCCCAGCGCTACACCTACCGCTCCCACTAGTTCTAGCTCGGCCCTAGACCAACACCCAGTGCTCACTCTAGTCCGAAGCCTAGCATTTGCCCGTCCCCGACCAGTACACCTTACCCTACCATTAGCCAGAACCCTAACCTGTGTCCCACGAAATCACCCTGGACCCACCCTTAGCCACACCTGAATCCAGCCCTACACCTGTTCCGAGTCCTAGGACTAACCGGAGTTTTCCCGTGACACCTACTGCTAACCCTCGGCCAACCCCTACCACTACCACTAATCCTAGGCCTAACATGAGCTCTAACCCTAACACTGCCCGTGTGCCTCTGCCAACCACTAGCACTTCACCTAACCCCACCCCGAGCACTCCCCTTCGCCCTAGGCCTACGTCTAGCACTACCTCTAGTCCTACCCCTACACCTGGCCCTACAGCTACCCCTAACCATAGGCCAACCCCCATCACTACCCCTAGCCACAGCTCCAACTCCTATCCCTAGGACTACTCCTAGGTTTACCCCGACACCCACCTCTTGCCCTATGCCTACCCCAGCGCTACGCCTACCGCTCCCACTAGCCCTATCTCGGGCCCTAGACCAACGCCAGGTGCTCACTCTAGTCCGAGGCCTAGCACTTGCCCGTCACCGAACAGTACACCTTGCCCTACCGTTAGCCAGAGGACTAACCCGTGTCCTACAGAATCACCCTGGACCCACACTTAGCCACACTCGAATCCAGCCCTACACCTGATTCAAGTCCTAGGACTAAACTGAGCCCTCCCTTGACACCTACCCCTAGCCCTCGGCCACCCCTACCACTACCACTAATCCTAGGCCTAACATGAGACCTAACACTAACACTGCCCGTGGCCTCTCCCAACAACTAGCCCTTCAACTAACCCTACCCCGAGCACGCCCCCTCGCCCTAGGCCTACGCTTAGCACTACCTCTAGTCCTACCCCTACCCCTGGCCCTACAGCTACAACTAACCATAGGCCCACCCCCATCCCTACCCTAGCCACAGCTCCAACTCCTGGCCCTAGGCCTACTCCTAGGTTTACCCCAACACCCAACTCTTGCCCTATGCCTACCCCAGCGCTACACCTACCGCTCCGACTAGTTCTAGCTCGGCCTAGACCAACGCCCAGTGCTCACTCTAGTCCGAAGCCTAGCATTTACCCGTCCCCGACCAGTACACCTTGCCCTACCGTTAGCCAGAACACTAACCTGTGTCCCACAAAATCACCCTGGACCTACCCTTAGCCACACCCGAAACCAGCCCTACACCTGTTCCGAGTCCTAGGACTAACCGGAGTTTTTCCGTGACACCTACCTCTAACCCTCGGCCTACCCCTACCACTACCACTAATCCTAGGCCTAACATGAGCCCTAAGCCTAACACTGCCCGTGTGCCTCTGCCAACCACTAGCACTTCACCTAACCCTACCCCGAGCACTCCCCCTCGCCCTAGGCCTGCGCCTAGCACTACCTCTAGTCCTACCCCTACACCTGGCCCTACAGCTACCCCTAACCATAGGCCAACTCCCATCACTACCCCTAGCCACAGCTCCACCTCCTGGCCCTAGGCCTACTCCTAGGTTTACCCCGACACCCACCTCTTGCCCTATGCCAACCCCAGCGCTACACCTACCGCTCCTACTAGTTCTAGCTCGGCCCTAGACCAACGCCCAGTGCTCACTCTAGTCCAAGGCCTAGCACTTGCCCGTTGCTGACCAGTACACCTTGCCCTACCGTTAGCCAGAGCACTAACTAGTGTCCTACGGAATCACCCTGGACCGACCCTTAGCCACACCCGAATCCAGCCCTACATCTGTTCGGAGTCCTAGGACTAAACGGAGCCCTCCCGTGACACCTACCTCTAGCCCTCGGCCAACCCCTACCACTACCACTAATCCTGGGCCTAACATGTGCCCTATAACTAACACTGCCCGTGGGCCTCTGCCAACCACTAGCCCTTCAACTCACCCTACCCCGAGCACTCCCCCTCGCCCTAGGCCTACGCCTAGCACTACCTCTAGTCCTACACCTACCCCTGGCCCTACAGCTACACCTAACCATAGGCACACCCCCATCCCTACCCCTAGCCACAGCTCCAACTCCTGGCCCTAGGCCTACTCCTAGGTTTACCCCAACACCCACCTGTTGCCCTATGCCTACTTCGGAGCTACACCTACCGCTCCCACTAGTTCTAGCTCGGCCTTAGACCAACGCCCAGTGCTCACTCTAGTCCGAGTCCTAGCATTTGCCCGTCTCCGACCAGTACACCTTACCCTACCATTAGCCAGAACCCTAACCTGTGTCCCACGAAATCACCCTGGACCCACCCTTAGCCACACGCGAAACCAGCCCTACACCTGTTCCGAGTCCTAGGACTAACCGGAGCCCTCCCTTGACACCTACCCCTAACCCTCAGCCAACCCCTACCACTACCACTAATCCTAGGCCTAACATGAACCCTAACCTTAACACTGCCTGTGTGCCTCTGCCAACCACTAGCCCTTCACCTAAAACTACCCCGAGCACTACCCCTCGCAATAGGACTGCCCCTAGCACTACCTGTAGTTCTACACCTACCCCTGGCCCTACAGCTACCCCTACCAATAGGCCCACCCCCATCCCTACCCCTAACCACAGCTCCAACTCCTGGCCCTAGGCCTACTCCTAGGTTTACGCCGACACCCACCTCTTGCCCTATGCCTACCCCAGCGCTACGCCTACCGCTCCCACTAGCCCTAGCTCAAGCCCTAGACCAACGCCCAGTGCTCACTCTAATCCTAGGCCTAGCACTTGCCCATCGCCGACCTGTACTCCTTGCCCTACCGTTAGCCAGAACACTAACCTGTGTCCCACGAAATCACCCTGTACCCACCCTTAGCCACACCCGAATCCAGCCCTACACCTGTTCTGAGTCCTAGGACTAAACGGAGCCCTCCATTGACACCTACCCCTAGCCCGCGGCCAACCCCTACCACTACCACTAATCCTAGGCCTAACATGAGCCCTAACACTAACACTGCCCGTGGGCCTCTGCCAACCACTAGCCCTTCACCTAACCCTACCCCGAGCTCTCCCCCTCGCCCTAGGCCTACGCCTAGCACTACCTCTAGTCCTACCCCTACCCCTGGCCCTACAGCTACCCCTACCCATAGGCACACCCCCATCCCTACCCCTAGCCACAGCTCCAACTCCTGGCCCTAGGCCTACTCCTAGGTTTACCCTGACACCCACCTCTTGCCCTATGCCTACCCCAGCGCTACGCCTAACGCTCCCACTAGCCCTAGCTCGGGCCCTAGACCACGCCCAGTGCTCACTCTAGTCCGAGGCCTAGCACTTGCCCGTCGCCGACCTGTACACCTTGCCCTACCGTTAGCCAGAACACTAACCTGTGTCCCACGAAATCACCCTGTACCCACCCTTAGCCACGCCCGAAACCAGCCCTACACCTGTTCCGAGTCCTAAGACTAGCCGGAGTTTTCCCGTGACACCTACTCCTAAGCCTCGGCCAACCCCTACCACTACCACTAATCCTAGGCCTAACATGAGCCCTAACCCTAACACTGCCCGTGTGCCTCTGCCAACCACTAGCACTTCACCTAACCCTACCCCGAGCACTCCCCTTCGCCCTAGGCCTACGTCTAGCACTACCTCTAGTCCTACCCCTACACCTGGCCCTACAGCTACCCCTAACCATAGGCCAACCCCCATCACTACCCCTAGCCACAGCTCCAACTCCTATCCCTAGGACTACTCCTAGGTTTACCCCGACACCCACCTCTTGCCCTATGCCTACCCCAGCGCTACACCTACCGCTCCCACTAGCCCTAGCTCGGGCCCTAAACCAACGCCAGGTGCTCACTCTAGTCCGAGGGCTAGCACTTGCCCGTCACCGAACAGTACACCTTGCCCTACCGTTAGCCAGAGGACTAACCCGTGTCCTACGGAATCACACTGGACCCACACTTAGCCACACCCGAATCCAGCCCTACACCTGTTTCAAGTCCTAGGACTAACCGGAGCCCTCCCGTGACACCTGCCCCTAGCCCTCGGCCAACCCCTACCACTACAACTAATTCTAGGCCTAACATGAGCCCTAACACTAACACTGCCCGTAGGCCTCTGCCAACCACTAGCCCTTCACCTAATCCTACCCCGAGCACTCCCCCTCGCCCTAGGCCTACGCCTACCACTACCTCTAATCCTACCCCTACCCCAGGCCCTACAGCTACCCCTACCCATAGGCACACCCCCATCCCTACCACTAGCTACAGCTCCAACTCCTGGCCCTAGGCCTACTCCTAGGTTTACCCCGACACCCACCTCTTGCCCTATGCCTACCCCAGCGCTACGCCTACCGCTCCCACTAGCCCTATCTCGGGCCCTAGACCAACGTCAGGTGCTCACTCTAGTCCGAGGCCTAGCACTTTCCCGTCACCGAACAGTACACCTTGCCCTACCGTTAGCCAGAGGACTAACCCGTGTCATACGGAATCACCCTGGACCCACACTTAGCCACACCCGAATCCAGCCCTACACCTGTTTCAAGTCCTAGGACTAACCGGAGCCCTCCCGTGACACCTGCCCCTAGCCCTCGGCCAACCCCTACCATTACAACTAATTCTAGGCCTAACATGAGCCCTAACACTAGCACTGCCCGTAGGACTCTGCCAACCACTAGCCCTTCACCTAACCCTACCCGGAGCACTCCCCCTCGCCCTAGGCCTACGCCTAGCACTACCTCTAGTCCTACCCCTGCCCCTTGCCCTACAGCTACCCCTACCGATAGGCACACCCCCATCCCTACCCCTAGCCACAGCTCCAACTCCTGGCCCTAGGCCTACTCCTAGGTTTACCCTGACACCCACCTCTTGCCCTATGCCTACCCCAGCGCTACGCCTACCGCTCCCACTAGCCCTAGCTCGTGCCCTAGACCAACGCCCAGTGCTCACTCTAGTCCGAGGCCTAGCACTTGCCCGTCGCCGACCTGTACACCTTGCCCTACCGTTAGCCAGAACCCTAACCTGTGTCCCACGAAATCACCCTGGACCCACACTTAGCCACACGCGAATCCAGCCCTACACCTGTTCCGAGTCCTAGGACTAACCGGAGCCCTCCCTTGACACCTACCCCTAACCCTCAGCCAACCCCAACCACTACCACTAATCCTAGGCCTAACATGAACCCTAACCTTAACACTGCCTGTGTGCCTCTGCCAACCACTAGCCCTTCACCTAAAACTACCCCGAGCTCTCCCCCTCGCCCTAGGCCTACGCCTAGCACTACCTCTAGTCCTACCCCTACCCCTGGCCCTACAGCTACCCCTACCCATAGGCACACCCCCATCCCTACCCCTAGCCACAGCTCCAACTCCTGGCCCTAGGCCTACTCCTAGGTTTACCCTGACACCCACCTCTTGCCCTATGCCTACCCCAGCGCTACGCCTAACGCTCCCACTAGCCCTAGCTCGGGCCCTAGACCACGCCCAGTGCTCACTCTAGTCCGAGGGCTAGCACTTGCCCGTCGCCGACCTGTACACCTTGCCCTACCGTTAGCCAGAACACTAACCTGTGTCCCACGAAATCACCCTGTACCCACCCTTAGCCACAACCGAAACCAGCCCTACACCTGTTCCGAGTCCTAGGACTAGCCAAAGTTTTCCCGTGACACCTACTCCTAAGCCTCGGCCAACCCCTATCACTACCACTAATCCTAGGCCTAACATGAGCCCTAACCCTAACACTGCCCGTGTGCCTCTGCCAACCACTAGCACTTCACCTAACCCTACCCCGAGCACTCCCCCTCGCCCTAGGCCTACGTCTAGCACTACCTCTAGTCCTACCCCTACACCTGGCCCTACAGCTACCCCTAACCATAGGCCAACCCCCATCACTAACCCTACCACAGCTCCAACTCCTATCCCTAGGACTACTCCTAGGTTTACCCCGACACCCACCTCTTGCCCTATGCCTACCCCAGCGCTACACCTACCGCTCCCACTAGCCCTAGCTCAGGCCCTAGACCAACGCCAGGTGCTCACTCTAGTCTGAGGCCTAGCACTTGCCCGTCACCGAACAGTACACCTTGCCCTACCGTTAGCCAGAGGACTAACCCGTGTCATACGGAATCACCCTGGACCCACACTTAGCCACACCCGAATCCAGCCCTACACCTGTTTCAAGTCCTAGGACTAACCGGAGCCCTCCCGTGACACCTGCCCCTAGCCCTCGGCCAACCCCTACCACTACAACTAATTCTAGGCGAACATGAGCCCTAACACTAGCACTGCCCGTAGGACTCTGCCAACCACTAGCCCTTCACCTAACCCTACCCCGAGCACTCCCCCTCGCCCTAGGCCTACGCCTAGCACTACCTCTAGTCCTACCCCTGCCCCTTGCCCTACAGCTACCCCTACCGATAGGCACACCCCCATCCCTACCCCTAGCCACAGCTCCAACTCCTGGCCCTAGGCCTACTCCTAGGTTTACCCTGACACCCACCTCTTGCCCTATGCCTACCCCAGCGCTACGCCTAACGCTCCCACTAGCCCTAGCTCGGGCCCTAGACCAACGCCCAGTGCTCACTCTAGTCCGAGGCCTAGCACTTGCCCGTCGCCGACCTGTACACCTTGCCCTACCGTTAGCCACAACACTAACCTGTGTCCCACGAAATCACCCTGTACCCACCCTTAGCCACACCCGAATCCAGCCCTACACATGTTCTGAGTCCTAGGACTAAACTGAGCCCTCCCTTGACACCTACCCCTAGCCCTCGGCCACCCCTACCACTACCACTAATCCTAGGCCTAACATGAGACCTAACACTAACACTGCCCGTGGGCCTCTGCCAACAACTAGCCCTTCAACTAACCCTACCCCGAGCACGCCCCCTCGCCCTAGGCCTACGCTTAGCACTACCTCTAGTCCTACCCCTACCCCTGGCCCTACAGCTACAACTAACCATAGGCCCACCCCCATCCCTACCCCTAGTCACAGCTCCAACTCCTGGCCCTAGGCCTACTCCTAGGATTACCCCAACACCCACCTCTTGCCCTATGCCTACCCCAGCGCTACACCTACCGCTCCGACTAGTTCTAGCTCGGCCTAGACCAACGCCCAGTGCTCACTCTAGTCCGAAGCCTAGCATTTACCCGTCCCCGACCAGTACACCTTGCCCTACCATTAGCCAGAACACTAACCTGTGTCCCACAAAATCACCCTGGACCTACCCTTAGCCACACCCGAAACCAGCCCTACACCTGTTCCGAGTCCTAGGACTAACCGGAGTTTTTCCGTGACACCTACCTCTAACCCTCGGCCTACCCCTACCACTACCACTAATCCTAGGCCTAACATGAGCCCTAAGCCTAACACTGCCCGTGTGCCTCTGCCAACCACTAGCACTTCACCTAACCCTACCCCGAGCACTCCCCCTCGCCCTAGGCCTGCGCCTAGCACTACCTCTAGTCCTACCCCTACACCTGGCCCTACAGCTACCCCTAACCATAGGCCAACCCCCATCACTACCCCTAGCCACAGCTCCACCTCCTGGCCCTAGGCCTACTCTTAGGTTTACCCCGACACCCACCTCTTGCCCTATGCCAACCCCAGCGCTACACCTACCGCTCCTACTAGTTCTAGCTCGGCCCTAGACCAACGCCCAGTGCTCACTCTAGTCCAAGGCCTAGCACTTGCCCGTTGCTGACCAGTACACCTTGCCCTACCGTTAGCCAGAGCACTAACTAGTGTCCTACGGAATCACCCTGGACCCACCCTTAGCCACACCCGAATCCAGCCCTACATCTGTTCGGAGTCCTAGGACTAAACGGAGCCCTCCCGTGAAACCTACCTCTAGCCCTCGGCCAACCCCTACCACTACCACTAATCCTAGGCCTAACATGTGCCCTAAAACTAACACTGCCCGTGGGCCTCTGCCAACCACTAGCCCTTCAACTCACCCTACCCCGAGCACTCCCCCTCGCCCTAGGCCTACGCCTAGCACTACCTCTAGTCCTACCCCTACCCCTGGCCCTACAGCTACACCTAACCATAGGCACACCCCCATCCCTACCCCTAGCCACAGCTCCAACTCCTGGCCCTAGGCCTACTCCTAGGTTTACCCCAACACCCACCTGTTGCCCTATGCCTACTTCAGCGCTACACCTACCGCTCCCACTAGTTCTAGCTCGGCCTTAGACCAACGCCCAGTGATCACTCTAGTCCGAGGCCTAGCATTTGCTCGTCTCCGACCAGTACACCTTACTCTACCGTTAGCCAGAACCCTAACCTGTGTCCCACGAAATCACCCTGGACCTACCCTTAGCCACACGCCAATCCAGCCCTACACCTGTTCCGAGTCCTAGGACTAACCGGAGCCCTCCCTTGACACCTACCCCTAACCCTCAGCCAACCCCTACCACTACCACTAATCCTAGGCCTAACATGAGCCCTAACACTAACACTGCCCGTGGGCCTCTGCCAACCACTAGCCCTTCACCTAACCCTACCCCGAGCTCTCCCCCTCGCCCTAGGCCTACGCCTAGCACTACCTCTAGTCCTACCCCTACCCCTGGCCCTACAGCTACCCCTACCCATAGGCACACCCCCATCCCTACCCCTAGCCACAGCTCCAACTCCTGGCCCTAGGCCTACTCCTAGGTTTACCCTGACACCCACCTCTTGCCCTATGCCTACCCCAGCGCTACGCCTAACGCTCCCACTAGCCCTAGCTCGGGCCCTAGACCACGCCCAGTGCTCACTCTAGTCCGAGGCCTAGCACTTGCCCGTCGCCGACCTGTACACCTTGCCCTACCGTTAGCCAGAACACTAACCTGTGTCCCACGAAATCACCCTGTACCCACCCTTAGCCACGCCCGAAACCAGCCCTACACCTGTTCCGAGTCCTAGGACTAGCCGGAGTTTTCCCGTGACACCTACTCCTAAGCCTCGGCCAACCCCTACCACTACCACTAATCCTAGGCCTAACATGAGCCCTAACCCTAACACTGCCCGTGTGCCTCTGCCAACCACTAGCACTTCACCTAACCCTACCCCGAGCACTCCCCTTCGCCCTAGGCCTACGTCTAGCACTACCTCTAGTCCTACCCCTACACCTGGCCCTACAGCTACCCCTAACCATAGGCCAACCCCCATCACTACCCCTAGCCACAGCTCCAACTCCTATCCCTAGGACTACTCCTAGGTTTACCCCGACACCCACCTCTTGCCCTATGCCTACCCCAGCGCTACACCTACCGCTCCCACTAGCCCTAGCTCGGGCCCTAGACCAACGCCAGGTGCTCACTCTAGTCCGAGGGCTAGCACTTGCCCGTCACCGAACAGTACACCTTGCCCTACCGTTAGCCAGAGGACTAACCCGTGTCCTACGGAATCACCCTGGACCCACACTTAGCTACACCCGAATCCAGCCCTACACCTGTTTCAAGTCCTAGGACTAACCGGAGCCCTCCCGTGACACCTGCCCCTAGCCCTCGGCCAACCCCTACCACTACAACTAATTCTAGGCCTAACATGAGCCCTAACACTAACACTGCCCGTAGGCCTCTGCCAACCACTAGCCCTTCACCTAACCCTACCCCGAGCACTCCCCCTCGCCCTAGGCCTACGCCTACCACTACCTCTAATCCTACCCCTACCCCAGGCCCTACAGCTACCCCTACCCATAGGCACACCCCCATCCCTACCACTAGCTGCTGCTCCAACTCCTGGCCCTAGGCCTACTCCTAGGTTTACCCCGACACCCACCTCTTGCCCTATGCCTAACCCAGCGCTACGCCTACCGCTCCCACTAGCCCTATCTCGGGCGCTAGACCAACGCCAGGTGCTCACTCTAGTCCGAGGCCTAGCACTTGCCCGTCACCGAAAAGTACACCTTGCCCTACCGTTAGCCAGAGGACTAACCCGTGTCCTACGGAATCACCCTGGACCCACACTTAGCCACACTCGAATCCAGCCCTACACCTGATTCAAGTCCTAGGACTAACCGGAGCCCTCCCGTGACACCTGCCCCTAGCCCTCGGCCAACCCCTACCACTACAACTAATTCTAGGCCTAACATGAGCCCTAACACTAACACTGCCCGTAGGCCTCTGCCAACCACTAGCCCTTCACCTAACCCTACCCCGAGCACTCCCCCTCGCCCTAGGCCTACGCCTAGCACTACCTCTAGTCCTACCCCTACCCCTGGCCCTACAGCTACAACTAACCATAGGCCCACCCCCATCCCTACCCCTAGTCACAGCTCCAACTCCTGGCCCTAGGCCTACTCCTAGGTTTACCCCAACACCCACCTCTTGCCCTATTCCTACCCCAGCGCTACACCTACCGCTCCGACTAGTTCTAGCTCGGCCTAGACCAACGCCCAGTGCTCACTCTAGTCCGAAGCCTAGCATTTACCCATCCCCGACCAGTACACCTTGCCCTACCGTTAGCCAGAACACTAACCTGTGTCCCACAAAATCACCCTGGACCTACCCTTAGCCACACCCGAAACCAGCCCTACACCTGTTCCGAGTCCTAGGACTAACCGGAGTTTTTCCGTGACACCTACCTCTAACCCTCGGCCTACCCCTACCACTACCACTAATCCTAGGCCTAACATGAGCCCTAAGCCTAACACTGCCCGTGTGCCTCTGCCAACCACTAGCACTTCACCTAACCCTACCCCGAGCACTCCCCCTCGCCCTAGGCCTGCGCCTAGCAATACCTCTAGTCCTACCCCTACACCTGGCCCTACAGCTACCCCTACCCATAGGCCCACCCCCATCCCTACACCTAGCCACAGCTCCAACTCCTGGCCCTAGGCCTACTCCTAGGTTTACCCCGACACCCACCTCTTGCCCTATGACTACCCCAGCGCTACGCCTACCGCTCCTACTAGCCCTAGCTCGGGACCTAGACCAATGCCCAGTGCTCACTCTAGTCCGAGGCCTAGCACTTGCCCGTTGCAGACCAGTACCCCTTGCCCTACCGTTAGCCAGAGCACTAACCCGTGTCCTACGGAATCACCCTGGACCCACCCTTAGCCACACCCGAATCCAACCCTACAACTGTTCGGAGTCCTAGGACTAAACGGAGCCCTCCCGTGACACCTACCCCTAACCCTCGGCCAACCCCTACCACTACCACTAATCCTAGGCCTAACATGAGACCTAACACTAACACTGCCCGTGGGCCTCTGCCAACCACTAGCACTTCACCTAACCCTACCCCGAGCACTCCCCCTCTCCCTAGGCCTACGCCTAGCACTGCCTCTAGTCCTACACCTACACCTGGCCCTTCAGCTACCCCTAACCATAGGCCCACCCCCATCACTACCCCTAGCGACAGCTCCAACTCCTGGCCCTAGGACTACTCCTAGGTTTACCCCGACACCCACCTCTTGCCCTATGCCTACCCCAGGGCTACACCTACCGCACCCACTAGCCCTAGCTCGAGCCCTAGACCAACGCCAGGTGCTCACTCTAGTCCTAGGCCTAGCACTTGCCCGTCACCGACCAGTACACCTTGCCCTACCGTTAGCCAGAGGACTAACCCGTGTCCTACGGAATCACCCTGTACCCACCCTTAGCCACACCCGAATCCAGCCCTACACATGTTCCGAATCCTGGGACTAAACGGAGCCCTCCCGTGACACCTACCCCTAGACCTCGGCCAACCCCTACCACTACCACTAATCCTAGGCCTAACATGAGCCCTAACACTAACACTGCCCGGGGGCCTCTGCAAACAACTACTCTTTCAACTAACCCTAACCCGAGCACGCCCCCTAGCCTAGGCCTACGCCTAGGACTACCTCTAGTTCTACCCCTACCCCTGGCCCTACAGCTACAAATAACCATAGGCCCACCCCCATCCCTACCCCTAGCCACAGCTCCAACTCCTGGCCCTAGGCCTACTCCTAGGTTTACCCCGACACCCACCTCTTGCCCTATGCCTATCCCAGTGCTACACCTACCGCTCTCACTAGTTCTAGCTCGGCCCTAGACCAACGCCCAGTGCTCACTCTAGTCCGAAGCCTAGCATTTGCCCGTCCCCGACCAGTACACCTTGCCCTACCGTTAGCCAGAACACTAACCTGTGTCCCACGAAATCACCCTAGACCCTCCCTTAGCAACACCCGAAACCAGCCCTACACCTGTTCCGAGTCCTAGGACTAACCGGAGCCCTCCCTTGACACCTACCCCTAACCCTCGGCCAACCCCTACCACTACCACTAATCCTAGGCATAACATGAACCCTAACGTTAACACTGCTCGTGTGCCTCTGCCAACCACTAACCCTTCACCTAAAACTACCCCGAGAACTACCCCTCGCCCTAGGACTACCCCTAGCACTACCTCTATTCCTACACCTACCCCTGGCCCTACAGCTACCCCTACCCATAGGCCCACCCCCATCCCTACCCCTAGCCACAGTTCCAACTCCTGGCCCTAGGCCTACTCCTAGGTTTACCCCGACACCCACCTCTTGCCCTATGCCTACCCCAGCGCTACGCCTACCGCTCCCACTAGCCCTAGCTCGGGCCCTAGACCAACGCCCAGTGCTCACTCTAATCCGAGGCCTAGCACTTGCCCATCGCCGACCTGTACTTCTTGCCCTACCGTTAGCCAGAACACTAACCTGTGTCCCACGAAATCACCCTGTACCCACCCTTAGCCACACCCGAATCCAGCCCTACACCTGTTCCGAGTCCTAGGACTAAACGGAGACCTCCCTTGACACCTACCCCTAGCCCTCGGCCAACCTTTACCACTACCACTAATCCTAGGCCTAACATGAGCCCTAACACTAACACTGCCCGTGGTCCTCTGCCAACCACTAGCCCTTCAACTCACCCTACCCCGAGCACTCCCCCTCTCCCTAGGCCTACGCCTAGCACTACGTCTAGTCCTACCCCTACCCCTGGCCCTACAGCTACCACTAACCATAGGCCCACCCCCATCCCTACCCCTAGCCACAGCTCCAACTCCTGGTCGTAGGCCTACTCCTAGGTTTACCCCGACACCCACCTCTTGCCCTATGCCTACACCAGCGCTACGCCTACCGCTCCTACTAGCCCTAGCTCGGGACCTAGACCACTGCCCAGTGCTCATTCTAGTCCGAGGCCTAGCACTTGCCCGTCACCGACCAGTACACCTTGCCCTACCGTTAGCCAGAGGACTAACCCGTGTCCTACGGAATCACCCTGGACCCACACTTAGGCACACCGAATCCAGCCCTACACCTGTTCCGAGTCCTAGGACTAAACGGAGCCCTCCGTTGACACCTACCCTTAGCCCTCGGCCAACCCCTACCACTACCACTAATCCTAGGCCTAACATGAGCCCTAACACTAACACTGCCCGTGGGCCTCTGCCAACCACTAGCCCTTCAACTCACCCTACCCCGAGCACTCCCCCTCGCCCTAGGCCTACGCCTAGCACTACCTCTAGTCCTACCCCTACCCCTGGCCCTACAGCTACAACTAACCATAGGCCCACCCCCATCCCTACACCTAGCCACAGCTCCAACTCCTGGCCCTAGGCCTACTCCTAGGTTTACCCCGACACCCACCTCTTGCCCTATGACTACCCCAGCGCTACGCCTACCGCTCCTACTAGCCCTAGCTCGGGACCTAGACCAATGCCCAGTGCTCACTCTAGTCCTAGGCCTAGCACTTGCCCGTCACCGACCAGTACACCTTGCCCTACCGTTAGCCAGAGGACTAACCCGTGTCCTACGGAATCACCCTGGACCCACACTTAGGCACACCGAATCCAGCCCTACACCTGTTCCGAGTCCTAGGACTAAACGGAGCCCTCCCTTGACACCTACCCCTAGCCCTCGGCCAACCCCTACCACTACCACTAATCCTAGGCCTAACATGAGCCCTAACACTAACAATGCCCGTGGGCCTCTGCCAACCACTAGCCCTTCAGCTAACCCTACCCCGAGCACTCCCACTCGCCCTAGGCCTACGCCTAGCACTACCTCTAGTCCTACCTCTACCCCTGGCCCTACAGCTACACCTAACCATAGGCCCACCCCCATCTCTACCCCTAGCCACAGCTCCAACTCCTGGCCCTAGGCCTACTCCTAGGTTTACCCCGAAACCCACCTCTTGCCCTATGCCTACCACAGCGCTACGCCTACCGCTCCCACTAGCCCTAGCTCTGGCCCTAGATCAACGCCCAGTGCTCACTCTAGTTCGAGGTCTAGCACTTGCCCGTCACCGACCAGTACACTTTGACCTACCGTTAGCCATAGCACTAACCCGTGTCCTACGGAATCACCCTGGACTCACCCTTAGCCACACCCGAATCCAGCCCTACACCTGTTCCGAGTCCTAGGACTTAACGGAGCCCTCCCGTGACACCTACCCCTAGCCCTCGGCCAACCCCTACCACTACCACTAATCCTAGGCCTAACATGAGCCCTAACACTAACACTGCACGGGGGCCTCTGCCAACAACTAGCCCTTCAACTAACCCTACCCCTAGCACTCCCCCTCGCCCTAGGCCTACGCCTAGCTCTACCTCTAGTCTTACCCCTACCCCTGGCCCTACAGCTACAACTAACCATAGGCCCACCCCCATCCCTACCCCTAGCCACAGCTCCAACTCCTGGCTCTAGGCCTACTCCTAGGTTTACCCCAACACCCACCTCTTGCCCTATGCCTACCCCAGCGCTACACCTACCGCTCCCACTAGTTCTAGCTCGGCCCTAGACCAACGCCCAGTGCTCACTCTAGTCCGAAGCCTAGCATTTGCCCGTCCCCGACCAGTACACCTTGCCCTACCGTTAGCCAGAACACTAACCTGTGTCCCACGAAATCACCCTGGACCTTCCCTTAGCATCACCCGAAACCAGCCCTACACCTGTTTCAAGTCCTGGGACTAACCGGAGCCCTCCCGTGACACCTGCCCCTAGCCCTCGGCCAACCCCTACCACTACAACTAATTCTAGGCCTAACATGAGCCCTAACACTAACACTGCCCGTAGGCCTCTGCCAACCACTAGCCCTTCACCTAACCCTACCCCGAGCACTCCCCCTCGCCCTAGGACTACTCCTAGCACTACCTCTAGTCCTACCCCTACCCCTGGCCCTACAGCTACCCCTACCCATAGGCACACCCCCATCCCTACCCCTAGCCACAGTTCCAACTCCTGGCCCTAGGCCTACTCCTAGGTTTACCCCGACACCCACCTCTCGCCCTATGCCTACCCCAGCGCTACGCCTAACGCTCCCACTAGCCCTAGCTCGGGCCCTAGACCACGCCCAGTGCTCACTCTAGTCCGAGGCCTAGCACTTGCCCTTCGCCGACCTGTACACCTTGCCCTACCGTTAGCCAGAACACTAACCTGTGTCCCACGAAATCACCCTGTACCCACCCTTAGCCACACCCGAATCCAGCCCTACACATGTTCTGAGTCCTAGGACTAAACTGAGCCCTCCCTTGACACCTACCCCTAGCCCTCGGCCACCCCTACCACTACCACTAATCCTAGGCCTAACATGAGACCTAACACTAACACTGCCCGTGGGCCTCTGCCAACAACTAGCCCTTCAACTAACCCTACCCCGAGCACGCCCCCTCGCCCTAGCCTACGCTTAGCACTACCTCTAGTCCTACCCCTACCCCTGGCCCTACAGCTACAACTAACCATAGGCCCACCCCCATCCCTACCCCTAGTCACAGCTCCAACTCCTGGCCCTAGGCCTACTCCTAGGTTTACCCCAACACCCACCTCTTGCCCTATGCCTACCCCAGCGCTACACCTACCGCTCCGACTAGTTCTAGCTCGGCCTAGACCAACGCCCAGTGCTCACTCTAGTCCGAAGCCTAGCATTTACCCGTCCCCGACCAGTACACCTTGCCCTACCATTAGCCAGAACACTAACCTGTGTCCCACAAAATCACCCTGGACCTACCCTTAGCCACACCCGAAACCAGCCCTACACCTGTTCCGAGTCCTAGGACTAACCGGAGTTTTTCCCTGACACCTACCTCTAACCCTCGGCCTACCCCTACCACTACCACTAATCCTAGGCCTAACATGAGCCCTAAGCCTAACACTGCCCGTGTGCCTCTGCCAACCACTAGCACTTCACCTAACCCTACCCCGAGCACTCCCCCTCGCCCTAGGCCTGCGCATAGCACTACCTCTAGTCCTACCCCTACACCTGGCCCTACAGCTACCCCTAACCATAGGCCAACCCCCATCACTACCCCTAGCCACAGCTCCACCTCCTGGCCCTAGGCCTACTCCTAGGTTTACCCCGACACCCACCTCTTGCCCTATGCCAACCCCAGCGCTACACCTACCGCTCCTACTAGTTCTAGCTCGGCCCTAGACCAACGCCCAGTGCTCACTCTAGTCCAAGGCCTAGCACTTGCCCGTTGCTGACCAGTACACCTTGCCCTACCGTTAGCCAGAGCACTAACTAGTGTCCTACGGAATCACCCTGGACCCACCCTTAGCCACACCCGAATCCAGCCCTACATCTGTTCGGAGTCCTAGGACTAAACGGAGCCCTCCCGTGACACCTACCTCTAGCCCTCGGCCAACCCCTACCACTACCACTAATCCTAGGCCTAACATGTGCCCTAAAACTAACACTGCCCGTGGGCCTCTGCCAACCACTAGCCCTTCAACTCACCCTACCCCGAGCACTCCCCCTCGCCCTAGGCCTACGCCTAGCACTACCTCTAGTCCTACCCCTACCCCTGGCCCTACAGCTACACCTAATCATAGGCACACCCCCATCCCTACCCCTAGCCACAGCTCCAACTCCTGGCCCTAGGCCTACTCCTAGGTTTACCCCAACACCCACCTGTTGCCCTATGCCTACTTCAGCGCTACACCTACCGCTCCCACTAGTTCTAGCTCGGCCTTAGACCAACGCCCAGTGCTCACTCTAGTCCGAGGCCTAGCATTTGCCCGTCTCCGACCAGTACACCTTACTCTACCGTTAGCCAGAACCCTAACCTGTGTCCCACGAAATCACCCTGGACCCACCCTTAGCCACACGCGAAACCAGCCCTACACCTGTTCCGAGTCCTAGGACTAACCGGAGCCCTCCCTTGACACCTACCCCTAACCCTCAGCCAACCCCTACCACTACCACTAATCCTAGGCCTAACATGAACCCTAACCTTAACACTGCCTGTGTGCCTCTGCCAACCACTAGCCCTTCACCTAAAACTACCCCGAGCACTACCCCTCGCCCTAGGACTGCCCCTAGCACTACCTGTAGTCCTACACCTACCCCTGGCCCTACAGCTACCCCTACCCATAGGCCCACCCCCATCCCTACCCCTAGCCACAGCTCCAACTCCTGGCCCTAGGCCTACTCCTAGGTTTACGCCGACACCCACCTCTTGCCCTATGCCTACCCCAGCGCTACGCCTACCGCTCCCACTAGCCCTAGCTCAAGCCCTAGACCAACGCCCAGTGCTCACTCTAATCCGAGGCCTAGCACTTGCCCATCGCCGACCTGTACTCCTTGCCCTACCGTTAGCCAGAACACTAACCTGTGTCCCACGAAATCACCCTGTACCCACCCTTAGCCACACCCGAATCCAGCCCTACACCTGTTCTGAGTCCTAGGACTAAACGGAGCCCTCCCTTGACACCTACCCCTAGCCCGCGGCCAACCCCTACCACTACCACTAATCCTAGGCCTAACATGAGCCCTAACACTAACACTGCCCGTGGGCCTCTGCCAACCACTAGCCCTTCACCTAACCATACCCCGAGCTCTCCCCCTCGCCCTAGGCCTACGCCTAGCACTACCTCTAGTCCTACCCCTACCCCTGGCCCTACAGCTACCCCTACCCATAGGCACACCCCCATCCCTACCCCTAGCCACAGCTCCAACTCCTGGCCCTAGGCCTACTCCTAGGTTTACCCTGACACCCACCTCTTGCCCTATGCCTACCCCAGCGCTACGCCTAATGCTCCCACTAGCCCTAGCTCGGGCCCTAGACCACGCCCAGTGCTCACTCTAGTCCGAGGCCTAGCACTTGCCCGTCGCCGACCTGTACACCTTGCCCTACCGTTAGCCAGAACACTAACCTGTGTCCCACGAAATCACCCTGTACCCACCCTTAGCCACGCCCGAAACCAGCCCTACACCTGTTCCGAGTCCTAGGACTAGCCGGAGTTTTCCCGTGACACCTACTCCTAAGCCTCGGCCAACCCCTACCACTACCACTAATCCTAGGCCTAACATGAGCCCTAACCCTAACACTGCCCGTGTGCCTCTGCCAACCACTAGCACTTCACCTAACCCTACCCCGAGCACTCCCCTTCGCCCTAGGCCTACGTCTAGCACTACCTCTAGTCCTACCCCTACACCTGGCCCTACAGCTACCCCTAACCATAGGCCAACCCCCATCACTACCCCTAGCCACAGCTCCAACTCCTATCCCTAGGACTACTCCTAGGTTTACCCCGACACCCACCTCTTGCCCTATGCCTACCCCAGCGCTACACCTACCGCTCCCACTAGCCCTAGCTCGGGCCCTAGACCAACGCCAGGTGCTCACTCTAGTCCGAGGGCTAGCACTTGCCCGTCACCGAACAGTACACCTTGCCCTACCGTTAGCCAGAGGACTAACCCGTGTCCTACGGAATCAAACTGGACCCACACTTAGCCACACCCGAATCCAGCCCTACACCTGTTTCAAGTCCTAGGACTAACCGGAGCCCTCCCGTGACACCTGCCCCTAGCCCTCGGCCAACCCCTACCACTACAACTAATTCTAGGCCTAACATGAGCCATAACACTAACACTGCCCGTAGGCCTCTGCCAACCACTAGCCCTTCACCTAATCCTACCCCGAGCACTCCCACTCGCCCTAGGCCTACGCCTAGCACTACCTCTAATCCTACCCCTACCCCAGGCCCTACAGCTACCTCTACCCATAGGCACACCCCCATCCCTACCACTAGCTACAGCTCCAACTCCTGGCCCTAGGCCTACTCCTAGGTTTACCCCGACACCCACCTCTTGCCCTATGCCTACCCCAGCGCTACGCCTACCGCTCCCACTAGCCCTATCTCGGGCCCTAGACCAAGGCCAGGTGCTCACTCTAGTCCGAGGCCTAGCACTTGCCCGTCACCGAACAGTACACCTTGCCCTACCGTTAGCCAGAGGACTAACCCGTGTCCTACGGAATCACCCTGGACCCACACTTAGCCACACTCGAATACAGCCCTACACCTGATTCAAGTCCTAGGACTAACCGGAGCCCTCCCGTGACACCTGCCCCTAGCCCTCGGCCAACCCCTACCACTACAACTAATTCTAGGCCTAACATGAGCCCTAACACTAACACTGCCCGTAGGCCTCTGCCAACCACTAGCCCTTCACCTAACCCTACCCCGAGCACTCCCCCTCGCCCTAGGCCTACGCCTAGCACTACCTCTAGTCCTACCCCTACCCCTGGCCCTACAGCTACCCCTACCGATAGGCACACCCCCATCCCTACCCCTAGCCACAGCTCCAACTCTTGGCCCTAGGCCTACTCCTAGGTTTACCCTGACACCAACCTCTTGCCCTATGCCTACCCCAGCGCTACGCCTACCGCTCCCACTAGCCCTAGCTCGGGCCCTAGACCACGCCCAGTGCTCATTCTAGTCCGAGGCCTAGCACTTGCCCGTCGCCGACCTGTACACCTTGCCCTACCGTTAGCCACAACACTAACCTGTGTCCCACGAAATCACCCTGTACCCACCCTTAGCCACACCCGAATCCAGCCCTACACATGTTCTGAGTCCTAGGACTAAACTGAGCCCTCCCTTGACACCTACCCCTAGCCCTCGGCCACCCCTACCACTACCACTAATCCTAAGCCTAACATGAGACCTAACACTAACACTGCCCGTGGCCTCTGCCAACAACTAGCCCTTCAACTAACCCTACCCCGAGCACGCCCCCTCGCCCTAGGCCTACGCTTAGCACTACCTCTAGTCCTACCCCTACGCCTGGCCCTACAGCTACAACTAACCATAGGCCCACCCCCATCCCTACCCCTAGCCACAGCTCCAACTCCTGGCCCTAGGCCTACTCCTAGGTTTACCCCAACACCCACCTCTTGCCCTATGCCTACCCCAGCGCTACACCTACCGCTCCGACTAGTTCTAGCTCGGCCTAGACCAACGCCCAGTGCTCACTCTAGTCCGAAGCCTAGCATTTACCCGTCCCCGACCAGTACACCTTGCCCTACCGTTAGCCAGAACACTAACCTGTGTCCCACAAAATCACCCTGGACCTACCCTTAGCCACACCCGAAACCAGCCCTACACCTGTTCCGAGTCCTAGGACTAACCGGAGTTTTTCCCTGACACCTACCTCTAACCCTCGGCCTACCCCTACCACTACCACTAATCCTAGGCCTAACATGAGCCCTAAGCCTAACACTGCCCGTGTGCCTCTGCCAACCACTAGCACTTCACCTAACCCTACCCCGAGCACTCCCCCTCGCCCTAGGCCTGCGCCTAGCACTACCTCTAGTCCTACCCCTACACCTGGCCCTACAGCTACCCCTAACCATAGGCCAACCCCCATCACTACCCCTAGCCTCAGCTCCACCTCCTGGCCCTAGGCCTACTCCTAGGTTTACCCCGACACCCACCTCTTGCCCTATGCCAACCCCAGCGATACACCTACCGCTCCTACTAGTTCTAGCTCGGCCCTAGACCAACGCCCAGTGCTCACTCTAGTCCAAGGCCTAGCACTTGCCCGTTGCTGACCAGTACACCTTGCCCTACCGTTAGCCAGAGCACTAACTAGTGTCCTACGGAATCACCCTGGACCCACCCTTAGCCACACCCGAATCCAGCCCTACATCTGTTTGGAGTCCTAGGACTAAACGGAGCCCTCCCGTGACACCTACCTCTAGCCCTCGGCCAACCCCTACCACTACCACTAATCCTGGGCCTAACATGTGCCCTATAACTAACACTGCCCGTGGGCCTCTGCCAACCACTAGCCCTTCAACTCACCCTACCCCGAGCACTGCCCCTCGCCCTAGGCCTACGCCTAGCACTACCTCTAGTCCTACCCCTACCCCTGGCCCTACAGCTACACCTAACCATAGGCACACCCCCATCCCTACCCCTAGCCACAGCTCCAACTCCTGGCCCTAGGCCTACTCCTAGGTTTACCCCAACACCCACCTGTTGCCCTATGCCTACTTCAGAGCTACACCTACCGCTCCCACTAGTTCTAGCTCGGCCTTACACCAACGCCCAGTGCTCACTCTAGTCCGAGGCCTAGCATTTGCCCGTCTCCGACCAGTACACCTTACCCTACCATTAGCCAGAACCCTAACCTGTGTCCCACGAAATCACCCTGGACCCACCCTTAGCCACACGCGAATCCAGCCCTACACCTGTTCCGAGTCCTAGGACTAACCGGAGCCCTCCCTTGACACCTACCCCTAACCCTCAGCCAACCCCTACCACTACCACTAATTCTAGGCCTAACATGTACCCTAACCTTAACACTGCCTGTGTGCCTCTGCCAACCACTAGCCCTTCACCTAAAACTACCCCGAGCTCTCCCCCTCGCCCTAGGCCTACGCCTAGCACTACCTCTAGTCCTACCCCTACCCCTGGCCCTACAGCTACCCCTACCCATAGGCACACCCCCATCCCTACCCCTAGCCACAGCTCCAACTCCTGGCCCTAGGCCTACTCCTAGGTTTACCCTGACACCCACCTCTTGCCCTATGCCTACCCCAGCGCTACGCCTAACGTTCCCACTAGCCCTAGCTCGGGCCCTAGACCACGCCCAGTGCTCACTCTAGTCCGAGGCCTAGCACTTGCCCATCGCCGACCTGTACACCTTGCCCTACCGTTAGCCAGAACACTAACCTGTGTCCCACGAAATCACCCTGTACCCACCCTTAGCCACAACCGAAACCAGCCCTACACCTGTTCCGAGTCCTAGGACTAGCCAAAGTTTTCCCGTGACACCTACTCCTAAGCCTCGGCCAACCCCTATCACTACCACTAATCCTAGGCCTAACATGAGCCCTAACCCTAACACTGCCCGTGTGCCTCTGCCAACCACTAGCCCTTCACGTAACCCTACCCCGAGCACTCCCCCTCGCCCTAGGCCTACGTCTAGCACTACCTCTAGTCCTACCCCTATACCTGGCCCTACAGCTACCCCTAACCATAGGCCAACCCCCATCACTACCACTACCACAGCTCCAACTCCTATCCCTAGGACTACTCCTAGGTTTACCCCGACACCCACCTCTTGCCCTATGCCTACCCCAGCGCTACACCTACCGCTCCCACTAGCCCTAGCTCAGGCCCTAGACCAACGCCAGGTGCTCACTCTAGTCCGAGGCCTAGCACTTGCCCGTCACCGAACAGTACACCTTGCCCTACCGTTAGCCAGAGGACTAACCCGTGTCATACGGAATCACCCTGGACCCACACTTAGCCACACCCGAATCCAGCCCTACACCTGTTTCAAGTCCTAGGACTAACCGGAGCCCTCCCGTGACACCTGCCCCTAGCCCTCGGCCAACCCCTACCACTACAACTAATTCTAGGCCTAACATGAGCCCTAACACTAGCACTGCCCGTAGGACTCTGCCAACCACTAGCCCTTCACCTAACCCTACCCCGAGCACTCCCCCTCGCCCTAGGCCTACGCCTAGCACTACCTCTAGTCCTACCCCTGCCCCTTGCCCTACAGCTACCCCTACCGATAGGCACACCCCCATCCCTACCACTAGCCACAGCTCCAACTCCTGGCCCTAGGCCTACTCCTAGGTTTACCCTGACACCCACCTCTTGCCCTATGCCTACCCCAGCGCTACGCCTACCGCTCCCACTAGCCCTAGCTCGGGCCCTAGACCAACGCCCAGTGCTCACTCTAGTCCGAGGCCTAGCACTTGCCCGTCGCCGACCTGTACACCTTGCCCTACCGTTAGCCACAACACTAACCTGTGTCCCACGAAATCACCCTGTACCCACCCTTAGCCACACCCGAATCCAGCCCTACACATGTTCTGAGTCCTAGGACTAAACTGAGCCCTCCCTTGACACCTACCCCTAGCCCTCGGCCACCCCTACCACTACCACTAATCCTAGGCCTAACATGAGACCTAACACTAACACTGCCCGTGGGCCTCTGCCAACAACTAGCCCTTCAACTAACCCTACCCCGAGCACGCCCCCTCGCCCTAGGCCTACGCTTAGCACGACCTCTAGTCCTACCCCTACCCCTGGCCCTACAGCTACAACTAACCATAGGCCCACCCCCATCCCTACCCCTAGTCACAGCTCCAACTCCTGGCCCTAGGCCTACTCCTAGGTTTACCCCAACACCCACCTCTTGCCCTATGCCTACCCCAGCGCTACACCTACCGCTCCGACTAGTTCTAGCTCGGCCTAGACCAACGCCCAGTGCTCACTCTAGTCCGAAGCCTAGCATTTACCCGTCCCCGACCAGTACACCTTGCCCTACCATTAGCCAGAACACTAACCTGTGTCCCACAAAATCACCCTGGACCTACCCTTAGCCACACCCGAAACCAGCCCTACACCTGTTCCGAGTCCTAGGACTAACCGGAGTTTTTCCGTGACACCTACCTCTAACACTCGGCCTACCCCTACCACTACCACTAATCCTAGGCCTAACATGAGCCCTAAGCCTAACACTGCCCGTGTGCCTCTGCCAACCACTAGCACTTCACCTAACCCTACCCCGAGCACTCCCCCTCGCCCTAGGCCTGCGCCTAGCACTACCTCTAGTCCTACCCCTACACCTGGCCCTACAGCTACCCCTAACCATAGGCCAACCCCCATCACTACCCCTAGCCACAGCTCCACCTCCTGGCCCTAGGCCTACTCCTAGGTTTACCCCGACACCCACCTCTTGCCCTATGCCAACCCCAGCGCTACACCTACCGCTCCTACTAGTTCTAGCTCGGCCCTAGACCAACGCCCAGTGCTCACTCTAGTCCAAGGCCTAGCACTTGCCCGTTGCTGACCAGTACACCTTGCCCTACCGTTAGCCAGAGCACTAACTAGTGTCCTACGGAATCACCCTGGACCCACCCTTAGCCACACCCGAATCCAGCCCTACATCTGTTCAGAGTCCTAGGACTAAACGGAGCCCTCCCGTGACACCTACCTCTAGCCCTCGGCCAAACCCTACCACTACCACTAATCCTAGGCCTAACATGTGCCCTAAAACTAACACTGCCCGTGGGCCTCTGCCAACCACTAGCCCTTCAACTCACCCTACCCCGAGCACTCCCCCTCGCCCTAGGCCTACGCCTAGCACTACCTCTAGTCCTACCCCTACCCCTGGCCCTACAGCTACACCTAACCATAGGCACACCCCCATCCCTACCCCTAGCCACAGCTCCAACTCCTGGCCCTAGGCCTACTCCTAGGTTTACCCCAACACCCACCTGTTGCCCTATGCCTACTTCAGCGCTACACCTACCGCTCCCACTAGTTCTAGCTCGGCCTTAGACCAACGCCCAGTGCTCATTCTAGTCCGAGGCCTAGCATTTGCCCGTCTCCGACCAGTACACCTTACTCTACCGTTAGCCAGAACCCTAACCTGTGTCCCACGAAATCACCATGGACCCACCCTTAGCCACACGCGAAACCAGCCCTACACCTGTTCCGAGTCCTAGGACTAACCGGAGCCCTCCCTTGACACCTACCCCTAACCCTCAGCCAACCCCTACCACTACCACTAATCCTAGGCCTAACATGAACCCTAACCTTAACACTGCCTGTGTGCCTCTGCCAACCACTAGCCCTTCACCTAAAACTACCCCGAGCACTACCCCTCGCCCTAGGACTGCCCCTAGCACTACCTGTAGTCCTACACCTACCCCTGGCCCTACAGCTACCCCTACCCATAGGCCCACCCCCATCCCTACCCCTAGCCACAGCTCCAACTCCTGGCCCTAGGCCTACTCCTAGGTTTACGCCGACACCCACCTCTTGCCCTATGCCTACCCCAGCGCTACGCCTACCGCTCCCACTAGCCCTAGCTCAAGCCCTAGACCAACGCCCAGTGCTCACTCTAATCCGAGGCCTAGCACTTGCCCATCGCCGACCTGTACTCCTTGCCCTACCGTTAGCCAGAACACTAACCTGTGTCCCACGAAATCACCCTGTACCCACCCTTAGCCACACCCGAATCCAGCCCTACACCTGTTCTGAGTCCTAGGACTAAACGGAGCCCTCCCTTGACACCTACCCCTAGCCCGCGGCCAACCCCTACCACTACCACTAATCCTAGGCCTAACATGAGCCCTAACACTAACACTGCCCGTGGGCCTCTGCCAACCACTAGCCCTTCACCTAACCCTACCCCGAGCTCTCCCCCTCGCCCTAGGCCTACGCCTAGCACTACCTCTAGTCCTACCCCTACCCCTGGCCCTACAGCTACCCCTACCCATAGGCACACCCCCATCCCTACCACTAGCTACAGCTCCAACTCCTGGCCCTAGGCCTACTCCTAGGTTTACCCCGACACCCACCTCTTGCCCTATGCCTACCCCAGCGCTACGCCTACCGCTCCCACTAGCCCTATCTCGGGCCCTAGACCAACGCCAGGTGCTCACTCTAGTCCGAGGCCTAGCACTTGCCCGTCACCGAACAGTACACCTTGCCCTATCGTTAGCCAGAGGACTAACCCGTGTCCTACGGAATCACCCTGGACCCACACTTAGCTACACCCGAATCCAGCCCTACACCTGTTTCAAGTCCTAGGACTAACCGGAGCCCTCCCGTGACACCTGCCCCTAGCCCTCGGCCAACCCCTACCACTACAACTAATTCTAGGCTTAACATGAGCCCTAACACTAACACTGCCCGTAGGCCTCTGCCAACCACTAGCCCTTCACCTAACCCTACCCCGAGCACTCCCCCTCGCCCTAGGCCTACGCCTAGCACTACCTCTAGTCCTACCCCTACCCCTGGCCCTAAAGCTACAACTAACCATAGGCCCACCCCCATCCGTACCCCTAGTCACAGCTCCAACTCCTGGCCTTAGGCCTACTCCTAGGTTTACCCCAACACCCACCTCTTGCCCTATTGCTACCCCAGCGCTACACCTACCGCTCCGAATAGTTCTAGCTCGGCCTAGACCAACGCCCAGTGCTCACTCTAGTCCGAAGCCTAGCATTTACCCATCCCCGACCAGTACACCTTGCACTACCGTTAGCCAGAACACTAACCTGTGTCCCACAAAATCACCCTGGACCTACCCTTAGCCACACCCGAAACCAGCCCTACACCTGTTCCGAGTCCTAGGACTAACCGGAGTTTTTCCGTGACACCTACCTCTAACCCTCGGCCTACCCCTACCACTACCACTAATCCTAGGCCTAACATGAGCCCTAAGCCTAACACTGCCCGTGTGCCTCTGCCAACCACTAGCACTTCACCTAACCCTACCCCGAGCACTCCCCCTCGCCCTAGGCCTGCGCCTAGCAATACCTCTAGTCCTACCCCTACACCTGGCCCTACAGCTACCCCTAACCATAGGCCAACCCCCATCACTACCCCTAGCCACAGCTCCACCTCCTGGCCCTAGGCCTACTCCTAGGTTTACCCCGACACCCACCTCTTGCCCTATGCCAACCCCAGCGCTACACCTACCGCTCCTACTAGTTCTAGCTCGGCCCTAGACCAATGCCCAGTGCTCACTCTAGTCCAAGGCCTAGCACTTGCCCGTTGCTGACCAGTACACCTTGCCCTACCGTTAGCCAGAGCACTAACTAGTGTCCTACGGAATCACCCTGGACCCACCCTTAGCCACACCCGAATCCAGCCCTACATCTGTTCGGAGTCCTAGGACTAAACGGAGCCCTCCCGTGACACCTACCTCTAGCCCTCGGCCAACCCCTACCACTACCACTAATCCTGGGCCTAACATGTGCCCTATAACTAACACTGCCCGTGGGCCTCTGCCAACCACTAGCCGTTCAACTCACCCTACCCCGAGCACTCCCCCTCGCCCTAGGCCTACGCCTAGCACTACCTCTAGTCCTACCCCTACCCCTGGCCCTACAGCTACACCTAACCATAGGCACACCCCCATCCCTAACCCTAGCCACAGCTCCAACTCCTGGCCCTAGGCCTACTCCTAGGTTTACGCCGACACCCACCTCTTGCCCTATGCCTACCCCAGCGCTATGCCTACTGCTCCCACTAGCCCTAGCTCAAGCCCTAGACCAACGCCCAGTGCTCACTCTAGTCCGAAGCCTAGCATTTGCCCGTCCCCGACCAGTACACCTTGCCCTACCGTTAGCCAGAACACTAACCTGTGTCCCACGAAATCACCCTGGACCCTCCCTTAGCCACACCCGAAACCAGCCCTACACCTGTTCCGAGTCCTAGGACTAACCGGAGCCCTCCCTTGACACCTACCCCTAACCCTCGGCCAACCCCTACCACTACCACTAACCTAGGCCTAACATGAACCCTAACCTTAACACTGCCCGTGTGCCTCTGCCAACCAATAGCCCTTCACCTAAAACTACCCCAAGCACTACCCCTCGCCCTAGGACTACCCCAAGCACTACCTCTAGTCCTACACCTACCCCTGGCCCTACAGCTACCCCTACCCATAGGCCCACCCCCATCCCTACACCTAGCCACAGCTCCAACTCCTGGCCCTAGGCCTACTCCTAGGTTTACCCCGACACCCACCTCTTGCCCTATGACTACCCCAGCGCTACGCCTACCGCTCCTACTAGCCCTAGCTCGGGACCTAGACCAATGCCCAGTGCTCACTCTAGTCCGAGGCCTAGCACTTGCCCGTTGCAGACCAGTACACCTTGCCCTACCGTTAGCCAGAGCACTAACCCGTGTCCTACGGAATCACCCTGGACCCACCCTTAGCCACACCCGAATCCAACCCTACAACTGTTCGGAGTCCTAGGACTAAACGGAGCCCTCCCGTGACACCTACCCCTAACCCTCGGCCAACCCCTACCACTACCACTAATCCTAGGCCTAACATGAGACCTAACACTAACACTGCCCGTGGGCCTCTGCCAACCACTAGCACTTCACCTAACCCTACCCCGAGCACTCCCCCTCGCCCTAGGCCTACGCCTAGCACTGCCTCTAGTCCTACACCTACACCTGGCCCTTCAGCTACCCCTAACCATAGGCCCACCTCCATCACTACCCCTAGCGACAGCTCCAACTCCTGGCCCTAGGACTACTCCTAGGTTTACCCCGACACCCACCTCTTGCCCTATGCCTACCCCAGGGCTACACCTACCGCTCCCACTAGCCCTAGCTCGGGCCCTAGACCAACGCCAGGTGCTCACTCTAGTCCTAGGCCTAGCACTTGCCCGTCACCGACCAGTACACCTTGCCCTACCGTTAGCCAGAGGACTAACCCGTGTCCTACGGAATCACCCTGGACCCACACTTAGGCACACCGAATCCAGCCCTACACCTGTTCAGAGTCCTAGGACTAAACGGAGCCCTCCCTTGACACCTACCCCTAGCCCTCGGCCAACCCCTACCACTACCACTAATCCTAGGCCTAACATGAGCCCTAACACTAACAATGACCGTGGGCCTCTGCCAACCACTAGCCCTTCACCTAACCCTACCCCGAGCACTCCCACTCGCCCTAGGCCTACGCCTATCACTACCTCTAGTCCTACCCCTACCCCTGGCCCTACAGCTACACCTAACCATAGGCCCACCCCCATCCCTACCCCTAGCCACAGCTCCAACTCCTGGCCCTAGGCCTACTCCTAGGTTTACCCCGAAACCCACCTCTTGCCCTATGCCTACCACAGCGCTACGCCTACCGCTCCCACTAGCCCTAGCTCTGGCCCTAGATCAACGCCCAGTGCTCACTCTAGTCCGAGGCCTAGCACTTGACCGTCACCGACCAGTACACTTTGCCCTACCGTTAGCCATAGCACTAACCCATGTCCTAAGGAATCACCCTGGACTCACCCTTAGCCACACCCGAATCCAGCCCTACACCTGTTCCGAGTCCTAGGACTTAACGGAGCCCTCCCGTGACACCTACCCCTAGCCCTCGGCCAACCCCTACCACTACCACTAATCCTAGGCCAAACATGAGCCCTAACACTAACACTGCCCGGGGGCCTCTGCCAACAACTAGCCCTTCAACTAACCCTACCCCTAGCACTCCCCCTCGCCCTAGGCCTACGCCTAGCTCTACCTCTAATCCTACCCCTACCCCTGGCCCTACAGCTACAACTAACCATAGGCCCACCCCCATCCCTACCCCTAGCCACAGCTCCAACTCCTGGCTCTAGGCCTACGCCTAGGTTTACCCCAACACCCACCTCTTGCCCTATGCCTACCCCAGCGCTACACCTACCGCTCCCACTAGTTCTAGCTCGGCCCTAGACAAACGCCCAGTGCTCACTCTAGTCCGAAGCCTAGCATTTGCCCGTCCCCGACCAGTACACCTTGCCCTACCGTTAGCCAGAACACTAACCTGTGTCCCACGAAATCACCCTGGACCTTCCCTTAGCATCACCCGAAACCAGCCCTACACCTGTTTCAAGTCCTGGGACTAACCGGAGCCCTCCCGTGACACCTGCCCCTAGCCCCCGGCCAACCCCTACCACTACAACTAATTCTAGGCCTAACATGAGCCCTAACACTAACACTGCCCGTAGGCCTCTGCCAACCACTAGCCCTTCACCTAACCCTACCCCGAGCACTCCCCCTCGCCCTAGGCCTACGCCTAGCACTACCTCTAGTCCTACCCCTACCCCTGGCCCTACAGCTACCCCTACCCATAGGCACACCCCCATCCCTACCCCTAGCCACAGTTCCAACTCCTGGCCCTAGGCCTACTCCTAGGTTTACCCCGACACCCACCTCTTGCGCTATGCCTACCCCAGCGCTACGCCTAACGCTCCCACTAGCCCTAGCTCGGGCCCTAGACCAC
Organism: Rhinolophus hipposideros; assembly: GCF_964194185.1. Taxonomy (NCBI): domain Eukaryota; kingdom Metazoa; phylum Chordata; class Mammalia; order Chiroptera; family Rhinolophidae; genus Rhinolophus; species Rhinolophus hipposideros. The sequence goes on from NW_027669498.1 coordinate 403,363, forward strand.
GCCCAGTGCTCACTCTAGTCCGAGGCCTAGCACTTGCCCTTCGCCGACCTGTACACCTTGCCCTACCGTTAGCCAGAACACTAACCTGTGTCCCACGAAATCACCCTGTACCCACCCTTAGCCACACCCGAATCCAGCCCTACACATGTTCCGAATCCTGGGACTAAACGGAGCCCTCCCGTGACACCTACCCCTAGACCTCGGCCAACCCCTACCACTACCACCAATCCTAGGCCTAACATGAGCCCTAACACTAACACTGCCCGGGGGCCTCTGCCAACAACTAGCCCTTCAACTAACCCTACCCCTAGCACTCCCCCTCGCCCTAGGCCTACGCCTAGCTCTACCTCTAATCCTACCCCTACCCCTGGCCCTACAGCTACAAATAACCATAGGCCCACCCCCATCCCTACCCCTAGCCACAGCTCCAACTCCTGGCCATAGGCCTACTCCTAGGTTTACCCCGACACCCACCTCTTGCCCTATGCCTACCCCAGCGCTACGCCTACCGCTCCCACTAGCCCTAGCTCGGGCCCTAGACCAACGCCCAGTGCTCACTCTAATCCGAGGCCTAGCACTTGCCCATCGCCGACCTGTACTTCTTGCCCTACCGTTAGCCAGAACACTAACCTGTGTCCCACGAAATCACCCTGTACCCACCCTTAGCCACACCCGAATCCATCCCTACACCTGTTCCGAGTCCTAGGACTAAACGGAGACCTCCCTTGACACCTACTCCTAGCCCTCGGCCAACCTTTACCACTACCACTAATCCTAGGCCTAACATGAGCCCTAACACTAACACTGCCCGTGGTCCTCTGCCAACCACTAGCCCTTCAACTCACCCTACCCCGAGCACTCCCCCTCGCCCTAGGCCTACGCCTAGCACTACGTCTAGTCCTACCCCTACCCCTGGCCCTACAGCTACCCCTAACCATAGGCCCACCCCCATCACTACCCCTAGCCACAGCTCCAACTCCTGGCCCTAGGACTACTCCTAGGTTTACCCCGACACCCACCTCTTGCCCTATGCCTACCCCAGGGCTACACCTACCGCTCCCACTAGCCCTAGCTCGAGCCCTAGACCAACGCCAGGTGCTCACTCTAGTCCTAGGCCTAGCACTTGCCCGTCACCGACCAGTACACCTTGCCCTACCGTTCGCCAGAGGACTAACCCGTGTCCTACGGAATCACCCTGGACCCACACTTAGGCACACCGAATCCAGCCCTACACCTGTTCCGAGTCCTAGGACTAAACGGAGCCCTCCCTTGACACCTACCCCTAGCCCTCGGCCAACCCCTACCACTACCACTAATCCTAGGCCTAACATGAGCCCTAACACTAACAATGCCCGTGGGCCTCTGCCAACCACTAGCCCTTCAGCTAACCCTACCCCGAGCACTCCCACTCGCCCTAGGCCTACGCCTAGCACTACCTCTAGTCCTACCTCTACCCCTGGCCCTACAGCTACACCTAACCATAGGCCCACCCCCATCTCTACCCCTAGCCACAGCTCCAACTCCTGGCCCTAGGCCTACTCCTAGGTTTACCCCGAAACCCACCTCTTGCCCTATGCCTACCACAGCGCTACGCCTACCGCTCCCACTAGCCCTAGCTCTGGCCCTAGATCAACGCCCAGTGCTCACTCTAGTTCGAGGTCTAGCACTTGCCCGTCACCGACCAGTACACTTTGACCTACCGTTAGCCATAGCACTAACCCGTGTCCTATGGAATCACCCTGGACTCACCCTTAGCCACACCCGAATCCAGCCCTACACCTGTTCCGAGTCCTAGGACTTAACGGAGCCCTCCCGTGACACCTACCCCTAGCCCTCGGCCAACCCCTACCACTACCACTAATCCTAGGCCTAACATGAGCCCTAACACTAACACTGCACGGGGGCCTCTGCCAACAACTAGCCCTTCAACTAACCCTACCCCTAGCACTCCCCCTCGCCCTAGGCCTACGCCTAGCTCTACCTCTAGTCTTACCCCTACCCCTGGCCCTACAGCTACAACTAACCATAGGCCCACCCCCATCCCTACCCCTAGCCACAGCTCCAACTCCTGGCTCTAGGCCTACTCCTAGGTTTACCCCAACACCCACCTCTTGCCCTATGCCTACCCCAGCGCTACACCTACCGCTCCCACTAGTTCTAGCTCGGCCCTAGACCAACGCCCAGTGCTCACTCTAGTCCGAAGCCTAGCATTTGCCCGTCCCCGACCAGTACACCTTGCCCTACCGTTAGCCAGAACACTAACCTGTGTCCCACGAAATCACCCTGGACCTTCCCTTAGCATCACCCGAAACCAGCCCTACACCTGTTTCAAGTCCTGGGACTAACCGGAGCCCTCCCGTGACACCTGCCCCTAGCCCTCGGCCAACCCCTACCACTACAACTAATTCTAGGCCTAACATGAGCCCTAACACTAACACTGCCCGTAGGCCTCTGCCAACCACTAGCCCTTCACCTAACCCTACCCCGAGCACTTCCCCTCGCCCTAGGCCTACGCCTAGCACTACCTCTAGTCCTACCCCTACCCCTGGCCCTACAGCTACCCCTACCCATAGGCACACCCCCATCCCTACCCCTAGCCACAGTTCCAACTCCTGTCCCTAGGCCTACTCCTAGGTTTACCCCGACACCCACCTCTCGCCCTATGCCTACCCCAGCGCTACGCCTAACGCTCCCACTAGCCCTAGCTCGGGCCCTAGACCACGCCCAGTGCTCACTCTAGTCCGAGGCCTAGCACTTGCCCTTCGCCGACCTGTACACCTTGCCCTACCGTTAGCCAGAACACTAACCTGTGTCCCACGAAATCACCCTGTACCCACCCTTAGCCACACCCGAATCCAGCCCTACACATGTTCTGAGTCCTAGGACTAAACTGAGCCCTCCCTTGACACCTACCCCTAGCCCTCGGCCACCCCTACCACTACCACTAATCCTAGGCCTAACATGAGACCTAACACTAACACTGCCCGTGGGCCTCTGCCAACAACTAGCCCTTCAACTAACCCTACCCCGAGCACGCCCCCTCGCCCTAGCCTACGCTTAGCACTACCTCTAGTCCTACCCCTACCCCTGGCCCTACAGCTACAACTAACCATAGGCCCACCCCCATCCCTACCCCTAGTCACAGCTCCAACTCCTGGCCCTAGGCCTACTCCTAGGTTTACCCCAACACCCACCTCTTGCCCTATGCCTACCCCAGCGCTACACCTACCGCTCCGACTAGTTCTAGCTCGGCCTAGACCAACGCCCAGTGCTCACTCTAGTCCGAAGCCTAGCATTTACCCGTCCCCGACCAGTACACCTTGCCCTACCATTAGCCAGAACACTAACCTGTGTCCCACAAAATCACCCTGGACCTACCCTTAGCCACACCCGAAACCAGCCCTACACCTGTTCCGAGTCCTAGGACTAACCGGAGTTTTTCCCTGACACCTACCTCTAACCCTCGGCCTACCCCTACCACTACCACTAATCCTAGGCCTAACATGAGCCCTAAGCCTAACACTGCCCGTGTGCCTCTGCCAACCACTAGCACTTCACCTAACCCTACCCCGAGCACTCCCCCTCGCCCTAGGCCTGCGCATAGCACTACCTCTAGTCCTACCCCTACACCTGGCCCTACAGCTACCCCTAACCATAGGCCAACCCCCATCACTACCCCTAGCCACAGCTCCACCTCCTGGCCCTAGGCCTACTCCTAGGTTTACCCCGACACCCACCTCTTGCCCTATGCCAACCCCAGCGCTACACCTACCGCTCCTACTAGTTCTAGCTCGGCCCTAGACCAACGCCCAGTGCTCACTCTAGTCCAAGGCCTAGCACTTGCCCGTTGCTGACCAGTACACCTTGCCCTACCGTTAGCCAGAGCACTAACTAGTGTCCTACGGAATCACCCTGGACCCACCCTTAGCCACACCCGAATCCAGCCCTACATCTGTTCGGAGTCCTAGGACTAAACGGAGCCCTCCCGTGACACCTACCTCTAGCCCTCGGCCAACCCCTACCACTACCACTAATCCTAGGCCTAACATGTGCCCTAAAACTAACACTGCCCGTGGGCCTCTGCCAACCACTAGCCCTTCAACTCACCCTACCCCGAGCACTCCCCCTCGCCCTAGGCCTACGCCTAGCACTACCTCTAGTCCTACCCCTACCCCTGGCCCTACAGCTACACCTAATCATAGGCACACCCCCATCCCTACCCCTAGCCACAGCTCCAACTCCTGGCCCTAGGCCTACTCCTAGGTTTACCCCAACACCCACCTGTTGCCCTATGCCTACTTCAGCGCTACACCTACCGCTCCCACTAGTTCTAGCTCGGCCTTAGACCAACGCCCAGTGCTCACTCTAGTCCGAGGCCTAGCATTTGCCCGTCTCCGACCAGTACACCTTACTCTACCGTTAGCCAGAACCCTAACCTGTGTCCCACGAAATCACCCTGGACCCACCCTTAGCCACACGCGAAACCAGCCCTACACCTGTTCCGAGTCCTAGGACTAACCGGAGCCCTCCCTTGACACCTACCCCTAACCCTCAGCCAACCCCTACCACTACCACTAATCCTAGGCCTAACATGAACCCTAACCTTAACACTGCCTGTGTGCCTCTGCCAACCACTAGCCCTTCACCTAAAACTACCCCGAGCACTACCCCTCGCCCTAGGACTGCCCCTAGCACTACCTGTAGTCCTACACCTACCCCTGGCCCTACAGCTACCCCTACCCATAGGCCCACCCCCATCCCTACCCCTAGCCACAGCTCCAACTCCTGGCCCTAGGCCTACTCCTAGGTTTACGCCGACACCCACCTCTTGCCCTATGCCTACCCCAGCGCTACGCCTACCGCTCCCACTAGCCCTAGCTCAAGCCCTAGACCAACGCCCAGTGCTCACTCTAATCCGAGGCCTAGCACTTGCCCATCGCCGACCTGTACTCCTTGCCCTACCGTTAGCCAGAACACTAACCTGTGTCCCACGAAATCACCCTGTACCCACCCTTAGCCACACCCGAATCCAGCCCTACACCTGTTCTGAGTCCTAGGACTAAACGGAGCCCTCCCTTGACACCTACCCCTAGCCCGCGGCCAACCCCTACCACTACCACTAATCCTAGGCCTAACATGAGCCCTAACACTAACACTGCCCGTGGGCCTCTGCCAACCACTAGCCCTTCACCTAACCATACCCCGAGCTCTCCCCTCGCCCTAGGCCTACGCCTAGCACTACCTCTAGTCCTACCCCTACCCCTGGCCCTACAGCTACCCCTACCCATAGGCACACCCCCATCCCTACCCCTAGCCACAGCTCCAACTCCTGGCCCTAGGCCTACTCCTAGGTTTACCCTGACACCCACCTATTGCCCTATGCCTACCCCAGCGCTACGCCTAACGCTCCCACTAGCCCTAGCTCGGGCCCTAGACCACGCCCAGTGCTCACTCTAGTCCGAGGCCTAGCACTTGCCCGTCGCCGACCTGTACACCTTGCCCTACCGTTAGCCAGAACACTAACCTGTGTCCCACGAAATCACCCTGTACCCACCCTTAGCCACGCCCGAAACCAGCCCTACACCTGTTCCGAGTCCTAGGACTAGCCGGAGTTTTCCCGTGACACCTACTCCTAAGCCTCGGCCAACCCCTACCACTACCAGTAATCCTAGGCCTAACATGAGCCCTAACCCTAACACTGCCCGTGTGCCTCTGCCAACCACTAGCACTTCACCTAACCCTACCCCGAGCACTCCCCTTCGCCCTAGGCCTACGTCTAGCACTACCTCTAGTCCTACCCCTACACCTGGCCCTACAGCTACCCCTAACCATAGGCCAACCCCCATCACTACCCCTAGCCACAGCTCCAACTCCTATCCCTAGGACTACTCCTAGGTTTACCCCGACACCCACCTCTTGCCCTATGCCTACCCCAGCGCTACACCTACCGCTCCCACTAGCCCTAGCTCGGGCCCTAGACCAACGCCAGGTGCTCACTCTAGTCCGAGGGCTAGCACTTGCCCGTCACCGAACAGTACACCTTGCCCTACCGTTAGCCAGAGGACTAACCCGTGTCCTACGGAATCACACTGGACCCACACTTAGCCACACCCGAATCCAGCCCTACACCTGTTTCAAGTCCTAGGACTAACCGGAGCCCTCCCGTGACACCTGCCCCTAGCCCTCGGCCAACCCCTACCACTACAACTAATTCTAGGCCTAACATGAGCCATAACACTAACACTGCCCGTAGGCCTCTGCCAACCACTAGCCCTTCACCTAATCCTACCCCGAGCACTCCCACTCGCCCTAGGCCTACGCCTAGCACTACCTCTAATCCTACCCCTACCCCAGGCCCTACAGCTACCTCTACCCATAGGCACACCCCCATCCCTACCACTAGCTACAGCTCCAACTCCTGGCCCTAGGCCTACTCCTAGGTTTACCCCGACACCCACCTCTTGCCCTATGCCTACCCCAGCGCTACGCCTACCGCTCCCACTAGCCCTATCTCGGGCCCTAGACCAAGGCCAGGTGCTCACTCTAGTCCGAGGCCTAGTACTTGCCCGTCACCGAACAGTACACCTTGCCCTACCGTTAGCCAGAGGACTAACCCGTGTCCTACGGAATCACCCTGGACCCACACTTAGCCACACTCGAATACAGCCCTACACCTGATTCAAGTCCTAGGACTAACCGGAGCCCTCCCGTGACACCTGCCCCTAGCCCTCGGCCAACCCCTACCACTACAACTAATTCTAGGCCTAACATGAGCCCTAACACTAACACTGCCCGTAGGCCTCTGCCAACCACTAGCCCTTCACCTAACCCTACCCCGAGCACTCCCCCTCGCCCTAGGCCTACGCCTAGCACTACCTCTAGTCCTACCCCTACCCCTGGCCCTACAGCTACCCCTACCGATAGGCACACCCCCATCCCTACCCCTAGCCACAGCTCCAACTCTTGGCCCTAGGCCTACTCCTAGGTTTACCCTGACACCAACCTCTTGCCCTATGCCTACCCCAGCGCTACGCCTACCGCTCCCACTAGCCCTAGCTCGGGCCCTAGACCACGCCCAGTGCTCATTCTAGTCCGAGGCCTAGCACTTGCCCGTCGCCGACCTGTACACCTTGCCCTACCGTTAGCCACAACACTAACCTGTGTCCCACGAAATCACCCTGTACCCACCCTTAGCCACACCCGAATCCAGCCCTACACATGTTCTGAGTCCTAGGACTAAACTGAGCCCTCCCTTGACACCTACCCCTAGCCCTCGGCCACCCCACCACTACCACTAATCCTAAGCCTAACATGAGACCTAACACTAACACTGCCCGTGGCCTCTGCCAACAACTAGCCCTTCAACTAACCCTACCCCGAGCACGCCCCCTCGCCCTAGGCCTACGCTTAGCACTACCTCTAGTCCTACCCCTACGCCTGGCCCTACAGCTACAACTAACCATAGACCCACCCCCATCCCTACCCCTAGCCACAGCTCCAACTCCTGGCCCTAGGCCTACTCCTAGGTTTACCCCAACACCCACCTCTTGCCCTATGCCTACCCCAGCGCTACACCTACCGCTCCGACTAGTTCTAGCTCGGCCTAGACCAACGCCCAGTGCTCACTCTAGTCCGAAGCCTAGCATTTACCCGTCCCCGACCAGTACACCTTGCCCTACCGTTAGCCAGAACACTAACCTGTGTCCCACAAAATCACCCTGGACCTACCCTTAGCCACACCCGAAACCAGCCCTACACCTGTTCCGAGTCCTAGGACTAACCGGAGTTTTTCCCTGACACCTACCTCTAACCCTCGGCCTACCCCTACCACTACCACTAATCCTAGGCCTAACATGAGCCCTAAGCCTAACACTGCCCGTGTGCCTCTGCCAACCACTAGCACTTCACCTAACCCTACCCCGAGCACTCCCCCTCGCCCTAGGCCTGCGCCTAGCACTACCTCTAGTCCTACCCCTACACCTGGCCCTACAGCTACCCCTAACCATAGGCCAACCCCCATCACTACCCCTAGCCTCAGCTCCACCTCCTGGCCCTAGGCCTACTCCTAGGTTTAACCCGACACCCACCTCTTGCCCTATGCCAACCCCAGCGATACACCTACCGCTCCTACTAGTTCTAGCTCGGCCCTAGACCAACGCCCAGTGCTCACTCTAGTCCAAGGCCTAGCACTTGCCCGTTGCTGACCAGTACACCTTGCCCTACCGTTAGCCAGAGCACTAACTAGTGTCCTACGGAATCACCCTGGACCCACCCTTAGCCACACCCGAATCCAGCCCTACATCTGTTCGGAGTCCTAGGACTAAACGGAGCCCTCCCGTGACACCTACCTCTAGCCCTCGGCCAACCCCTACCACTACCACTAATCCTGGGCCTAACATGTGCCCTATAACTAACACTGCCCGTGGGCCTCTGCCAACCACTAGCCCTTCAACTCACCCTACCCCGAGCACTGCCCCTCGCCCTAGGCCTACGCCTAGCACTACCTCTAGTCCTACCCCTACCCCTGGCCCTACAGCTACACCTAACCATAGGCACACCCCCATCCCTACCCCTAGCCACAGCTCCAACTCCTGGCCCTAGGCCTACTCCTAGGTTTACCCCAACACCCACCTGTTGCCCTATGCCTACTTCAGAGCTACACCTACCGCTCCCACTAGTTCTAGCTCGGCCTTACACCAACGCCCAGTGCTCACTGTAGTCCGAGGCCTAGCATTTGCCCGTCTCCGACCAGTACACCTTACCCTACCATTAGCCAGAACCCTAACCTGTGTCCCACGAAATCACCCTGGACCCACCCTTAGCCACACGCGAATCCAGCCCTACACCTGTTCCGAGTCCTAGGACTAACCGGAGCCCTCCCTTGACACCTACCCCTAACCCTCAGCCAACCCCTACCACTACCACTAATTCTAGGCCTAACATGTACCCTAACCTTAACACTGCCTGTGTGCCTCTGCCAACCACTAGCCCTTCACCTAAAACTACCCCGAGCTCTCCCCCTCGCCCTAGGCCTACGCCTAGCACTACCTCTAGTCCTACCCCTACCCCTGGCCCTACAGCTACCCCTACCCATAGGCACACCCCCATCCCTACCCCTAGCCACAGCTCCAACTCCTGGCCCTAGGCCTACTCCTAGGTTTACCCTGACACCCACCTCTTGCCCTATGCCTACCCCAGCGCTACGCCTAACGTTCCCACTAGCCCTAGCTCGGGCCCTAGACCACGCCCAGTGCTCACTCTAGTCCGAGGCCTAGCACTTGCCCATCGCCGACCTGTACACCTTGCCCTACCGTTAGCCAGAACACTAACCTGTGTCCCACGAAATCACCCTGTACCCACCCTTAGCCACAACCGAAACCAGCCCTACACCTGTTCCGAGTCCTAGGACTAGCCAAAGTTTTCCCGTGACACCTACTCCTAAGCCTCGGCCAACCCCTATCACTACCACTAATCCTAGGCCTAACATGAGCCCTAACCCTAACACTGCCCGTGTGCCTCTGCCAACCACTAGCACTTCACGTAACCCTACCCCGAGCACTCCCCCTCGCCCTAGGCCTACGTCTAGCACTACCTCTAGTCCTACCCCTATACCTGGCCCTACAGCTACCCCTAACCATAGGCCAACCCCCATCACTACCACTACCACAGCTCCAACTCCTATCCCTAGGACTACTCCTAGGTTTACCCCGACACCCACCTCTTGCCCTATGCCTACCCCAGCGCTACACCTACCGCTCCCACTAGCCCTAGCTCAGGCCCTAGACCAACGCCAGGTGCTCACTCTAGTCCGAGGCCTAGCACTTGCCCGTCACCGAACAGTACACCTTGCCCTACCGTTAGCCAGAGGACTAACCCGTGTCATACGGAATCACCCTGGACCCACACTTAGCCACACCCGAATCCAGCCCTACACCTGTTTCAAGTCCTAGGACTAACCGGAGCCCTCCCGTGACACCTGCCCCTAGCCCTCGGCCAACCCCTACCACTACAACTAATTCTAGGCCAAACATGAGCCCTAACACTAGCACTGCCCGTAGGACTCTGCCAACCACTAGCCCTTCACCTAACCCTACCCCGAGCACTCCCCCTCGCCCTAGGCCTACGCCTAGCACTACCTCTAGTCCTACCCCTGCCCCTTGCCCTACAGCTACCCCTACCGATAGGCACACCCCCATCCCTACCACTAGCCACAGCTCCAACTCCTGGCCCTAGGCCTACTCCTAGGTTTACCCTGACACCCACCTCTTGCCCTATGCCTACCCCAGCGCTACGCCTACCGCTCCCACTAGCCCTAGCTCGGGCCCTAGACCAACGCCCAGTGCTCACTCTAGTCCGAGGCCTAGCACTTGCCCGTCGCCGACCTGTACACCTTGCCCTACCGTTAGCCACAACACTAACCTGTGTCCCACGAAATCACCCTGTACCCACCCTTAGCCACACCCGAATCCAGCCCTACACATGTTCTGAGTCCTAGGACTAAACTGAGCCCTCCCTTGACACCTACCCCTAGCCCTCGGCCACCCCTACCACTACCACTAATCCTAGGCCTAACATGAGACCTAACACTAACACTGCCCGTGGGCCTCTGCCAACAACTAGCCCTTCAACTAACCCTACCCCGAGCACGCCCCCTCGCCCTAGGCCTACGCTTAGCACGACCTCTAGTCCTACCCCTACCCCTGGCCCTACAGCTACAACTAACCATAGGCCCACCCCCATCCCTACCCCTAGTCACAGCTCCAACTCCTGGCCCTAGGCCTACTCCTAGGTTTACCCCAACACCCACCTCTTGCCCTATGCCTACTTCAGCGCTACACCTACCGCTCCCACTAGTTCTAGCTCGGCCTTAGACCAACGCCCAGTGCTCACTCTAGTCCGAGGCCTAGCATTTGCCCGTCTCCGACCAGTACACCTTACTCTACCGTTAGCCAGAACCCTAACCTGTGTCCCACGAAATCACCCTGGACCCACCCTTAGCCACACGCGAAACCAGCCCTACACCTGTTCCGAGTCCTAGGACTAACCGGAGCCCTCCCTTGACACCTACCCCTAACCCTCAGCCAACCCCTACCACTACCACTAATCCTAGGCCTAACATGAACCCTAACCTTAACACTGCCTGTGTGCCTCTGCCAACCACTAGCCCTTCACCTAAAACTACCCCGAGCACTACCCCTCGCCCTAGGACTGCCCCTAGCACTACCTGTAGTCCTACACCTACCCCTGGCCCTACAGCTACCCCTACCCATAGGCCCACCCCCATCCCTACCCCTAGCCACAGCTCCAACTCCTGGCCCTAGGCCTACTCCTAGGTTTACGCCGACACCCACCTCTTGCCCTATGCCTACCCCAGCGCTACGCCTACCGCTCCCACTAGCCCTAGCTCAAGCCCTAGACCAACGCCCAGTGCTCACTCTAATCCGAGGCCTAGCACTTGCCCATCGCCAACCTGTACTCCTTGCCCTACCGTTAGCCAGAACACTAACCTGTGTCCCACGATATCACCCTGTACCCACCCTTAGCCACACCCGAATCCAGCCCTACACCTGTTCTGAGTCCTAGGACTAAACGGAGCCCTCCCTTGACACCTACCCCTAGCCCGCGGCCAACCCCTACCACTACCACTAATCCTAGGCCTAACATGAGCCCTAACACTAACACTGCCCGTGGGCCTCTGCCAACCACTAGCCCTTCACCTAACCATACCCCGAGCTCTCCCCCTCGCCCTAGGCCTACGCCTAGCACTACCTCTAGTCCTACCCCTACCCCTGGCCCTACAGCTACCCCTACCCATAGGCACACCCCCATCCCTACCCCTAGCCACAGCTCCAACACCTGGCCCTAGGCCTACTCCTAGGTTTACCCTGACACCCACCTCTTGCCCTATGCCTACCCCAGCGCTACGCCTAACGCTCCCACTAGCCCTAGCTCGGGCCCTAGACCACGCCCAGTGCTCACTCTAGTCCGAGGCCTAGCACTTGCCCGTCGCCGACCTGTACACCTTGCCCTACCGTTAGCCAGAACACTAACCTGTGTCCCACGAAATCACCCTGTACCCACCCTTAGCCACGCCCGAAACCAGCCCTACACCTGTTCCGAGTCCTAGGACTAGCCGGAGTTTTCCCGTGACACCTACTCCTAAGCCTCGGCCAACCCCTACCACTACCACTAATCCTAGGCCTAACATGAGCCCTAACCCTAACACTGCCCGTGTGCCTCTGCCAACCACTAGCACTTCACCTAACCCTACCCCGAGCACTCCCCTTCGCCCTAGGCCTACGTCTAGCACTACCTCTAGTCCTACCCCTACACCTGGCCCTACAGCTACCCCTAACCATAGGCCAACCCCCATCACTACCCCTAGCCACAGCTCCAACTCCTATCCCTAGGACTACTCCTAGGTTTACCCCGACACCCACCTCTTGCCCTATGCCTACCCCAGCGCTACACCTACCGCTCCCACTAGCCCTAGCTCGGGCCCTAGACCAACGCCAGGTGCTCACTCTAGTCCGAGGGCTAGCACTTGCCCGTCACCGAACAGTACACCTTGCCCTACCGTTAGCCAGAGGACTAACCCGTGTCCTACGGAATCACACTGGACCCACACTTAGCCACACCCGAATCCAGCCCTACACCTGTTTCAAGTCCTAGGACTAACCGGAGCCCTCCCGTGACACCTGCCCCTAGCCCTCGGCCAACCCCTACCACTACAACTAATTCTAGGCCTAACATGAGCCATAACACTAACACTGCCCGTAGGCCTCTGCCAACCACTAGCCCTTCACCTAATCCTACCCCGAGCACTCCCACTCGCCCTAGGCCTACGCCTAGCACTACCTCTAATCCTACCCCTACCCCAGGCCCTACAGCTACCTCTACCCATAGGCACACCCCCATCCCTACCACTAGCTACAGCTCCAACTCCTGGCCCTAGGCCTACTCCTAGGTTTACCCCGACACCCACCTCTTGCCCTATGCCTACCCCAGCGCTACGCCTACCGCTCCCACTAGCCCTATCTCGGGCCCTAGACCAAGGCCAGGTGCTCACTCTAGTCCGAGGCCTAGCACTTGCCCGTCACCGAACAGTACACCTTGCCCTACCGTTAGCCAGAGGACTAACCCGTGTCCTACGGAATCACCCTGGACCCACACTTAGCCACACTCGAATACAGCCCTACACCTGATTCAAGTCCTAGGACTAACCGGAGCCCTCCCGTGACACCTGCCCCTAGCCCTCGGCCAACCCCTACCACTACAACTAATTCTAGGCCTAACATGAGCCCTAACACTAACACTGCCCGTAGGCCTCTGCCAACCACTAGCCCTTCACCTAACCCTACCCCGAGCACTCCCCCTCGCCCTAGGCCTACGCCTAGCACTACCTCTAGTCCTACCCCTACCCCTGGCCCTACAGCTACCCCTACCGATAGGCACACCCCCATCCCTACCCCTAGCCACAGCTCCAACTCTTGGCCCTAGGCCTACTCCTAGGTTTACCCTGACACCAACCTCTTGCCCTATGCCTACCCCAGCGCTACGCCTACCGCTCCCACTAGCCCTAGCTCGGGCCCTAGACCACGCCCAGTGCTCATTCTAGTCCGAGGCCTAGCACTTGCCCGTCGCCGACCTGTACACCTTGCCCTACCGTTAGCCACAACACTAACCTGTGTCCCACGAAATCACCCTGTACCCACCCTTAGCCACACCCGAATCCAGCCCTACACATGTTCTGAGTCCTAGGACTAAACTGAGCCCTCCCTTGACACCTACCCCTAGCCCTCGGCCACCCCACCACTACCACTAATCCTAAGCCTAACATGAGACCTAACACTAACACTGCCCGTGGCCTCTGCCAACAACTAGCCCTTCAACTAACCCTACCCCGAGCACGCCCCCTCGCCCTAGGCCTACGCTTAGCACTACCTCTAGTCCTACCCCTACGCCTGGCCCTACAGCTACAACTAACCATAGACCCACCCCCATCCCTACCCCTAGCCACAGCTCCAACTCCTGGCCCTAGGCCTACTCCTAGGTTTACCCCAACACCCACCTCTTGCCCTATGCCTACCCCAGCGCTACACCTACCGCTCCGACTAGTTCTAGCTCGGCCTAGACCAACGCCCAGTGCTCACTCTAGTCCGAAGCCTAGCATTTACCCGTCCCCGACCAGTACACCTTGCCCTACCGTTAGCCAGAACACTAACCTGTGTCCCACAAAATCACCCTGGACCTACCCTTAGCCACACCCGAAACCAGCCCTACACCTGTTCCGAGTCCTAGGACTAACCGGAGTTTTTCCCTGACACCTACCTCTAACCCTCGGCCTACCCCTACCACTACCACTAATCCTAGGCCTAACATGAGCCCTAAGCCTAACACTGCCCGTGTGCCTCTGCCAACCACTAGCACTTCACCTAACCCTACCCCGAGCACTCCCCCTCGCCCTAGGCCTGCGCCTAGCACTACCTCTAGTCCTACCCCTACACCTGGCCCTACAGCTACCCCTAACCATAGGCCAACCCCCATCACTACCCCTAGCCTCAGCTCCACCTCCTGGCCCTAGGCCTACTCCTAGGTTTAACCCGACACCCACATCTTGCCCTATGCCAACCCCAGCGATACACCTACCGCTCCTACTAGTTCTAGCTCGGCCCTAGACCAACGCCCAGTGCTCACTCTAGTCCAAGGCCTAGCACTTGCCCGTTGCTGACCAGTACACCTTGCCCTACCGTTAGCCAGAGCACTAACTAGTGTCCTACGGAATCACCCTGGACCCACCCTTAGCCACACCCGAATCCAGCCCTACATCTGTTCGGAGTCCTAGGACTAAACGGAGCCCTCCCGTGACACCTACCTCTAGCCCTCGGCCAACCCCTACCACTACCACTAATCCTGGGCCTAACATGTGCCCTATAACTAACACTGCCCGTGGGCCTCTGCCAACCACTAGCCCTTCAACTCACCCTACCCCGAGCACTGCCCCTCGCCCTAGGCCTACGCCTAGCACTACCTCTAGTCCTACCCCTACCCCTGGCCCTACAGCTACACCTAACCATAGGCACACCCCCATCCCTACCCCTAGCCACAGCTCCAACTCCTGGCCCTAGGCCTACTCCTAGGTTTACCCCAACACCCACCTGTTGCCCTATGCCTACTTCAGAGCTACACCTACCGCTCCCACTAGTTCTAGCTCGGCCTTACACCAACGCCCAGTGCTCACTCTAGTCCGAGGCCTAGCATTTGCCCGTCTCCGACCAGTACACCTTACCCTACCATTAGCCAGAACCCTAACCTGTGTCCCACGAAATCACCCTGGACCCACCCTTAGCCACACGCGAATCCAGCCCTACACCTGTTCCGAGTCCTAGGACTAACCGGAGCCCTCCCTTGACACCTACCCCTAACCCTCAGCCAACCCCTACCACTACCACTAATTCTAGGCCTAACATGTACCCTAACCTTAACACTGCCTGTGTGCCTCTGCCAACCACTAGCCCTTCACCTAAAACTACCCCGAGCTCTCCCCCTCGCCCTAGGCCTACGCCTAGCACTACCTCTAGTCCTACCCCTACCCCTGGCCCTACAGCTACCCCTACCCATAGGCACACCCCCATCCCTACCCCTAGCCACAGCTCCAACTCCTGGCCCTAGGCCTACTCCTAGGTTTACCCTGACACCCACCTCTTGCCCTATGCCTACCCCAGCGCTACGCCTAACGTTCCCACTAGCCCTAGCTCGGGCCCTAGACCACGCCCAGTGCTCACTCTAGTCCGAGGCCTAGCACTTGCCCATCGCCGACCTGTACACCTTGCCCTACCGTTAGCCAGAACACTAACCTGTGTCCCACGAAATCACCCTGTACCCACCCTTAGCCACAACCGAAACCAGCCCTACACCTGTTCCGAGTCCTAGGACTAGCCAAAGTTTTCCCGTGACACCTACTCCTAAGCCTCGGCCAACCCCTATCACTACCACTAATCCTAGGCCTAACATGAGCCCTAACCCTAACACTGCCCGTGTGCCTCTGCCAACCACTAGCACTTCACGTAACCCTACCCCGAGCACTCCCCCTCGCCCTAGGCCTACGTCTAGCACTACCTCTAGTCCTACCCCTATACCTGGCCCTACAGCTACCCCTAACCATAGGCCAACCCCCATCACTACCACTACCACAGCTCCAACTCCTATCCCTAGGACTACTCCTAGGTTTACCCCGACACCCACCTCTTGCCCTATGCCTACCCCAGCGCTACACCTACCGCTCCCACTAGCCCTAGCTCAGGCCCTAGACCAACGCCAGGTGCTCACTCTAGTCCGAGGCCTAGCACTTGCCCGTCACCGAACAGTACACCTTGCCCTACCGTTAGCCAGAGGACTAACCCGTGTCATACGGAATCACCCTGGACCCACACTTAGCCACACCCGAATCCAGCCCTACACCTGTTTCAAGTCCTAGGACTAACCGGAGCCCTCCCGTGACACCTGCCCCTAGCCCTCGGCCAACCCCTACCACTACAACTAATTCTAGGCCTAACATGAGCCCTAACACTAGCACTGCCCGTAGGACTCTGCCAACCACTAGCCCTTCACCTAACCCTACCCCGAGCACTCCCCCTCGCCCTAGGCCTACGCCTAGCACTACCTCTAGTCCTACCCCTGCCCCTTGCCCTACAGCTACCCCTACCGATAGGCACACCCCCATCCCTACCACTAGCCACAGCTCCAACTCCTGGCCCTAGGCCTACTCCTAGGTTTACCCTGACACCCACCTCTTGCCCTATGCCTACCCCAGCGCTACGCCTACCGCTCCCACTAGCCCTAGCTCGGGCCCTAGACCAACGCCCAGTGCTCACTCTAGTCCGAGGCCTAGCACTTGCCCGTCGCCGACCTGTACACCTTGCCCTACCGTTAGCCACAACACTAACCTGTGTCCCACGAAATCACCCTGTACCCACCCTTAGCCACACCCGAATCCAGCCCTACACATGTTCTGAGTCCTAGGACTAAACTGAGCCCTCCCTTGACACCTACCCCTAGCCCTCGGCCACCCCTACCACTACCACTAATCCTAGGCCTAACATGAGACCTAACACTAACACTGCCCGTGGGCCTCTGCCAACAACTAGCCCTTCAACTAACCCTACCCCGAGCACGCCCCCTCGCCCTAGGCCTACGCTTAGCACGACCTCTAGTCCTACCCCTACCCCTGGCCCTACAGCTACAACTAACCATAGGCCCACCCCCATCCCTACCCCTAGTCACAGCTCCAACTCCTGGCCCTAGGCCTACTCCTAGGTTTACCCCAACACCCACCTCTTGCCCTATGCCTACCCCAGCGCTACACCTACCGCTCCGACTAGTTCTAGCTCGGCCTAGACCAACGCCCAGTGCTCACTCTAGTCCGAAGCCTAGCATTTACCCGTCCCCGACCAGTACACCTTGCCCTACCATTAGCCAGAACACTAACCTGTGTCCCACAAAATCACCCTGGACCTACCCTTAGCCACACCCGAAACCAGCCCTACACCTGTTCCGAGTGCTAGGACTAACCGGAGTTTTTCCGTGACACCTACCTCTAACACTCGGCCTACCCCTACCACTACCACTAATCCTAGGCCTAACATGAGCCCTAAGCCTAACACTGCCCGTGTGCCTCTGCCAACCACTAGCACTTCACCTAACCCTACCCCGAGCACTCCCCCTCGCCCTAGGCCTGCGCCTAGCACTACCTCTAGTCCTACCCCTACACCTGGCCCTACAGCTACCCCTAACCATAGGCCAACCCCCATCACTACCCCTAGCCACAGCTCCACCTCCTGGCCCTAGGCCTACTCCTAGGTTTACCCCGACACCCACCTCTTGCCCTATGCCAACCCCAGCGCTACACCTACCGCTCCTACTAGTTCTAGCTCGGCCCTAGACCAACGCCCAGTGCTCACTCTAGTCCAAGGCCTAGCACTTGCCCGTTGCTGACCAGTACACCTTGCCCTACCGTTAGCCAGAGCACTAACTAGTGTCCTACGGAATCACCCTGGACCCACCCTTAGCCACACCCGAATCCAGCCCTACATCTGTTCAGAGTCCTAGGACTAAACGGAGCCCTCCCGTGACACCTACCTCTAGCCCTCGGCCAAACCCTACCACTACCACTAATCCTAGGCCTAACATGTGCCCTAAAACTAACACTGCCCGTGGGCCTCTGCCAACCACTAGCCCTTCAACTCACCCTCCCCCGAGCACTCCCCCTCGCCCTAGGCCTACGCCTAGCACTACCTCTAGTCCTACCCCTACCCCTGGCCCTACAGCTACACCTAACCATAGGCACACCCCCATCCCTACCCCTAGCCACAGCTCCAACTCCTGGCCCTAGGCCTACTCCTAGGTTTACCCCAACACCCACCTGTTGCCCTATGCCTACTTCAGCGCTACACCTACCGCTCCCACTAGTTCTAGCTCGGCCTTAGACCAACGCCCAGTGCTCATTCTAGTCCGAGGCCTAGCATTTGCCCGTCTCCGACCAGTACACCTTACTCTACCGTTAGCCAGAACCCTAACCTGTGTCCCACGAAATCACCATGGACCCACCCTTAGCCACACGCGAAACCAGCCCTACACCTGTTCCGAGTCCTAGGACTAACCGGAGCCCTCCCTTGACACCTACCCCTAACCCTCAGCCAACCCCTACCACTACCACTAATCCTAGGCCTAACATGAACCCTAACCTTAACACTGCCTGTGTGCCTCTGCCAACCACTAGCCCTTCACCTAAAACTACCCCGAGCACTACCCCTCGCCCTAGGACTGCCCCTAGCACTACCTGTAGTCCTACACCTACCCCTGGCCCTACAGCTACCCCTACCCATAGGCCCACCCCCATCCCTACCCCTAGCCACAGCTCCAACTCCTGGCCCTAGGCCTACTCCTAGGTTTACGCCGACACCCACCTCTTGCCCTATGCCTACCCCAGCGCTACGCCTACCGCTCCCACTAGCCCTAGCTCAAGCCCTAGACCAACGCCCAGTGCTCACTCTAATCCGAGGCCTAGCACTTGCCCATCGCCGACCTGTACTCCTTGCCCTACCGTTAGCCAGAACACTAACCTGTGTCCCACGAAATCACCCTGTACCCACCCTTAGCCACACCCGAATCCAGCCCTACACCTGTTCTGAGTCCTAGGACTAAACGGAGCCCTCCCTTGACACCTACCCCTAGCCCGCGGCCAACCCCTACCACTACCACTAATCCTAGGCCTAACATGAGCCCTAACACTAACACTGCCCGTGGGCCTCTGCCAACCACTAGCCCTTCACCTAACCCTACCCCGAGCTCTCCCCCTCGTCCTAGGCCTACGCCTAGCACTACCTCTAGTCCTACCCCTACCCCTGGCCCTACAGCTACCCCTACCCATAGGCACACCCCCATCCCTACCACTAGCTACAGCTCCAACTCCTGGCCCTAGGCCTACTCCTAGGTTTACCCCGACACCCACCTCTTGCCCTATGCCTACCCCAGCGCTACGCCTACCGCTCCCACTAGCCCTATCTCGGGCCATAGACCAACGCCAGGTGCTCACTCTAGTCCGAGGCCTAGCACTTGCCCGTCACCGAACAGTACACCTTGCCCTACCGTTAGCCAGAGGACTAACCCGTGTCCTACGGAATCACCCTGGACCCACACTTAGCTACACCCGAATCCAGCCCTACACCTGTTTCAAGTCCTAGGACTAACCGGAGCCCTCCCGTGACACCTGCCCCTAGCCCTCGGCCAACCCCTACCACTACAACTAATTCTAGGCTTAACATGAGCCCTAACACTAACACTGCCCGTAGGCCTCTGCCAACCACTAGCCCTTCACCTAACCCTACCCCGAGCACTCCCCCTCGCCCTAGGCCTACGCCTAGCACTACCTCTAGTCCTACCCCTACCCCTGGCCCTAAAGCTACAACTAACCATAGGCCCACCCCCATCCCTACCCCTAGTCACAGCTCCAACTCCTGGCCTTAGGCCTACTCCTAGGTTTACCCCAACACCCACCTCTTGCCCTATTCCTACCCCAGCGCTACACCTACCGCTCCGAATAGTTCTAGCTCGGCCTAGACCAACGCCCAGTGCTCACTCTAGTCCGAAGCCTAGCATTTACCCATCCCCGACCAGTACACCTTGCACTACCGTTAGCCAGAACACTAACCTGTGTCCCACAAAATCACCCTGGACCTACCCTTAGCCACACCCGAAACCAGCCCTACACCTGTTCCGAGTCCTAGGACTAACCGGAGTTTTTCCGTGACACCTACCTCTAACCCTCGGCCTACCCCTACCACTACCACTAATCCTAGGCCTAACATGAGCCCTAAGCCTAACACTGCCCGTGTGCCTCTGCCAACCACTAGCACTTCACCTAACCCTACCCCGAGCACTCCCCCTCGCCCTAGGCCTGCGCCTAGCAATACCTCTAGTCCTACCCCTACACCTGGCCCTACAGCTACCCCTAACCATAGGCCAACCCCCATCACTACCCCTAGCCACAGCTCCACCTCCTGGCCCTAGGCCTACTCCTAGGTTTACCCCGACACCCACCTCTTGCCCTATGCCAACCCCAGCGCTACACCTACCGCTCCTACTAGTTCTAGCTCGGCCCTAGACCAACGCCCAGTGCTCACTCTAGTCCAAGGCCTAGCACTTGCCCGTTGCTGACCAGTACACCTTGCCCTACCGTTAGCCAGAGCACTAACTAGTGTCCTACGGAATCACCCTGGACCCACCCTTAGCCACACCCGAATCCAGCCCTACATCTGTTCGGAGTCCTAGGACTAAACGGAGCCCTCCCGTGACACCTACCTCTAGCCCTCGGCCAACCCCTACCACTACCACTAATCCTGGGCCTAACATGTGCCCTATAACTAACACTGCCCGTGGGCCTCTGCCAACCACTAGCCGTTCAACTCACCCTACCCCGAGCACTCCCCCTCGCCCTAGGCCTACGCCTAGCACTACCTCTAGTCCTACCCCTACCCCTGGCCCTACAGCTACACCTAACCATAGGCACACCCCCATCCCTACCCCTAGCCACAGCTCCAACTCCTGGCCCTAGGCCTACTCCTAGGTTTACGCCGACACCCACCTCTTGCCCTATGCCTACCCCAGCGCTATGCCTACTGCTCCCACTAGCCCTAGCTCAAGCCCTAGACCAACGCCCAGTGCTCACTCTAGTCCGAAGCCTAGCATTTGCCCGTCCCCGACCAGTACACCTTGCCCTACCGTTAGCCAGAACACTAACCTGTGTCCCACGAAATCACCCTGGACCCTCCCTTAGCCACACCCGAAACCAGCCCTACACCTGTTCCGAGTCCTAGGACTAACCGGAGCCCTCCCTTGACACCTACCCCTAACCCTCGGCCAACCCCTACCACTACCACTAACCTAGGCCTAACATGAACCCTAACCTTAACACTGCCCGTGTGCCTCTGCCAACCAATAGCCCTTCACCTAAAACTACCCCAAGCACTACCCCTCGCCCTAGGACTACCCCAAGCACTACCTCTAGTCCTACACCTACCCCTGGCCCTACAGCTACCCCTACCCATAGGCCCACCCCCATCCTTACACCTAGCCACAGCTCCAACTCCTGGCCCTAGGCCTACTCCTAGGTTTACCCCGACACCCACCTCTTGCCCTATGACTACCCCAGCGCTACGCCTACCGCTCCTACTAGCCCTAGCTCGGGACCTAGACCAATGCCCAGTGCTCACTCTAGTCCGAGGCCTAGCACTTGCCCGTTGCAGACCAGTACACCTTGCCCTACCGTTAGCCAGAGCACTAACCCGTGTCCTACGGAATCACCCTGGACCCACCCTTAGCCACACCCGAATCCAACCCTACAACTGTTCGGAGTCCTAGGACTAAACGGAGCCCTCCCGTGACACCTACCCCTAACCCTCGGCCAACCCCTACCACTACCACTAATCCTAGGCCTAACATGAGACCTAACACTAACACTGCCCGTGGGCCTCTGCCAACCACTAGCACTTCACCTAACCCTACCCCGAGCACTCCCCCTCGCCCTAGGCCAACGCCTAGCACTGCCTCTAGTCCTACACCTACACCTGGCCCTTCAGCTACCCCTAACCATAGGCCCACCCCCATCACTACCCCTAGCGACAGCTCCAACTCCTGGCCCTAGGACTACTCCTAGGTTTACCCCGACACCCACCTCTTGCCCTATGCCTACCCCAGGGCTACACCTACCGCTCCCACTAGCCCTAGCTCGGGCCCTAGACCAACGCCAGGTGCTCACTCTAGTCCTAGGCCTAGCACTTGCCCGTCACCGACCAGTACACCTTGCCCTACCGTTAGCCAGAGGACTAACCCGTGTCCTACGGAATCACCCTGGACCCACACTTAGGCACACCGAATCCAGCCCTACACCTGTTCAGAGTCCTAGGACTAAACGGAGCCCTCCCTTGACACCTACCCCTAGCCCTCGGCCAACCCCTACCACTACCACTAATCCTAGGCCTAACATGAGCCCTAACACTAACAATGACCGTGGGCCTCTGCCAACCACTAGCCCTTCACCTAACCCTACCCCGAGCACTCCCACTCGCCCTAGGCCTACGCCTATCACTACCTCTAGTCCTACCCCTACCCCTGGCCCTACAGCTACACCTAACCATAGGCCCACCCCCATCCCTACCCCTAGCCACAGCTCCAACTCCTGGCCCTAGGCCTACTCCTAGGTTTACCCCGAAACCCACCTCTTGCCCTATGCCTACCACAGCGCTACGCCTACCGCTCCCACTAGCCCTAGCTCTGGCCCTAGATCAACGCCCAGTGCTCACTCTAGTCCGAGGCCTAGCACTTGACCGTCACCGACCAGTACACTTTGCCCTACCGTTAGCCATAGCACTAACCCATGTCCTAAGGAATCACCCTGGACTCACCCTTAGCCACACCCGAATCCAGCCCTACACCTGTTCCGAGTCCTAGGACTTAACGGAGCCCTCCCGTGACACCTACCCCTAGCCCTCGGCCAACCCCTACCACTACCACTAATCCTAGGCCAAACATGAGCCCTAACACTAACACTGCCCGGGGGCCTCTGCCAACAACTAGCCCTTCAACTAACCCTACCCCTAGCACTCCCCCTCGTTCTAGGCCTACGCCTAGCTCTACCTCTAATCCTACCCCTACCCCTGGCCCTACAGCTACAACTAACCATAGGCCCACCCCCATCCCTACCCCTAGCCACAGCTCCAACTCCTGGCTCTAGGCCTACTCCTAGGTTTACCCCAACACCCACCTCTTGCCCTATGCCTACCCCAGCGCTACACCTACCGCTCCCACTAGTTCTAGCTCGGCCCTAGACCAACGCCCAGTGCTCACTCTAGTCCGAAGCCTAGCATTTGCCCGTCCCCGACCAGTACACCTTGCCCTACCGTTAGCCAGAACACTAACCTGTGTCCCACGAAATCACCCTGGACCTTCCCTTAGCATCACCCGAAACCAGCCCTACACCTGTTTCAAGTCCTGGGACTAACCGGAGCCCTCCCGTGACACCTGCCCCTAGCCCCCGGCCAACCCCTACCACTACAACTAATTCTAGGCCTAACATGAGCCCTAACACTAACACTGCCCGTAGGCCTCTGCCAACCACTAGCCCTTCACCTAACCCTACCCCGAGCACTCCCCCTCGCCCTAGGCCTACGCCTAGCACTACCTCTAGTCCTACCCCTACCCCTGGCCCTACAGCTACCCCTACCCATAGGCACACCCCCATCCCTACCCCTAGCCACAGTTCCAACTCCTGGCCCTAGGCCTACTCCTAGGTTTACCCCGACACCCACCTCTTGCGCTATGCCTACCCCAGCGCTACGCCTAACGCTCCCACTAGCCCTAGCTCGGGCCCTAGACCACGCCCAGTGCTCACTCTAGTCCGAGGCCTAGCACTTGCCCTTCGCTGACCTGTACACCTTGCCCTACCGTTAGCCAGAACACTAACCTGTGTCCCACGAAATCACCCTGTACCCACCCTTAGCCACACCCGAATCCAGCCCTACACATGTTCCGAATCCTGGGACTAAACGGAGCCCTCCCGTGACACCTACCCCTAGACCTCGGCCAACCCCTACCACTACCACCAATCCTAGGCCTAACATGAGCCCTAACACTAACACTGCCCGGGGGCCTCTGCCAACAACTAGCCCTTCAACTAACCCTACCCCTAGCACTCCCCCTCGCCCTAGGCCTACGCCTAGCTCTACCTCTAATCCTACCCCTACCCCTGGCCCTACATCTACAAATAACCATAGGCCCACCCCCATCCCTACCCCTAGCCACAGCTCCAACTCCTGGCCCTAGGCCTACTCCTAGGTTTACCCCGACACCCACCTCTTGCCCTATGCCTACCCCAGCGCTACGCCTACCGCTCCCACTAGCCCTAGCTCGGGCCCTAGACCAACGCCCAGTGCTCACTCTAATCCGAGGCCTAGCACTTGCCCATCGCCGACCTGTACTTCTTGCCCTACCGTTAGCCAGAACACTAACCTGTGTCCCACGAAATCACCCTGTACCCACCCTTAGCCACACCCGAATCCATCCCTACACCTGTTCCGAGTCCTAGGACTAAACGGAGACCTCCCTTGACACCTACCCCTAGCCCTCGGCCAACCTTTACCACTACCACTAATCCTAGGCCTAACATGAGCCCTAACACTAACACTGCCCGTGGTCCTCTGCCAACCACTAGCCCTTCAACTCACCCTACCCCGAGCACTCCCCCTCGCCCTAGGCCTACGCCTAGCACTACGTCTAGTCCTACCCCTACCCCTGGCCCTACAGCTACCACTAACCATAGGCCCACCCCCATCCCTACCCCTAGCCACAGCTCCAACTCCTGGCCGTAGGCCTACTCCTAGGTTTACCCCGACACCCACCTCTTGCCCTATGCCTACCCCAGCGCTACGCCTACCGCTCCTACTAGCCGTAGCTCAAGACCTAGACCAATGCCCAGTGCTCATTCTAGTCCGAGGCCTAGCACTTGCCCGTCACCGACCAGTACACCTTGCCCTACCGTTAGCCAGAGGACTAACCCGTGTCCTACGGAATCACCCTGGACCCACACTTAGGCACACCGAATCCAGCCCTACACCTGTTCCGAGTCCTAGGACTAAACGGAGCCCTCCGTTGACACCTACCCCTAGCCTTCGGCCAACCCCTACCACTACCACTAATCCTAGGCCTAACATGAGCCCTAACACTAACACTGCCCGTGGGCCTCTGACAACAACTAGCCCTTCAACTCACCCTACCCCGAGCACTCCCCCTCGCCCTAGGCCTACGCCTAGCACTACCTCTAGTCCTACCCCTACCCCTGGCCCTACAGCTACAACTAACCATAGGCCCACCCCATCCCTACACCTAGCCACAGCTCCAACTCCTGGCCCTAGGCCTACTCCTAGGTTTACCCCGACACCCACCTCTTGCCCTATGCCTACCCCAGCGCTACGCCTACCGCTCCCACTAGCCCTATCTCGGGCCCTAGACCAACGCCAGGTGCTCACTCTAGTCCGAGGCCTAGCACTTGCCCGTCACCGAACAGTACACCTTGCCCTACCGTTAGCCAGAGGACTAACCCGTGTCCTACGGAATCACACTGGACCCACACTTAGCCACACCCGAATCCAGCCCTACACCTGTTTCAAGTCCTAGGACTAACCGGAGCCCTCCCTTGACACCTACCCCTAGCCCGCGGCCAACCCCTACCACTACCACTAATCCTAGGCCTAACATGAGCCCTAACACTAACACTGCCCGTGGGCCTCCGCCAACCACTAGCCCTTCACCTAACCCTACCCCGAGCTCTCCCCCTCGCCCTAGGCCTACGCCTAGCACTACCTCTAGTCCTACCCCTACCCCTGGCCCTACAGCTACCCCTACCCATAGGCACACCCCCATCCCTACCCCTAGCCACAGCTCCAACTCCTGGCCCTAGGCCTACTCCTAGGTATACCCTGACACCCACCTCTTGCCCTATGCCTACCCCAGCGCTACGCCTAACGCTCCCACTAGCCCTAGCTCGGGCCCTAGACCACGCCCAGTGCTCACTCTAGTCCGAGGCCTAGCACTTGCCCGTCGCCGACCTGTACACCTTGCCCTACCGTTAGCCAGAACACTAACCTGTGTCCACGAAATCACCCTGTACCCACCCTTAGCCACAACCGAAACCAGCCCTACACCTGTTCCGAGTCCTAGGACTAGCCAAAGTTTTCCCGTGACACCTACTCCTAAGCCTCGGCCAACCCCTATCACTACCACTAATCCTAGGCCTAACATGAGCCCTAACCCTAACACTGACCGTGTGCCTCTGTCAACCACTAGCACTTCACCTAACCCTACCCCGAGCACTCCCCCTCGCCCTAGGCCTACGTCTAGCACTACCTCTAGTCCTACCCCTACACCTGGCCCTACAGATACCCCTAACCATAGGCCAACCCCCATCACTACCCCTACCACAGCTCCAACTCCTATCCCTAGGACTACTCCTAGGTTTACCCCGACACCCACCTCTTGCCCTATGCCTACCCCAGCACTACACCTACCGCTCCCACTAGCCCTAGCTCAGGCCCTAGACCAACGCCAGGTGCTCACTCTAGTCCGAGGCCTAGCACTTGCCCATCGCCGACCTGTACTCCTTGCCCTACCGTTAGCCAGAACACTAACCTGTGTCCCACGAAATCACCCTGTACCCACCCTTAGCCACACCCGAATCCAGCCCTACACCTGTTCTGAGTCCTAGGACTAAACGGAGCCCTCCCTTGACACCTACCCCTAGCCCGCGGCCAACCCCTACCACTACCACTAATCCTAGGCCTAACATGAGCCCTAACACTAACACTGCCCGTGGGCCTCTGCCAACCACTAGCCCTTCACCTAACCCTACCCCGAGCTCTCCCCCTCGTCCTAGGCCTACGCCTAGCACTACCTCTAGTCCTACCCCTACCCCTGGCCCTACAGCTACCCCTACCCATAGGCACACCCCCATCCCTACCACTAGCTACAGCTCCAACTCCTGGCCCTAGGCCTACTCCTAGGTTTACCCCGACACCCACCTCTTGCCCTATGCCTACCCCAGCGCTACGCCTACCGCTCCCACTAGCCCTATCTCGGGCCATAGACCAACGCCAGGTGCTCACTCTAGTCCGAGGCCTAGCACTTGCCCGTCACCGAACAGTACACCTTGCCCTACCGTTAGCCAGAGGACTAACCCGTGTCCTACGGAATCACCCTGGACCCACACTTAGCTACACCCGAATCCAGCCCTACACCTGTTTCAAGTCCTAGGACTAACCGGAGCCCTCCCGTGACACCTGCCCCTAGCCCTCGGCCAACCCCTACCACTACAACTAATTCTAGGCTTAACATGAGCCCTAACACTAACACTGCCCGTAGGCCTCTGCCAACCACTAGCCCTTCACCTAACCCTACCCCGAGCACTCCCCCTCGCCCTAGGCCTACGCCTAGCACTACCTCTAGTCCTACCCCTACCCCTGGCCCTAAAGCTACAACTAACCATAGGCCCACCCCCATCCCTACCCCTAGTCACAGCTCCAACTCCTGGCCTTAGGCCTACTCCTAGGTTTACCCCAACACCCACCTCTTGCCCTATTCCTACCCCAGCGCTACACCTACCGCTCCGAATAGTTCTAGCTCGGCCTAGACCAACGCCCAGTGCTCACTCTAGTCCGAAGCCTAGCATTTACCCATCCCCGACCAGTACACCTTGCACTACCGTTAGCCAGAACACTAACCTGTGTCCCACAAAATCACCCTGGACCTACCCTTAGCCACACCCGAAACCAGCCCTACACCTGTTCCGAGTCCTAGGACTAACCGGAGTTTTTCCGTGACACCTACCTCTAACCCTCGGCCTACCCCTACCACTACCACTAATCCTAGGCCTAACATGAGCCCTAAGCCTAACACTGCCCGTGTGCCTCTGCCAACCACTAGCACTTCACCTAACCCTACCCCGAGCACTCCCCCTCGCCCTAGGCCTGCGCCTAGCAATACCTCTAGTCCTACCCCTACACCTGGCCCTACAGCTACCCCTAACCATAGGCCAACCCCCATCACTACCCCTAGCCACAGCTCCACCTCCTGGCCCTAGGCCTACTCCTAGGTTTACCCCGACACCCACCTCTTGCCCTATGCCAACCCCAGCGCTACACCTACCGCTCCTACTAGTTCTAGCTCGGCCCTAGACCAACGCCCAGTGCTCACTCTAGTCCAAGGCCTAGCACTTGCCCGTTGCTGACCAGTACACCTTGCCCTACCGTTAGCCAGAGCACTAACTAGTGTCCTACGGAATCACCCTGGACCCACCCTTAGCCACACCCGAATCCAGCCCTACATCTGTTCGGAGTCCTAGGACTAAACGGAGCCCTCCCGTGACACCTACCTCTAGCCCTCGGCCAACCCCTACCACTACCACTAATCCTGGGCCTAACATGTGCCCTATAACTAACACTGCCCGTGGGCCTCTGCCAACCACTAGCCGTTCAACTCACCCTACCCCGAGCACTCCCCCTCGCCCTAGGCCTACGCCTAGCACTACCTCTAGTCCTACCCCTACCCCTGGCCCTACAGCTACACCTAACCATAGGCACACCCCCATCCCTACCCCTAGCCACAGCTCCAACTCCTGGCCCTAGGCCTACTCCTAGGTTTACGCCGACACCCACCTCTTGCCCTATGCCTACCCCAGCGCTATGCCTACTGCTCCCACTAGCCCTAGCTCAAGCCCTAGACCAACGCCCAGTGCTCACTCTAGTCCGAAGCCTAGCATTTGCCCGTCCCCGACCAGTACACCTTGCCCTACCGTTAGCCAGAACACTAACCTGTGTCCCACGAAATCACCCTGGACCCTCCCTTAGCCACACCCGAAACCAGCCCTACACCTGTTCCGAGTCCTAGGACTAACCGGAGCCCTCCCTTGACACCTACCCCTAACCCTCGGCCAACCCCTACCACTACCACTAACCTAGGCCTAACATGAACCCTAACCTTAACACTGCCCGTGTGCCTCTGCCAACCAATAGCCCTTCACCTAAAACTACCCCAAGCACTACCCCTCGCCCTAGGACTACCCCAAGCACTACCTCTAGTCCTACACCTACCCCTGGCCCTACAGCTACCCCTACCCATAGGCCCACCCCCATCCTTACACCTAGCCACAGCTCCAACTCCTGGCCCTAGGCCTACTCCTAGGTTTACCCCGACACCCACCTCTTGCCCTATGACTACCCCAGCGCTACGCCTACCGCTCCTACTAGCCCTAGCTCGGGACCTAGACCAATGCCCAGTGCTCACTCTAGTCCGAGGCCTAGCACTTGCCCGTTGCAGACCAGTACACCTTGCCCTACCGTTAGCCAGAGCACTAACCCGTGTCCTACGGAATCACCCTGGACCCACCCTTAGCCACACCCGAATCCAACCCTACAACTGTTCGGAGTCCTAGGACTAAACGGAGCCCTCCCGTGACACCTACCCCTAACCCTCGGCCAACCCCTACCACTACCACTAATCCTAGGCCTAACATGAGACCTAACACTAACACTGCCCGTGGGCCTCTGCCAACCACTAGCACTTCACCTAACCCTACCCCGAGCACTCCCCCTCGCCCTAGGCCAACGCCTAGCACTGCCTCTAGTCCTACACCTACACCTGGCCCTTCAGCTACCCCTAACCATAGGCCCACCCCCATCACTACCCCTAGCGACAGCTCCAACTCCTGGCCCTAGGACTACTCCTAGGTTTACCCCGACACCCACCTCTTGCCCTATGCCTACCCCAGGGCTACACCTACCGCTCCCACTAGCCCTAGCTCGGGCCCTAGACCAACGCCAGGTGCTCACTCTAGTCCTAGGCCTAGCACTTGCCCGTCACCGACCAGTACACCTTGCCCTACCGTTAGCCAGAGGACTAACCCGTGTCCTACGGAATCACCCTGGACCCACACTTAGGCACACCGAATCCAGCCCTACACCTGTTCAGAGTCCTAGGACTAAACGGAGCCCTCCCTTGACACCTACCCCTAGCCCTCGGCCAACCCCTACCACTACCACTAATCCTAGGCCTAACATGAGCCCTAACACTAACAATGACCGTGGGCCTCTGCCAACCACTAGCCCTTCACCTAACCCTACCCCGAGCACTCCCACTCGCCCTAGGCCTACGCCTATCACTACCTCTAGTCCTACCCCTACCCCTGGCCCTACAGCTACACCTAACCATAGGCCCACCCCCATCCCTACCCCTAGCCACAGCTCCAACTCCTGGCCCTAGGCCTACTCCTAGGTTTACCCCGAAACCCACCTCTTGCCCTATGCCTACCACAGCGCTACGCCTACCGCTCCCACTAGCCCTAGCTCTGGCCCTAGATCAACGCCCAGTGCTCACTCTAGTCCGAGGCCTAGCACTTGACCGTCACCGACCAGTACACTTTGCCCTACCGTTAGCCATAGCACTAACCCATGTCCTAAGGAATCACCCTGGACTCACCCTTAGCCACACCCGAATCCAGCCCTACACCTGTTCCGAGTCCTAGGACTTAACGGAGCCCTCCCGTGACACCTACCCCTAGCCCTCGGCCAACCCCTACCACTACCACTAATCCTAGGCCAAACATGAGCCCTAACACTAACACTGCCCGGGGGCCTCTGCCAACAACTAGCCCTTCAACTAACCCTACCCCTAGCACTCCCCCTCGTTCTAGGCCTACGCCTAGCTCTACCTCTAATCCTACCCCTACCCCTGGCCCTACAGCTACAACTAACCATAGGCCCACCCCCATCCCTACCCCTAGCCACAGCTCCAACTCCTGGCTCTAGGCCTACTCCTAGGTTTACCCCAACACCCACCTCTTGCCCTATGCCTACCCCAGCGCTACACCTACCGCTCCCACTAGTTCTAGCTCGGCCCTAGACCAACGCCCAGTGCTCACTCTAGTCCGAAGCCTAGCATTTGCCCGTCCCCGACCAGTACACCTTGCCCTACCGTTAGCCAGAACACTAACCTGTGTCCCACGAAATCACCCTGGACCTTCCCTTAGCATCACCCGAAACCAGCCCTACACCTGTTTCAAGTCCTGGGACTAACCGGAGCCCTCCCGTGACACCTGCCCCTAGCCCCCGGCCAACCCCTACCACTACAACTAATTCTAGGCCTAACATGAGCCCTAACACTAACACTGCCCGTAGGCCTCTGCCAACCACTAGCCCTTCACCTAACCCTACCCCGAGCACTCCCCCTCGCCCTAGGCCTACGCCTAGCACTACCTCTAGTCCTACCCCTACCCCTGGCCCTACAGCTACCCCTACCCATAGGCACACCCCCATCCCTACCCCTAGCCACAGTTCCAACTCCTGGCCCTAGGCCTACTCCTAGGTTTACCCCGACACCCACCTCTTGCGCTATGCCTACCCCAGCGCTACGCCTAACGCTCCCACTAGCCCTAGCTCGGGCCCTAGACCACGCCCAGTGCTCACTCTAGTCCGAGGCCTAGCACTTGCCCTTCGCCGACCTGTACACCTTGCCCTACCGTTAGCCAGAACACTAACCTGTGTCCCACGAAATCACCCTGTACCCACCCTTAGCCACACCCGAATCCAGCCCTACACATGTTCCGAATCCTGGGACTAAACGGAGCCCTCCCGTGACACCTACCCCTAGACCTCGGCCAACCCCTACCACTACCACCAATCCTAGGCCTAACATGAGCCCTAACACTAACACTGCCCGGGGGCCTCTGCCAACAACTAGCCCTTCAACTAACCCTACCCCTAGCACTCCCCCTCGCCCTAGGCCTACGCCTAGCTCTACCTCTAATCCTACCCCTACCCCTGGCCCTACATCTACAAATAACCATAGGCCCACCCCCATCCCTACCCCTAGCCACAGCTCCAACTCCTGGCCCTAGGCCTACTCCTAGGTTTACCCCGACACCCACCTCTTGCCCTATGCCTACCCCAGCGCTACGCCTACCGCTCCCACTAGCCCTAGCTCGGGCCCTAGACCAACGCCCAGTGCTCACTCTAATCCGAGGCCTAGCACTTGCCCATCGCCGACCTGTACTTCTTGCCCTACCGTTAGCCAGAACACTAACCTGTGTCCCACGAAATCACCCTGTACCCACCCTTAGCCACACCCGAATCCATCCCTACACCTGTTCCGAGTCCTAGGACTAAACGGAGACCTCCCTTGACACCTACCCCTAGCCCTCGGCCAACCTTTACCACTACCACTAATCCTAGGCCTAACATGAGCCCTAACACTAACACTGCCCGTGGTCCTCTGCCAACCACTAGCCCTTCAACTCACCCTACCCCGAGCACTCCCCCTCGCCCTAGGCCTACGCCTAGCACTACGTCTAGTCCTACCCCTACCCCTGGCCCTACAGCTACCACTAACCATAGGCCCACCCCCATCCCTACCCCTAGCCACAGCTCCAACTCCTGGCCGTAGGCCTACTCCTAGGTTTACCCCGACACCCACCTCTTGCCCTATGCCTACCCCAGCGCTACGCCTACCGCTCCTACTAGCCGTAGCTCAAGACCTAGACCAATGCCCAGTGCTCATTCTAGTCCGAGGCCTAGCACTTGCCCGTCACCGACCAGTACACCTTGACCTACCGTTAGCCAGAGGACTAACCCGTGTCCTACGGAATCACCCTGGACCCACACTTAGGCACACCGAATCCAGCCCTACACCTGTTCCGAGTCCTAGGACTAAACGGAGCCCTCCGTTGACACCTACCCCTAGCCTTCGGCCAACCCCTACCACTACCACTAATCCTAGGCCTAACATGAGCCCTAACACTAACACTGCCCGTGGGCCTCTGACAACAACTAGCCCTTCAACTCACCCTACCCCGAGCACTCCCCCTCGCCCTAGGCCTACGCCTAGCACTACCTCTAGTCCTACCCCTACCCCTGGCCCTACAGCTACAACTAACCATAGGCCCACCCCATCCCTACACCTAGCCACAGCTCCAACTCCTGGCCCTAGGCCTACTCCTAGGTTTACCCCGACACCCACCTCTTGCCCTATGCCTACCCCAGCGCTACGCCTACCGCTCCCACTAGCCCTATCTCGGGCCCTAGACCAACGCCAGGTGCTCACTCTAGTCCGAGGCCTAGCACTTGCCCGTCACCGAACAGTACACCTTGCCCTACCGTTAGCCAGAGGACTAACCCGTGTCCTACGGAATCACACTGGACCCACACTTAGCCACACCCGAATCCAGCCCTACACCTGTTTCAAGTCCTAGGACTAACCGGAGCCCTCCCTTGACACCTACCCCTAGCCCGCGGCCAACCCCTACCACTACCACTAATCCTAGGCCTAACATGAGCCCTAACACTAACACTGCCCGTGGGCCTCCGCCAACCACTAGCCCTTCACCTAACCCTACCCCGAGCTCTCCCCCTCGCCCTAGGCCTACGCCTAGCACTACCTCTAGTCCTACCCCTACCCCTGGCCCTACAGCTACCCCTACCCATAGGCACACCCCCATCCCTACCCCTAGCCACAGCTCCAACTCCTGGCCCTAGGCCTACTCCTAGGTATACCCTGACACCCACCTCTTGCCCTATGCCTACCCCAGCGCTACGCCTAACGCTCCCACTAGCCCTAGCTCGGGCCCTAGACCACGCCCAGTGCTCACTCTAGTCCGAGGCCTAGCACTTGCCCGTCGCCGACCTGTACACCTTGCCCTACCGTTAGCCAGAACACTAACCTGTGTCCACGAAATCACCCTGTACCCACCCTTAGCCACAACCGAAACCAGCCCTACACCTGTTCCGAGTCCTAGGACTAGCCAAAGTTTTCCCGTGACACCTACTCCTAAGCCTCGGCCAACCCCTATCACTACCACTAATCCTAGGCCTAACATGAGCCCTAACCCTAACACTGACCGTGTGCCTCTGTCAACCACTAGCACTTCACCTAACCCTACCCCGAGCACTCCCCCTCGCCCTAGGCCTACGTCTAGCACTACCTCTAGTCCTACCCCTACACCTGGCCCTACAGATACCCCTAACCATAGGCCAACCCCCATCACTACCCCTACCACAGCTCCAACTCCTATCCCTAGGACTACTCCTAGGTTTACCCCGACACCCACCTCTTGCCCTATGCCTACCCCAGCACTACACCTACCGCTCCCACTAGCCCTAGCTCAGGCCCTAGACCAACGCCAGGTGCTCACTCTAGTCCGAGGCCTAGCACTTGCCCGTCACCGAACAGTACACCTTGCCCTACCGTTAGCCAGAGGACTAACCCGTGTCATACGGAATCACCCTGGACCCACACTTAGCCACACCCGAATCCAGCCCTACACCTGTTTCAAGTCCTAGGACTAACAGGAGCCCTCCCGTGACACCTGCCCCTAGCCCTCGGCCAACCCCTACCACTACAACTAATTCTAGGCCTAACATGAGCCCTAACACTAGCACTGCCCGTAGGACTCTGCCAACCACTAGCCCTTCACCTAACCCTACCCCGAGCACTCCCCCTCGCCCTAGGCCTACGCCTAGCACTACCTCTAGTCCTACCCCTACCCCTGGCCCTACAGCTACCCCTACCGATAGGCACACCCCCATCCCTACCCCTAGCCACAGCTCCAACTCCTGGCCCTAGGCCTACTCCTAGGTTTACCCAGACACCCACCTCTTGCCATATGACTACCCCAGCGCTACGCCTACCGCTCCCACTAGCCCTAGCTCGGGCCCTAGACCAACGCCCAGTGCTCACTCTAGTCCGAGGCCTAGCACTTGCCCGTTGCCGACCAGTACACCTTGCCCTACCGTTAGCCAGAGCACTAACCCGTGTCTTACGGAATCACCCTGGACACACCCTTAGCCACACCCGAATCCAGCCCTACAACTGTTCCGAGTCCTAGGACTAAACGGAGCCCTCCCTTGACACCTACCCCTAGCCCTCGGCCAACCCCTACCACTACCACTAATCCTAGGCGTAACATGAGCCCTAACACTAACACTGCCCGTGGGCCTCTGCCAACCACTAGCCCTTAAACTCACCCTACCCCGAGCACTCCCCCTCGCCCTAGGCATACGCCTAGCACTACCTCTAGTCCTACCCCTACCCCTGGCCCTACAGATACAACTAACCATAGGCCCACCCCCATCCTTACCCCTAGCCACAGCTCCAACTCCTGGCCCTAGGCCTACTCCTAGGTTTACCCCGACACCCACCTCTTGCCCTATGCCTAACCTAGCGCTACGCCTACCGCTCCTACTAGGCCTAGCTCGGGACCTAGACCAATGCCCAGTGCTCACTCTAGTCCGAGGCCTAGCACTTGCCCGTTGCAGACCAGTACACCTTGCCCTACCGTTAGCCAGAGCACTAACCCGTGTCCTACGGAATCACCCTGGACCCACCCTTAGCCAAACCCGAATCCAGCCCTACAACTGTTCGGAGTCCTAGGACTAAACGGAGCCCTCCCGTGACACCTACCCCTAACCCTCGGCCAACCCCTACGACTACCACTAATCCTAGGCCTAACATGAGACCTAACACTAACACTGCCCGTGGGCCTCTGCCAACTACTAGCACTTCACCTAACCCTACCCCGAGCACTCCCCCTCGCCCTAGGCCTACGCCTAGCACTGCCTCTAGTCCTACCCCTACACCTGGCCCTTCAGCTACCCCTAACCATAGGCCCACCCCCATCACTACCCCTAGCCACAGCTCCAACTCCTGGCCCTAGGACTACTTTTAGGTTTACCCCGACACCCACCTCTTGCCCTATGCCTACCCCAGGGCTACACCTACCGCTCCCACTAGCCCTAGCTCGGGCCCTAGAACAACGCCAGGTGCTCACTCTAGTCCTAGGCCTAGCACTTGCCCGTCACCGACCAGTACACCTTGCCCTATCGTTAGCCAGAGGACTAACCTGTGTCCTACGGAATCACCCTGGACTTACATTAGGCACACCCGAATCCAGCCCTACACCTGTTCCGAGTGCTAGGACTAAACGGAGCCCTTCCTTGACACCTACCCGTAGCCCTCGGCCAACCCCTACCACTACCACTAATCCTAGGCCTAACATGAGCCCTAACACTAACACTGCCCGGGGGTTTCTGCCAACAACTAGCCCTTCAACTAACCCTACCCCGAGCACTCCCCTTCGCCCTAGGCCTACGCCTAGCACTACCTCTAGTCCTACCCCTACCCCTGGCCCTACAGCTACAACTAACCATAGGCCCACCCCCATCCCTACCCCTAGCCACAGCTCCAACTCCTGGCTCTAGGCCTACTCCTAGGTTTACCCCAACAACCACCTCTTGCCCTATGCCTACCCCAGCGCTACACCTACCGCTCCCACTAGTTCTAGCTCGGCCCTAGACCAACGCCCAGTACTCACTCTAGTCCGAAGCCTAGCATTTGCCCGTCCCCGACCAGTACACCTTGCCCTACCGTTAGCCAGAACACTAACCTGTGTCCCACGAAATCAACCTCGACCTTCCCTTAGCATCACCCGAAACCAGCCCTACACCTGTTCCGAGTCCTAGGACTAACCGGAGTTTTCCCGTGACACATACCCCTAACCCTCGACCAACACCTACCACTACCACTAATCCTAGGCCTAACATGAGCCCTAACCCTAACACTGCCTGTGTGCCTCTGCCAACCACTAGCACTTCACCTAACCCTACCCCGAGCACTCCCTCTCGCCCTAGGCCTACTCCTAGCACTACCTCTAGTCCTACACCGACACCTGGCCCTACAGCTACCCCTAACCATAGGCCAACCTCCATCACTACCCCTAGCCACAGCTCCAACTCCTGGCCCTAGGACTACTCCTAGGTTTCCCCCGACACCCACCTCTTGCCCTATGCCTACCCCAGTGCTACACCTACCGCTCCCACTAGTTCTAGCTCGGACCTAGACCAACGCCCAGTGCTCACTCTAGTCCGAAGCCTAGCATTTGCCCGTCCCCGACCAGTACACCTTGCCCTACCGTTAGCCAGAACACTAACCTGTGTCCCACGAAATCACCCTGGACCCTCCCTTAGCCACACCCGAAACCAGCCCTACACCTGTTCCGAGTCCTAGGACTAACCGGAACCTCCCTTGACACCTACCCCTAACCCTCGGCCAACCCCTACCACTACCACTAATCCTAGGCCTAACATGAACCCTAACCTTAACACTGCCCGTGTGCCTCTGCCAACCAATAGCCCTTCACCTAAAACTACCCCAAGCACTACCCCTCGCCCTAGGACTACCCCAAGCACTACCTCTAGTCCTACACCTACCCCTGGCCCTACAGCTACCCCTACCCATAGGCCCACCCCCATCCCTACCCATAGCCACAGCTCCAACTCCTGACCCTAGGCCTACTCCTAGGTTTACCCCGACACCCACCTCTTGCCCTATGCCTACCCCAGCGCTACGCCTACCGCTCCCACTAGCCCTAGCTCGGGCCCTAGACCAACGCCCAGTGCTCACTCTAATCCGAGGCCTAGCACTTGCCCATCGCCGACCTGTACTCCTTGCCCTACCGTTAGCCAGAACACTAACATGTGTCCCACGAAATCACCCTGTACCCACCCTTAGCCACACCCGAATCCAGCCCTACACATGTTCCGAGTCCTAGGACTAAACGGAGACCTCCCTTGACACCTACCCCTAGCCCTCGGCCAACCATTACCACTACCACTAATCCTAGGCCTAACATGAGCCCTAACACTAACACTGCCCGTGGGCCTCTGCCAACCACTAGCCCTTCAACTCACCCTACCCCGAGCACTCCCCCTCGCCCTAGGCCTACGCCTAGCACTACCTCTAGTTTTACCCCTACCCCTGGCCCTACAGCTACAACTAACCATAGGCCCACCCCCATCCCTACACCTAGCCACAGCTCCAACTCCTGGCCCTAGGCCTACTCCTAGGTTTACCCCGACACCCACCTCTTGCCCTATGACTACCCCAGCGCTACGCCTACCGCTCCTACTAGCCCTAGCTCGGGACCTAGACCAATGCCCAGTGCTCACTCTAGTCCGAGGCCTAGCACTTGCCCGTTGCAGACCAGTACACCTGGCCCTACCGTTAGCCAGAGCACTAACCCGTGTCCTACGGAATCACCCTGGACCCACCCTTAGCCACACCCGAATCCAACCCTACAACTGTTCGGAGTCCTAGGACTAAACGGAGCCCTCCCGTGACACCTACCCCTAACCCTCGGCCAACCCCTACCACTACCACTAATCCTAGGCCTAACATGAGACCTAACACTAACACTGCCCGTGGGCCTCTGCCAACCACTAGCACTTCACCTAACCCTACCCCGAGCACTCCCCCTCGCCCTAGGCCTACGCCTAGCACTGCCTCTAGTCCTACCCCTACACCTGGCCCTTCAGCTACCCCTAACCATAGGCCCACCCCCATCACTACCCCTAGCCACAGCTCCAACTCCTGGCCCTAGGACTACTCCTAGGTTTACCCCGACACCCACCTCTTGCCCTATGCCTACCCCAGGGCTACACCTACCGCTCCCACTAGCCCTAGCTCGAGCCCTAGACCAACGCCAGGTGCTCACTCTAGTCCTAGGCCTAGCACTTGCCCGTCACCGACCAGTACACCTTGCCCTACCGTTAGCCAGAGGACTAACCCGTGTCCTACAGAATCACCCTGGACCCACACTTAGGCACACCGAATCCAGCCCTACACCTGTTCCGAGTCCTAGGACTAAACGGAGCCCTCCCTTGACACCTACCCCTAGCCCTCGGCCAACCCCTACCACTACCACTAATCCTATGCCTAACATGAGCCCTAACACTAACAATGCCCGTGGGCCTCTGCCAACCACTAGCCCTTCACCTAAACCTACCCCGAGCACTCCCACTCGCCCTAGGCCTACGCCTAGCACTACCTCTAGTCCTACCCCTACCCCTGGCCCTATAGCTACCCCTACCCATAGGCACACCCCCATCCCTACCCCTAGCCACAGCTCCAACTCCTGGCCCTAGGCCTACTCCTAGGTTTAACCTGACACCCACCTCTTGCCCTATGCCTACCCCAGCGCTACGCCTACCGCTCCTACTAGCCCTAGCTCGGGACCTAGACCAATGCCCAGTGCTCACTCTAGTCCGAGGCCTAGCACTTTTCCGTTGCAAACCAGTACACCTTGCCCTAACGTTAGCCAGAGGACTAACCCGTGTCCTACGGAATCACCCTGGACCCACACTTAGGCACACCCGAATCCAGCCCTACACCTGTTCCGAGTCCTAGGACTAAACGGAGCCCTCCCGTGACACCTACCCCTAACCCTCGGCCAACCCCTACCACTACCACTAATCCTAAGCCTAACATGAGACCTAACACTAACACTGCTTGTGGGCCTCTGCCAACCACTAGCACTTCACCTAACCCTACCCCGAGCACGCCCCCTCGCCCTAGGCCTACGCCTAGCACTGCCTCTAGTCCTACCCCTACACCTGGCCCTTCAGCTACCCCTAACCATAGGCCCACCCTCATCACTAGCCCTAGCCACAGCTCCAACTCCTGGCCATAGGACTACTACTAGGTTTACCCCGACACCCACCTCTTGCCCTATGCCTACCCCAGGGCTACACCTACCGCTCCCACTAGCCCTAGCTCGGGCCCTAGAGCAACGCCTTGTGCTCACTCTAGTCCTAGGCCTAGCACTTGCCCGTCACCGACCAGTACACCTTGCCCTACCGTTAGCCAGAGGACTAACCTGTGTCCTACGGAATCACCCTGGACTTACATTAGGCACACCCGAATCCAGCCCTACACCTGTTCCGAGTGCTAGGACTAAACGGAGCCCTCCCTTGACACCTACCCGTAGCCCTCGGCCAACCCCTACCACTACCACTAATCCTAGGCCTAATATGACCCCTAACACTAACACTGCCCGTGGGCCTCTGCCAACTACTAGCCCTTCACCTAACCCTACCCCGAGCACTCCCACTCGCCCTAGGCCTACGCCTAGCACTACCTCTAGTCCTACTTCTACCCCTGGCCCTACAGCTACACATAACCATAGGCCAACCCCCATCACTACCCCTAGCCACGGCTCCAACTCCTGGCCATAGGACTACTCCTAGGTTTACCCCGACACCCACCTCTTGCCCTATGCCTACCCCAGCGCTACACCTACCGCTCCCACTAGCCCTAGCTCGGGCCCTAGACCAACGCCAGGTGCTCACTCTAGTCCGAGGCCTAGCACTTGCCCGTCACCGTACAGTACACCTTGCCCTACCGTTAGCCAGAGGACTAACCCGTGTCCTACGGAATCACCCTGGACCCACACTTAGCCACACCCGAATCCAGCCCTACACCTGTTTCAAGTCCTAGGACTAACCGGAGCCCTCACGTGACACCTTCCCCTAACCCTCGGCCAACCACTACCACTACAACTAATTCTAGGCCTAACATGAGCCCTAACACTAACACTGCCCATAGGCCTCTGCCAACCACTAGCCCTTCACCTAACCCTACCCCGAGCACTCCCCCTCGCCCTAGGCCTACGCCAGGCACTACCTCTAGTCCTACCCCTACCCCTGGACCTACAGCTACAACTAACCATAGGCCCACCCCCATCACTACTCCTAGCCACAGCTCCAACTCCTGGCCCTAGGCCTACTCCTAGGTTTACCCCGAAACCCATCTCTTGCCCTATGCCTACCACAGCAATACGCCTACCGCTCCCACTAGGCCTAGCTCGGGCCCTAGATCAACGCCCAGTGCTCACGCTATCCGAGGCCTAGCACTTGACCGTCACTGACCAGTACACTTTGCCCTACCGTTAGCCATAGCACTAACCCGTGTCCTACGGAATCACCCTGGACTCACCCTTAGCCACACCCGAATCCAGCCCTACACCTGTTCCGAGTTTTAGGACTAAACGGAGCCCTCCCGTGACACCTACCCCTAGCCCTCGGCCAACCCCTACCACTACCACTAATCCTAGGCCTAACATGAGTCCTAACACTAACACTGCCCGGGGGCCTCTGCCAACAACTAGCTCTTCAACTAACCCTACCCCGAGCACGCCCCCTCGTCCTAGGCCTACGCCTAGCACTACCTCTAGTCCTACCGTTATTTCTGGCCCTACAGCTACAACTAACAATAGGCCCACCCCCATCCCTACCCCTAGCCACAGCTCCAACTCCTGGCCCTAGGCCTACTCCTAGGTTTACCCCGACACCCACCTCTTGCCCTATGCCTACCCCAGTGCTACACCTACCGCTCCCACTAGTTCTAGCTCGGCCCTAGACCAACGCCTAGTGCTCACTCTAGTCCGAAGCCTAGCATTTGCCCGTCCCCGACCAGTACACCTTGCCCTACCGTTAGCCAGAACACTAACCTGTGTCCCACGAAATCACCCTGGACCCTCCCTTAGCCACACCCGAAACCAGCCCTACACCTGTTCCGAGTCCTAGGAGTAACCGGAGTTTTTCCGAGACATCTACCCCTAACCCTCGGCCAACCCCTACCACTACCACTAATCCTAGGCCTAACATGAGCC
Organism: Rhinolophus hipposideros; assembly: GCF_964194185.1. Classification (NCBI taxonomy): domain Eukaryota; kingdom Metazoa; phylum Chordata; class Mammalia; order Chiroptera; family Rhinolophidae; genus Rhinolophus; species Rhinolophus hipposideros. The sequence continues at coordinate 444,959 of NW_027669498.1, forward strand.
CTAACCCTAACACTGTTTGTGTGCCTCTGCCAACCACTAGCACTTCACCTAACCCTACCCCGAGTACTCCCCCTCGCCCTAGGCCTACGCCTAGCACTACCTCTAGTCCTACCCCTACACCTGGCCCTACAGCTACCCCTAACCATAGGCCAACCCCCATCACTACCCCTAGCCACGGCTCCAAGTCCTGGCCCTAGGACTACTCCTAGTTTTACCCCGACACCCACCTCTTGCCCTATGCCTACCCCAGTGCTACACCTACCGCTCCCACTAGTTCTAGCTCGGCCCTAGACCAACGCCTAGTGCTCACTCTAGTCCGAGGCCTAGCACTTGCCCGTCACCGTACAGTACACCTTGCCGTACCGTTAGCCAGAGGACTAACCCGTGTCCTACGGAATCACCCTGGACCCACACTTAGCCACACCCGAATCCAGCCCTACACCTGTTTCAAGTCCTAGGACTAACCGGAGCCCTCCCGTGACACCTTCCCCTAACCCTCGGCCAACCAATACCACTACAACTAATTCTAGGCCTAACATGAGCCCTAACACTAACACTGCCCGTAGGCCTCTGCCAACCACTAGCCCTTCACCTAACCCTACCCCGAGCACTCCCCCTCGCCCTAGGCCTACGCCTAGCACTACCTCTAGTCCTACCCCTACCCCTGGCCCTACAGCTACCCCTACCCATAGGCACACCCCCATCCCTACCCCTAGACACAGCTCCAAATCCTGGCCCTAGGCCTACTCCTAGGTTTACCCCGACACACACCTCTTGCCCTATGCCTACCCCAGCGCTACGCCTACCACTCTAACTAGCCCTAGCTCGGGCCCTAGACCACGCCCAGTGCTCACTCTAGTCCGAGGCCTAGCACTTGCCCGTCGCCGACCTGTACACCTTGCCCTACCTTTAGCCAGAACACTAACCTGTGTCCCACGAAATCACCCTGTACCCACCCTTAGCCACACCCGAATCCAGCCCTACATCTGTTCGGAGTCCTAGGACTAAACGGAGCCCTCCCGTGAAACCTACCCCTAGCCCTCGGCCAACCCCTACCACTACCACTAATCCTAGGCCTAACATGAGCTTTAACACTATCACTGCTCGTGGGCCTCTGCCAACCACTAGCCCTTCAACTCACCCTACCCCGAGCACTGCCCCTCGCGCTAGGCCTACGCCTAGCACTACCTCTAGTCCTACCCCTACCCCTGGCCCTACAGCTACACCTAACCATAGGCCCACCGCCATCACTACCCCTAGCCACAGCTCCAACTCCTGGCCCTAAGCCTACTCCTAGGTTTACCCCGACACCCACCTCTTGCCCTATGCCTACCCCAGCGCTACGCCTACCGCTCCCACTAGCCCTAGCTCGGGCCCTAGACCAACGCCAGGTTCTCACTCTACTCCGAGGCCTAGCACTTGCCCGTCACCGACCAGTACACCTTGCCCTACCGTTAGCCAGAGGACTAACCCGTGTCCTACGGAATCACCCTGGACCCACACTTAGGCACACCCGAATCCAGCCCTACACCTGTTCCGAGTCCTAGGACTAAACGGAGCCCTCCCATGACACCTACCCCTAGCTCTCGGCCAACCCCTACCACTATCACTAATCCTAGGCCTAACATGAGCCCTACCACTAACACTGCCCGGGGTCCTCTGCCAACAACTAGCCCTTCAACTAACCCTACCCCGAGCACTCCCCCTCGCCCTAGGACTACGCCTAGCACTACCTCTAGTCCTACCTCTACCCCTTGCCCTACAGCTACAACTAACCATAGGCCGACCCCCATCCCTAACCCTAGCCACACTCCAACTCCTGGCTCTAGGCCTACTCCTAGGTTTACCCCGAAACCCACCTCTTGCCCTATTCCTACCACAGCGCTACGCCTACCGCTCCCACTAGCCCTAGCTCGGGCCCTAGACCAACGCCCAGTGCTCACTCTAGTCCGAAGCCTAGCATTTGCCCGTCCCCGACCAGTACACCTTGCCCTACCGTTAGCCAGAACACTAAACTGAGTCTTACGAAATCACCCTGGACCCACCCTTAGCCACACCCGAAACCAGCCCTACACCTGTTCCGAGTCCTAGGACTAACCGGAGTTTTCCCGTGACACCTACCCCTAACCCTCGGCCAACCCCTACCAGTACCACTAATCCTAGGCCTAACATGAACCCTAACCCTAACACTGCCCGTGTGCCTCTGCCAACCACTAGCCCTTCACCTAAACCTACCCCGAGCACTACCCCTCGCCCTAGGACTACGCCTAGCACTACCTCTAGTCCTACACTACCCCTGGCCCTACAGCTACACCTAACCATAGGCCCACCCCCATCTTTACCCCTAGCCACAGCTCCAACTCCTGGCCCTAGGCCTACTCCTAGGTTTACCCCGAAACCCACCTCTTGCCCTATGCCTACCACAGCGCTACGCCTACCGCTCCCACTAGGCCTAGCTCGGGCCCTAGATCAACGCCCAGTGCTCACGCTATCCGAGGCCTAGCACTTGACCGTCACTGACCAGTACACTTTGCCCTACCGTTAGCCATAGCACTAACCCGTGTCCTACGGAATCACCCTGGACTCACCCTTAGCCACACCCGAATCCAGCCCTACACCTGTTCCGAGTCCTAGGACTAAACGGAGCCCTCCCGTGACACCTACCCCTAGCCCTCGGCCAACCCCTACCACTATCACTAATCCTAGGCCTAACATGAGCCCTAACACTAACACTGCCCGGGGTCCTCTGCCAACAACTAGCCCTTCAACTAACCCTACCCCGAGCACTCCCCCTCGCCCTAGGCCTACGCCTAGCCCTACCTCTAGTCCTACCCCTACTCCTGGCCCTACTGCTACAACTAACCATAGGCCCACCCCCATCCCTACCCCTAGCCACACTCCAACTCCTGGCTCTAGGCCTACTCCTAGGATTACCCCGAAACCCACCTCTGGCCCTATTCCTACCATAGCGCTAAGCCTACCGCTCCCACTAGCCCTAGCTCGGGCCCTAGACCAACGCCCAGTGCTCACTCTAGTCCGAAGCCTAGCATTTGCCCGTCCCCGACCAGTACACCTTGCCCTACCGTTAGCCATTACACTAACCTGTGTCCCACGAAATCACCCTGGACCCACCCTTAGCCACACCTGAAACCAGCCGTACACCTGTTCCGAGTCCTAGGACTAACCGGAGTTTTCCCGTGACACCTACCCCTAACCCTCGGCCAACCCCTACCACTACCACTAATCCTAGGCCTAAGATGAACCCTAACCCTAACATTGCCCGTGTGCCTCTGCCAACCACTAGCCCTTCACCTAATCCTACCTCGAGCACTACCCCTCGCCCTAGGCCTACGCCTAGCACTACCTCTAGTCCTACCCTACCCCTGGCCCTACAGCTACCCCTAACCATAGGCCCAACCCCATCTTTACCCCTAGCCACAGCTCCAACTCCTGGCTCTAGGCCTACTCCTAGGTTTACCCCGAAACCCACCTCTTGCCCTATGCCTACCACAGCGCTACGCCTACCGCTCCCACAAGCCCTAGCTCGGGCCTTAGATCAACGCCCAGTGCTCACTCTAGTCCAAGGCCTAGCACTTGACCGTCGCCGACCAGTACACTTTGCCCTACTGTTAGCCATAGCACTAACCCGTGTCCTACGGAATCACCCTGGACCCACCCTTAGCCACACCCGAATCCAGCCCTACACCTGTTCCAAGTCCTAGGACTAAACGGAGCCCTCCCGTGACACCTACCCCTAGCCCTCGGCCAACCCCTACCACTACCACTAATCCTAGGCCTAACATGAGCCCTAAAACTAACACAGCCCAAGGGCCTCTGCCAACAACTAGCCCTTCAACTAACCATACCCCGAGCACGTTCCCTCACCCTAGGGCTACGCCTATCACTACCTCTAGTCCTACCCCTACCCCTGGCCCTACAGCTACCCCTAACCATAGGCCAACACCCATCACTACCCCTAGCCACAGCTCCAACTCCTGGCCCTAGGCCTATTCCTAGGTTTACCCCGACACCAACCTCTTGCCCTATGCCTACCCCAGCGCTACACCTACCGCTCCCACTAGTTCTAGCTCGGCCCTAGACCAACGCCCAGTGCTCACTCTAGTCCGAGGCCTAGCACTTGCCCGTTGCCGACCAGTACACCTTGCCCTACCGTTAGCCAGAGCACTAACTAGTGTCCTACGGAATCACCCTGGACCCACCTTTAGCCACACCCGAATCCAGCCCTACATCTCTTCGGAGTCCTAGGACTAAACGGAGACCTCCTGTGACACCTACCCCTAGCCCTCGGCCAACCCCTACCACTACCACTAATCCTAGGCCTAACATGAGCCCTAACCCTAACACTGCCCGTGTGCCTCTGCCAACCACTAGCACTTCACCTAACCCTACCACGAGCACTCCCTCTCGCCCTAGGCCTACGCCTAGCACTACCTCTAGTCCTACCCCTACCCCTGGCCCTACAGCTACCCCTACCCATAGGCACACCCCCATCCCTACCCCTAGCCACAGTTCCAACTCCTGGCCCTAGGCCTACTCCTAGGTTTACCCCGACACCCACCTCTTGCCCTATGCCTACCCCAGCGATACGCCTAACGCTCCCACTAGCCCTAGCTCGGGCCCTAGACCACTCCCAGTGCTCACTCTAGTCCGAGGCCTAGCACTTGCCCGTCGCCGACCTGTACACCTTGCCCTACCGTTAGCCAGAACACTAACCTGTGTCCCACGAAATCACCGTGTACCCACCCTTAGCCACACCCGAATCCAGCCCTACACATATTCCGAGTCCTTGGACTAAACGGAGCCCTCCCGTGACACCTACCCCTAGCCCTCGGCCAACCCCTACCACTACCACTAATCCTAGGCCTAACATAAGCCCTAACACTAACACTGCCCGGGGGCCTCTGCCAACAACTAGCCCTTCAACTAACCCTACCCCGAGCACGCCCCCTCGCCCTAGGCCTACGCCTAGCACTACCTCTAGTCCTACCCCTACCCCTGGCCCTACAGCTACAACTAACCATAGGCCCACCCACATCCCTACCCCTAGCCACAGCTCCAACTCCTGGCCCTAGGCCTACTCCTCGGTTTACCCCGACACCCACCTCTTGCCCTATGCGTACCCCAGTGCTACACCTACCGCTCCTACTAGTTCTAGCTCGGCCCTAGACCAACGCCCAGTGCTCACTCTAGTCCGAAGCCTAGCATTTGCCCGTCCCCGACCAGTACACCTTGCCCTACCGTTAGCCAGAACACTAACCTGTGTCCCACGAAATCACCCTGGACCCTCCCTTAGCCACACCCGAAACCAGCCCTACACCTGTTCCGAGTCCTAGGACTAACCGGAGCCCTCCCTTGACACCTACCCCTAACCCTCGGCCAACCCCTACCACTACCACTAATCCTAGGCCTAACATGAACCCTAACCTTAACACTGCCCGTGTGCCTCTGCCAACCACTAGCCCTTCACCTAAAACTACCCCAAGCACTACCCCTCGCCCTAGGACTACCCCTAGCACTACCTGTAGTCCTACACCTACCCCTGGCCCTACAGCTACCCCTACCCATAGGCCCACCCCCATCCCTACCCCTAGCCACAGCTCCAACTCCTGGCCCTAGGCCTACTCATAGGTTTACCCCGACACCCACCTCTTGCCCTATGCCTACCCCAGCGCTACGCCTACCGCTCCCACTAGCCCTAGCTCGGGCGCTAGACCAACGCCCAGTGCTCACTCTAATCCGAGGCCTAGCACTTGCCCATCGCCGACCTGTACTCCTTGCCCTACCGTTAGCCAGAACACTAACCTGTGTCCCACGAAATCACCCTGTACCCACCCTTAGCCACACCCGAATCCAGCCCTACACATGTTCCGAGTCCTTGGACTTAACGGAGACCTCCCTTGACACCTACCCCTAACCCTCGGCCAACCCCTACCACTACCACTAATCCTAGGCCTAACATGAGCCCTAACACTAACACTGCCCGGGGGCCTCTGCCAACCACTAGCCCTTCAACTCACCCTACCCCGAGCACTCCCCCTCGCCCTAAACCTACGCCTAGCACTACGTCTGGTCCTACCCCTACCCCTGGCCCTACAGCTACAACTAACCATAGGCCCACCCCCATCCCTACCCCTAGCCACAGCTCCAACTCCTGGCCCTAGGCCTACTCCTAGGTTTACCCCGACACCCACCTCTTGCCCTATGCCTACCCCAGCGCTACGCCTACCGCTCCTACTAGCCCTAGCTCGGGCCCTAGACCACGCCCAGTGCTCACTCTAGTCCGAGGCCTAGCACTTGCCCTTCGCCGACCTGTACACCTCGCCCTACCGTTAGCCAGAACACTAACCTGTGTCCCACGAAATCACCCTGTACCCACCCTTAGCCACACCCGAATCCAGCCCTACAAATGTTCCGAGTCCTTGGACTAAACGGAGCCCTCTCGTGACACCTACCCCTAGCCCTCGGCCAACCCCTACCACTACCACTAATCCTAGGCCTAACATGAGCCCTAACACTAACACTGCCCGGGGGCGTCTGCCAACAACTAGCCTTTCAACTAACCCTACCCCGAGCATGCTTCCTCGGCCTAGGCCTACGCCTAGCACTACCTCTAGTCCTACCCCTACCCCTGGCCCTACAGCTACAACTAACCATAGGCCCACCCCCATCCCTACCCCTAGCCACAGCTCCAACTCCTGGCCCTAGGCCTACTCCTAGGTTTACCCCGACACCCACCTCTTGCCCTATGCCTATCCCAGTGCTACACCTAGCGCTCCCACTAGTTCTAGCTCGGCCCTAGACCAACGCCCAGTGCTCACTCTAGTCCGAAGCCTAGCATTGGCGCGTCCCCGACCAGTACACCTTGCCCTATCGTTAGCTAGAACACTAACCTGTGTCCCACGAAATCATCCTGGACCCTCCCTTAGCCACACCCGAAACCAGCCCTACACCTGTTCCGAGTCCTAGGACTAACCGGAGCCCTCCCTTGACACCTACCCCTAACCCTCGGCCAACCCCTACAACTACCACTAATCCTAGGCATAACATGAACCCTAACGTTAACACTGCTCGTGTGCCTCTGCCAACCACTAACCCTTCACCTAAAACTACCGGGAGCACTACCCCTCGCCCTAGGACTACCCCTAGCACTACCTCTAGTCCTACACCTACCCCTGGCCCTACAGATACCCCTACCCATAGGCCGACCCCCATCCCTACCCCTAGCCACAGCTCCAACTCCTGGCCCTAGGCCTACTCCTAGGTTTACCCTGACACCCACCTCTTGCCCTATGCCTACCCCAGCGCTACGCCTACCGCTCCCACTAGCCCTAGCTCGGGCCCTAGACCAATGCCCAGTACTCACTCTAGTCCGAGGCCTAGCACTTGCCCGTTGCAGACCAGTACACCTTGCCCTACCGTTAGCCAGAGGACTAACCCGTGTCCTACGGAATCACCCTGGACCCACACTTAGGCACACCCGAATCCAGCCCTACACCTGTTCCGAGTCCTAGGACTAAACGGAGCCCTCCCGTGACACCTACCCCTAACCCTCGGCCAACCCCTACCACTACCACTAATCCTAGGCCTAACATGAGACCTAACACTAACACTGCCCGTGGGCCTCTGCCAACCACTAGCACTTCACCTAACCCTACCCCGAGCACGCCCCCTCGCCCTAGGCCTACGCCTAGCACTGCCTCTAGTCCTACCCCTACACCTGGCCCTTCAGCTACCCCTAACCATAGGCCCACCCCCATCACTACCCCTAGCCACAGCTCCAACTCCTGGCCCTAGGCCTACTCCTAGGTTTACCCCGACACCCACCTCTTGCCCTATGCCTACCCCATCGCTACGCCTACCGCTCCCACTAGCCCTAGCTCGGGCCCTAGACCAACGCCCAGTGCTCACTCTAATCCGAGGCCTAGCACTTGCCCATCGCCGACCTGTACTCCTTGCCCTACGGTTAGCCAGAACACTAACCTGTGTCCCACGAAATCACCCTGTACCCACCCTTAGCCACACCCGAATCCAGCCCTACACATGTTCCGAGTCCTAGGACTAAACGGAGACCTCCCTTGACACCTACCCCTAGCCCTCGGCCAACCTTTACCATTACCACTAATTCTAGGCCTAACATGAGCCCTAACACTAACACTGCCCGTGGGCCTCTGCCAACCACTAGCCCTTAACTCACCCTACCCCGAGCACTCCCCCTCGCCCTAGGCCTGCGCCTAGCACTACCTCTAGTCCTACCCCTACCCCTGGCCCTACAGCTACACCTAACCATAGGCCCACCGCCATCACTACCCCTAGCCACAGCTCCAACTCCTGGCCCTAAGCCTACTCCTAGGTTTACCCCGACACCCACCTCTTGCCCTATGCCTACCCCAGCGCTACGCCTACCGCTCCCACTAGCCCTAGCTCGGGCCCTAGACCAACGCCAGGTTCTCACTCTACTCCGAGGCCTAGCACTTGCCCGTCACCGACCAGTACACCTTGCCCTACCGTTAGCCAGAGGACTAACCCGTGTCCTACGGAATCACCCTGGACCCACACTTAGGCACACCCGAATCCAGCCCTACACCTGTTCCGAGTCCTAGGACTAAACGGAGCCCTCCCATGACACCTACCCCTAGCTCTCGGCCAACCCCTACCACTACCACTAATCCTAGGCTTAACATGAGCCCTAACACTAACACTGCCCGGGGTCCTCTGCCAACAACTAGCCCTTCAACTAACCCTACCCCGAGCACTCCCCCTCGCCCTAGGACTACGCCTAGCACTACCTCTAGTCCTACCTCTACCCCTTGCCCTACAGCTACAACTAACCATAGGCCGACCCCCATCCCTAACCCTAGCCACACTCCAACTCCTGGCTCTAGGCCTACTCCTAGGTTTACCCCGAAACCCACCTCTTGCCCTATTCCTACCACAGCGCTACGCCTACCGCTCCCACTAGCCCTAGCTCGGGCCCTAGACCAACGCCCAGTGCTCACTCTAGTCCGAAGCCTAGCATTTGCCCGTCCCCGACCAGTACACCTTGCCCTACCGTTAGCCAGAACACTAAACTGAGTCTTACGAAATCACCCTGGACCCACCCTTAGCCACACCCGAAACCAGCCCTACACCTGTTCCGAGTCCTAGGACTAACCGGAGTTTTCCCGTGACACCTACCCCTAACCCTCGGCCAACCCCTACCAGTACCACTAATCCTAGGCCTAACATGAACCCTAACCCTAACACTGCCCGTGTGCCTCTGCCAACCACTAGCCCTTCACCTAAACCTACCCCGAGCACTACCCCTCGCCCTAGGACTACGCCTAGCACTACCTCTAGTCCTACCCTACCCCTGGCCCTACAGCTACACCTAACCATAGGCCCACCCCCATCTTTACCCCTAGCCACAGCTCCAACTCCTGGCCCTAGGCCTACTCCTAGGTTTACCCCGAAACCCACCTCTTGCCCTATGCCTACCACAGCGCTACGCCTACCGCTCCCACTAGCCCTAGCTCGGGCCCTAGATCAACGCCCAGTGCTCACTCTAGTCCAAGGCCTAGCACTTGACCGTCGCCGACCAGTACACTTTGCCCTACCGTTAGCCAGAGGACTAACCCGTGTCCTACAAAATCACCCTGGACCCACACTTAGGCACACCCGAATCCAGCCCTACACCTGTTCCGAGTCTAGGACTAAACGGAGCCCTCCCGTGACACCTACCCCTAGCCCTCGGCCAACCCTTTCCACTATCACTAATCCTAGGCCTAACATGAGCCCTAACACTAACACTGCCCGGGGTCCTCTGCCAACAACTAGCCCTTCAACTAACCCTACCCCGAGCACTCCCCCTCGCCCTAGGCCTACGCCTAGCACTACCTCTAGTCCTACCCCTACCCCTGGCCCTACAGCTACAACTAACCATAGGCCCACCCCCATCACTACCCCTAGCCACAGCTCCAACTCCTGGCCCTAGGCCTACTCCTAGGTTTACCCCGAAACCCACCTCTTGCCCTATGCCTACCACAGCAATACGCCTACCGCTCCCACTAGGCCTAGCTCGGGCCCTAGATCAACGCCCAGTGCTCACGCTATCCGAGGCCTAGCACTTGACCGTCACTGACCAGTACACTTTGCCCTACCGTTAGCCATAGCACTAACCCGTGTCCTACGGAATCACCCTGGACTCACCCTTAGCCACACCCGAATCCAGCCCTACACCTGTTCCGAGTCCTAGGACTAAACGGAGCCCTCCCGTGACACCTACCCCTAGCCCTCGGCCAACCCCTACCACTATCACGAATCCTAGGCCTAACATGAGCCCTAACACTAACACTGCCCGGGGTCCTCTGCCAACAACTAGCCCTTCAACTAACCCTACCCCGAGCACTCCCCCTCGCCCTAGGCCTACGCCTAGCCCTACCTCTAGTCCTACCCCTACCCCTGGCCCTACAGCTACAACTAACCATAGGCCCACCCCCATCCCTACCCCTAGCCACACTCCAAATCCTGGCTCTAGGCCTACTCCTAGGATTACCCCGAAACCCACCTCTGGCCCTATTCCTACCACAGCGCTACGCCTACCGCTCCCACTAGCCCTAGCTCGGGCCCTAGACCAACGCCCAGTGCTCACTCTAGTCCGAAGCCTAGCATTTGCCCGTCCCCGACCAGTACACCTTGCCCTACCGTTAGCCATTACACTAACCTGTGTCCCACGAAATCACCCTGGACCCACCCTTAGCCACACCTGAAACCAGCCGTACACCTGTTCCGAGTCCTAGGACTAACCGGAGTTTTCCCGTGACACCTACCCCTAACCCTCGGCCAACCCCTACCACTACCACTAATCCTAGGCCTAAGATGAACCCTAACCCTAACATTGCCCGTGTGCCTCTGCCAACCACTAGCCCTTCACCTAATCCTACCTCGAGCACTACCCCTCGCCCTAGGCCTACGCCTAGCACTACCTCTAGTCCTACCCTACCCCTGGCCCTACAGCTACCCCTAACCATAGGCCCAACCCCATCTTTACCCCTAGCCACAGCTCCAACTCCTGGCTCTAGGCCTACTCCTAGGTTTACCCCGAAACCCACCTCTTGCCCAATGCCTACCACAGCGCTACGCCTACCGCTCCCACAAGCCCTAGCTCGGGCCTTAGATCAACGCCCAGTGCTCACTCTAGTCCAAGGCCTAGCACTTGACCGTCGCCGACCAGTACACTTTGCCCTACCGTTAGCCATAGCACTAACCCGTGTCCTACGGAATCACCCTGGACCCACCCTTAGCCACACCCGAATCCAGCCCTACACCTGTTCCAAGTCCTAGGACTAAACGGAGCCCTCCCGTGACACCTACCCCTAGCCCTCGGCCAACCCCTACCACTACCACTAATCCTAGGCCTAACATGAGCCCTAACACTAACACAGCCCAAGGGCCTCTGCCAACAACTAGCCCTTCAACTAACCCTACCCCGAGCACGTTCCCTCACCCTAGGCCTACGCCTATCACTACCTCTAGTCCTACCCCTACCCCTGGCCCTACAGCTACCCCTAACCATAGGCCAACACCCATCACTACCCCTAGCCACAGCTCCAACTCCTGGCCCTAGGCCTATTCCTAGGTTTACCCCGACACCAACCTCTTGCCCTATGCCTACCCCAGCGCTACACCTACCGCTCCCACTAGTTCTAGCTCGGCCCTAGACCAACGCCCAGTGCTCACTCTAGTCCGAGGCCTAGCACTTGCCCGTTGCCGACCAGTACACCTTGCCCTACCGTTAGCCAGAGCACTAACTAGTGTCCTACGGAATCACCCTGGACCCACCTTTAGCCACACCCGAATCCAGCCCTACATCTCTTCGGAGTCCTAGGACTAAACGGAGCCCTCCCGTGACACCTACCCCTAGCCCTCGGCCAACCCCTACCACTACCACTAATCCTAGGCCTAACATGAGCCCTAACCCTAACACTGCCCGTGTGCCTCTGCCAACCACTAGCACTTCACCTAACCCTACCACGAGCACTCCCTCTCGCCCTAGGCCTACGCCTAGCACTACCTCTAGTCCTACCCCTACCCCTGGCCCTACAGCTACCCCTACCCATAGGCACACCCCCATCCCTACCCCTAGCCACAGTTCCAAATCCTGGCCCTAGGCCTACTCCTAGGTTTACCCCGACACCCACCTCTTGCCCTATGCCTACCCCAGCGATACGCCTAACGCTCCCACTAGCCCTAGCTCGGGCCCTAGACCACTCCCAGTGCTCACTCTAGTCCGAGGCCTAGCACTTGCTTGTCGCCGACCTGTACACCTTGCCCTACCGTTAGCCAGAACACTAACCTGTGTCCCACGAAATCACCCTGTACCCACCCTTAGCCACACCCGAATCCAGCCCTACACATATTCCGAGTCCTTGGACTAAACGGAGCCCTCCCGTGACACCTACCCCTAGCCCTCGGCCAACCCCTACCACTACCACTAATCCTAGGCCTAACATGAGCCCTAACACTAACACTGCCCGGGGGCCTCTGCCAACAACTAGCCCTTCAACTAACCCTACCCCGAGCACGCCCCCTCGCCCTAGGCCTACGCCTAGCACTACCTCTAGTCCTACCCCTACCCCTGGCCCTACAGCTACAACTAACCATAGGCCCACCCACATCCCTACCCCTAGCCACAGCTCCAACTCCTGGCCCTAGGCCTACTCCTCGGTTTACCCCGACACCCACCTCTTGCCCTATGCGTACCCCAGTGCTACACCTACCGCTCCTACTAGTTCTAGCTCGGCCCTAGACCAACGCCCAGTGCTCACTCTAGTCCGAAGCCTAGCATTTGCCCGTCCCCGACCAGTACACCTTGCCCTACCGTTAGCCAGAACACTAACCTGTGTCCCACGAAATCACCCTGGACCCTCCCTTAGCCACACCCGAAACCAGCCCTACACCTGTTCCGAGTCCTAGGACTAACCGGAGCCCTCCCTTGACACCTACCCCTAACCCTCGGCCAACCCCTACCACTACCACTAATCCTAGGCCTAACATGAACCCTAACCTTAACACTGCCCGTGTGCCTCTGCCAACCACTAGCCCTTCACCTAAAACAACCCCAAGCACTACCCCTCGCCCTAGGACTACCCCTAGCACTACCTGTAGTCCTACACCTACCCCTGGCCCTACAGCTACCCCTACCCATAGGCCCACCCCCATCCCTACCCCTAGCCACAGCTCCAACTCCTGGCCCTAGGCCTACTCCTAGGTTTACCCCGACACCCACCTCTTGCCCTATGCCTACCCCAGCGCTACGCCTACCGCTCCCACTAGCCCTAGCTCGGGCGCTAGACCAACGCCCAGTGCTCACTCTAATCCGAGGCCTAGCACTTGCCCATCGCCGACCTGTACTCCTTGCCCTACCGTTAGCCAGAACACTAACCTGTGTCCCACGAAATCACCCTGTACCCACCCTTAGCCACACCCGAATCCAGCCCTACACATGTTCCGAGTCCTTGGACTAAACGGAGACCTCCCTTGACACCTACCCCTAACCCTCGGCCAACCCCTACCACTACCACTAATCCTAGGCCTAACATGAGCCCTAACACTAACACTGCCCGGGGGCCTCTGCCAACCACTAGCCCTTCAACTCACCCTACCCCGAGCACTCCCCCTCGCCCTAAACCTACGCCTAGCACTACGTCTGGTCCTACCCCTACCCCTGGCCCTACAGCTACAACTAACCATAGGCCCACCCCCATCCCTACCCCTAGCCACAGCTCCAACTCCTGGCCCTAGGCCTACTCCTAGGTTTACCCCGACACCCACCTCTTGCCCTATGCCTACCCCAGCGCTACGCCTACCGCTCCTACTAGCCCTAGCTCGGGCCCTAGACCACGCCCAGTGCTCACTCTAGTCCGAGGCCTAGCACTTGCCCTTCGCCGACCTGTACACCTTGCCCTACCGTTAGCCAGAACACTAACCTGTGTCCCACGAAATCACCCTGTACCCACCCTTAGCCACACCCGAATCCAGCCCTACAAATGTTCCGAGTCCTTGGACTAAACGGAGCCCTCTCGTGACACCTACCCCTAGCCCTCGGCCAACCCCTACCACTACCACTAATCCTAGGCCTAACATGAGCCCTAACACTAACACTGCCCGGGGGCGTCTGCCAACAACTAGCCTTTCAACTAACCCTACCCCGAGCATGCCCCCTCGGCCTAGGCCTACGCCTAGCACTACCTCTAGTCCTACCCCTACCCCTGGCCCTACAGCTACAACTAACCATAGGCCCACCCCCATCCCTACCCCTAGCCACAGCTCCAACTCCTGGCCCTAGGCCTACTCCTAGGTTTACCCCGACACCCACCTCTTGCCCTATGCCTATCCCAGTGCTACACCTACCGCTCCCCCTAGTTCTAGCTCGGCCCTAGACCAACGCCCAGTGCTCACTCTAGTCCGAAGCCTAGCATTGGCCCGTCCCCGACCAGTACACCTTGCCCTATCGTTAGCTAGAACACTAACCTGTGTCCCACGAAATCACCCTGGACCCTCCCTTAGCCACACCCGAAACCAGCCCTACACCTGTTCCGAGTCCTAGGACTAACCGGAGCCCTCCCTTGACACCTACCCCTAACCCTCGGCCAACCCCTACAACTACCACTAATCCTAGGCATAACATGAACCCTAACGTTAACACTGCTCGTGTGCCTCTGCCAACCACTAACCCTTCACCTAAAACTACCGGGAGCACTACCCCTCGCCCTAGGACTACCCCTAGCACTACCTCTAGTCCTACACCTACCCCTGGCCCTACAGATACCCCTACCCATAGGCCGACCCCCATCCCTACCCCTAGCCACAGCTCCAACTCCTGGCCCTAGGCCTACTCCTAGGTTTACCCCGACACCCACCTCTTGCCCTATGCCTACCCCAGCGCTACGCCTACCGCTCCCACTAACCCTAGCTCGGGCCCTAGACCAACGCCCAGTGCTCACTCTAATCCGAGGCCTAGCACTTGCCCATCGTCGACCTGTACTTCTTGCCCTACCGTTAGCCAGAACACTAACCTGTGTCCCACGAAATCACCCTGTACCCACCCTTAGCCACACCCGAATCAAGCCCTACACCTGTTCCGAGTCCTAGGACTAAACGGAGACCTCCCTTGACACCTACCCCTAGCCCTCGGCCAACCTTTACCACTACCACTAATCCTAGGCCTAACATGAGCCCTAACACTAACACTGCCCGTGGTCCTCTGCCAACCACTAGCCTTTCAACTCACCTTACCCCGAGCACTCCCCCTCGCCCTAGGCCTACGCCTAGCACTACGTCTAGTCCTACCCCTACCCCTGGCCCTACAGCTACCACTAACCATAGGCCCACCCCCATCCCTACCCCTAGCCACAGCTCCAACTCCTGGCCCTAGGCCTACTCCTAGGTTTACCCCGACACCCACCTCTTGCCCTATGCCTACCCCAGCGCTACACCTACCGCTCCTACTAGCCCTAGCTCGGGACCTAGAGCAATGCCCAGTGCTCACTCTAGTCCGAGGCCTAGCACTTGCCCGTTGCAGACCAGTACACCTTGCCCTACCGTTAGCCAGAGGACTAACCCGTGTCCTACGGAATCACCCTGGACCCACACTTAGGCACACCCGAATCCAGCCCTACACCTGTTCCGAGTCCTAGGACTAAACGGAGCCCTCCCGTGACACCTACCCCTAACCCTCGGCCAACCCCTACCACTACCACTAATCCTAGGCCTAACATGAGACCTAACACTAACACTGCCCGTGGGCCTCTGCCAACCACTAGCACTTCACCTAACCCTACCCCGAGCACGCCCCCTCGCCCCAGGCCTACGCCTAGCACTGCCTCTAGTCCTACCCCTACACCTGGCCCTTCAGCTACCCCTAACCATAGGCCCACCCCCATCACTACCCCTAGCCACAGCTCCAACTCCTGGCCCTAGGCCTACTCCTAGGTTTACCCCGACACCCACCTCTTGCCCTATGCCTACCCCATCGCTACGCCTACCGCTCCCACTAGCCCTAGCTCGGGCCCTAGACCAACGCCCAGTGCTCACTCTAATCCGAGGCCTAGCACTTGCCCATCGCCGACCTGTACTCCTTGCCCTACGGTTAGCAAGAACACTAACCTGTGTCCCACGAAATCACCCTGTACCCACCCTTAGCCACACCCGAATCCAGCCCTACACATGTTCCGAGTCCTAGGACTAAACGGAGACCTCCCTTGACACCTACCCCTAGCCCTCGGCCAACCTTTACCATTACCACTAATTCTAGGCCTAACATGAGCCCTAACACTAACACTGCCCGTGGGCCTCTGCCAACCACTAGCCCTTAACTCACCCTACCCCGAGGACTCCCCCTCGCCCTAGGCCTGCGCCTAGCACTACCTCTAGTCCTACCCCTACCCCTGGCCCTACAGCTACAACTAACCATAGGCCCACCCCCATCCCTAACCCTAGCCACAGCTCCAACACCTGGCCCTAGGCCTACTCCTAGGTTTACCCCGACACCCACCTCTTGCCCTATGCCTACCCCAGCGCTACGCCTACCGCTCCTACTAGCCCTAGCTCGGGCCCTAGACCACGCCCAGTGCTCACTCTAGTCCGAGGCCTAGCACTTGCCCTTCGCCGACCTGTACACCTTGCCCTACCGTTAGCCAGAACACTAACCTGTGTCCCACGAAATCACCCTGTACCCACCCTTAGCCACACCCGAATCCAGCCCTACACATATTCCGAGTCCTTGGACTAAACGGAGCCCTCTCGTGACACCTACCCCTAGCCCTCGGCCAACCCCTACCACTACCACTAATCCTAGGCCTAACATGAGCCCTAACACTAACACTGCCCGGGGGCCTCTGCCAACAACTAGCCTTTCAACTAACCCTACCCCGAGCATGCCCCCTCGGCCTAGGCCTACGCCTAGCACTACCTCTAGTCCTACCCCTACCCCTGGCCCTACAGCTACAACTAACCATAGGCCCACCCCCATCCCTACCCCTAGCCACAGCTCCATCTCCTGGCCCTAGGCCTACTCTAGGTTTACCCCGACACCCACCTCTTGCCCTATGCCTATCCCAGTGCTACACCTACCGCTCCCACTAGTTCTAGCTCGGCCCTAGACCAACGCCCAGTGCTCACTCTAGTCCGAAGCCTAGCATTTGCCCGTCCCCGACCAGTACACCTTGCCCTATCGTTAGCCAGAACACTAACCTGTGTCCCACGAAATCACCCTGGACCCTCCCTTAGCCACACCCGAAACCAGCCCTACACCTGTTCCGAGTCCTAGGACTAACCGGAGCCCTCCCTTGACACCTACCCCTAAACCTCAACCAACCCCTACAACTACCACTAATCCTAGGCATAAATTGAACCCTAACGTTAACACTGCTCGTGTGCCTCTGCCAACCACTAACCCTTCACCTAAAACTACCCCGAGCACTACCCCTCGCCCTAGGACTACCCCTAGCACTACCTTTAGTCCTACACCTACACCTGGCCCTACAGCTACCCCTACCCATAGGCCCACCCCCATCCCTACCCCTAGCCACAGCTCCAACTCCTGGCCCTAGGCCTTCTCCTAGGTTTACCCCGACACCCACCTCTTGCCCTATGCCTACCCCAGCGCTACGCCTACCGCTCTAACTAGCCCTAGCTCGGGCCTAGACCACGCCCAGTGCTCACTCTAGTCCGAGGCCTAGCACTTGCCCGTCGCCGACCTGTACACCTTGCCCTACCTTTAGCCAGAACACTAACCTGTGTCCCACGAAATCACCCTGTACCCACCCTTAGCCACACCCGAATCCAGCCCTACATCTGTTCGGAGTCCTAGGACTTAACGGAGCCCTCCCGTGAAACCTACCCCTAGCCCTCGACAAACCCCTACCACTACCACTAATTCTAGGCCTAACATGAGCCCTAACACTATCACTGCCCGTGGGCCTCTGCCAACCACTAGCCCTTCAACTCACCCTACACAGAGCACTCCCCCTGGCGCTAGGCCTACGCCTAGCACTACCTCTAGTCCTACTCCTACCCCTGGCCCTACAGCTACACCTAACCATAGGCCCACCCCCATCACTACCCCTAGCCACAGCTCCAACTCCTGGCCCTAAGCCTACTCCTACGTTTACCCCGACACCCACCTCTTGCCCTATGCCTACCCCAGCGCTACGCCTACCGCTCCCACTAGCCCTAGCTCGGGCCCTAGACCAACGCCAGGTTCTCACTCTACTTTGAGTCCTAGCACTTGCCCGTCACCGACCAGTACACCTTGCCCTACCGTTAGCCAGAGGACTAACTCGTGTCCTACGGAATCACCCTGGACCCACACTTAGGCACACCCGAATCCAGCCCTACACCTGTTCCGAGTCCTAGGACTAAACGGAGACCTCCCTTGACACCTACCCCTAGCCCTCGGCCAACCTTTACCACTACCACTAATCCTAGGCCTAACATGAGCCCTAACACTAACACTGCCCGTGGTCCTCTGCCAACCACTAGCCCTTCAACTCACCCTACCCCGAGCACTCCCCCTCGCCCTAGGCCTACGCCTAGCACTACGTCTAGTCCTACCCCTACCCCTGGCCCTACAGCTACCACTAACCATAGGCCCACCCACATCCCTACCCCTAGCCACAGCTCCAACTCCTGGCCCTAGGCCTACTCCTAGGTTTACCCCGACACCCACCTCTTGCCCTATGCCTACCCCAGCGCTACGCCTACCGCTCCTACTAGCCCTAGCTCGGGACCTAGACCAATGCCCAGTGCTCACTCTAGTCCGAGGCCTAGCACTTGCCCGTTGCAGACCAGTACACCTTGCCCTACCGTTAGCCAGAGGACTAACCCGTGTCCTACGGAATCACCCTGGACCCACACTTAGGCACACCCGAATCCAGCCCTACACCTGTTCCGAGTCCTAGGACTAAACGGAGCCCTCCCGTGACACCTACCCCTAACCCTCGGCCAACCCCTACCACTACCACTAATCCTAGGCCTAACATGAGCCCTAACACTAACACTGCCCGGGGGCGTCTGCCAACAACTAGCCTTTCAACTAACCCTACCCCGAGCATGCCCCCTCGGCCTAGGCCTACGCCTAGCACTACCTCTAGTCCTACCCCTACCCCTGGCCCTACAGCTACAACTAACCATAGGCCCACCCCCATCCCTACCCCTAGCCACAGCTCCAACTCCTGGCCCTAGGCCTACTCCTAGGTTTACCCCGACACCCACCTCTTGCCCTATGCCTATCCCAGTGCTACACCTACCGCTCCCACTAGTTCTAGCTCGGCCCTAGACCAACGCCCAGTGCTCACTCTAGTCCGAAGCCTAGCATTGGCCCGTCCCCGACCAGTACACCTTGCCCTATCGTTAGCTAGAACACTAACCTGTGTCCCACGAAATCACCCTGGACCCTCCCTTAGCCACACCCGAAACCAGCCCTACACCTGTTCCGAGTCCTAGGACTAACCGGAGCCCTCCCTTGACACCTACCCCTAACCCTCGGCCAACCCCTACAACTACCACTAATCCTAGGCATAACATGAACCCTAACGTTAACACTGCTCGTGTGCCTCTGCCAACCACTAACCCTTCACCTAAAACTACCGGGAGCACTACCCCTCGCCCTAGGACTACCCCTAGCACTACCTCTAGTCCTACACCTACCCCTGGCCCTACAGATACCCCTACCCATAGGCCGACCCCCATCCCTACCCCTAGCCACAGCTCCAACTCCTGGCCCTAGGCCTACTCCTAGGTTTACCCCGACACCCACCTCTTGCCCTATGCCTACCCCAGCGCTACGCCTACCGCTCCCACTAGCCCTAGCTCGGGCCCTAGACCAACGCCCAGTGCTCACTCTAATCCGAGGCCTAGCACTTGCCCATCGCCGACCTGTACTTCTTGCCCTACCGTTAGCCAGAACACTAACCTGTGTCCCACGAAATCACCCTGTACCCACCCTTAGCCACACCCGAATCAAGCCCTACACCTGTTCCGAGTCCTAGGACTAAACGGAGACCTCCCTTGACACCTACCCCTAGCCCTCGGCCAACCTTTACCACTACCACTAATCCTAGGCCTAACATGAGCCCTAACACTAACACTGCCCGTGGTCCTCTGCCAACCACTAGCCCTTCAACTCACCCTACCCCGAGCACTCCCCCTCGCCCTAGGCCTACGCCTAGCACTACGTCTAGTCCTACCCCTACCCCTGGCCCTACAGCTACCACTAACCATAGGCCCACCCCCATCCCTACCCCTAGCCACAGCTCCAACTCCTGGCCCTAGGCCTACTCCTAGGTTTACCCCGACACCCACCTCTTGCCCTATGCCTACCCCAGCGCTACGCCTACCGCTCCTACTAGCCCTAGCTCGGGACCTAGACCAATGCCCAGTGCTCACTCTAGTCCGAGGCCTAGCACTTGCCCGTTGCAGACCAGTACACCTTGCCCTACCGTTAGCCAGAGGACTAACCCGTGTCCTACGGAATCACCCTGGACCCACACTTAGGCACACCCGAATCCAGCCCTACACCTGTTCCGAG
Source organism: Rhinolophus hipposideros (assembly GCF_964194185.1). Classification (NCBI taxonomy): domain Eukaryota; kingdom Metazoa; phylum Chordata; class Mammalia; order Chiroptera; family Rhinolophidae; genus Rhinolophus; species Rhinolophus hipposideros. The sequence goes on from NW_027669498.1 coordinate 465,546, forward strand.
TCCTAGGACTAAACGGAGCCCTCCCGTGACACCTACCCCTAACCCTCGGCCAACCCCTACCACTACCACTAATCCTAGGCCTAACATGAGACCTAACACTAACACTGCCCGTGGGCCTCTGCCAACCACTAGCACTTCACCTAACCCTACCCCGAGCACGCCCCCTCGCCCTAGGCCTACGCCTAGCACTGCCTCTAGTCCTACCCCTACACCTGGCCCTTCAGCTACCCCTAACCATAGGCCCACCCCCATCACTACCCCTAGCCACAGCTCCAACTCCTGGCCCTAGGCCTACTCCTAGGTTTACCCCGACACCCACCTCTTGCCCTATGCCTACCCCATCGCTACGCCTACCGCTCCCACTAGCCCTAGCTCGGGCCCTAGACCAACGCCCAGTGCTCACTCTAATCCGAGGCCTAGCACTTGCCCATCGCCGACCTGTACTCCTTGCCCTACGGTTAGCCAGAACACTAACCTGTGTCCCACGAAATCACCCTGTACCCACCCTTAGCCACACCCGAATCCAGCCCTACACATTATCCGAGTCCTAGGACTAAACGGAGACCTCCCTTGACACCTACCCCTAGCCCTCGGCCAACCTTTACCATTACCACTAATTCTAGGCCTAACATGAGCCCTAACACTAACACTGCCCGTGGGCCTCTGCCAACCACTAGCCCTTAACTCACCCTACCCCGAGCACTCCCCCTCGCCCTAGGCCTGCGCCTAGCACTACCTCTAGTCCTACCCCTACCCCTGGCCCTACAGCTACAACTAACCATAGGCCCACCCCCATCCCTAACCCTAGCCACAGCTCCAACACCTGGCCCTAGGCCTACTCCTAGGTTTACCCCGACACCCACCTCTTGCCCTATGCCTACCCCAGCGCTACGCCTACCGCTCCTACTAGCCCTAGCTCGGGCCCTAGACCACGCCCAGTGCTCACTCTAGTCCGAGGCCTAGCACTTGCCCTTCGCCGACCTGTACACCTTGCCCTACCGTTAGCCAGAACACTAACCTGTGTCCCACGAAATCACCCTGTACCCACCCTTAGCCACACCCGAATCCAGCCCTACACATATTCCGAGTCCTTGCACTAAACGGAGCCCTCTCGTGACACCTACCCCTAGCCCTCGGCCAACCCCTACCACTACCACTAATCCTAGGCCTAACATGAGCCCTAACACTAACACTGCCCGGGGGCCTCTGCCAACAACTAGCCTTTCAACTAACCCTACCCCGAGCATGCCCCCTCGGCCTAGGCCTACGCCTAGCACTACCTCTAGTCCTACCCCTACCCCTGGCCCTACAGCTACAACTAACCATAGGCCCACCCCCATCCCTACCCCTAGCCACAGCTCCATCTCCTGGCCCTAGGCCTACTCTAGGTTTACCCCGACACCCACCTCTTGCCCTATGCCTATCCCAGTGCTACACCTACCGCTCCCACTAGTTCTAGCTCGGCCCTAGACCAACGCCCAGTGCTCACTCTAGTCCGAAGCCTAGCATTTGCCCGTCCCCGACCAGTACACCTTGCCCTATCGTTAGCCAGAACACTAACCTGTGTCGCACGAAATCACCCTGGACCCTCCCTTAGCCACACCCGAAACCAGCCCTACACCTGTTCCGAGTCCTAGGACTAACCGGAGCCCTCCCTTGACACCTACCCCTAAACCTCGGCCAACCCCTACAACTACCACTAATCCTAGGCATAACATGAACCCTAACGTTAACACTGCTCGTGTGCCTCTGCCAACCACTAACCCTTCACCTAAAACTACCCCGAGCACTACCCCTCGCCCTAGGAATACCCCTAGCACTACCTTTAGTCCTACACCTACACCTGGCCCTACAGCTACCCCTACCCATAGGCCCAACCCCATCCCTACCCCTAGCCACAGCTCCAACTCCTGGCCCTAGGCCTTCTCCTAGGTTTACCTCGACACCCACCTCTTGCCCTATGCCTACCCCAGCGCTACGCCTACCGCTCTAACTAGCCCTAGCTCGGGCCTAGACCACGCCCAGTGCTCACTCTAGTCCGAGGCCTAGCACTTGCCCGTCGCCGACCTGTACACCTTGCCCTACCTTTAGCCAGAACACTAACCTGTGTCCCACGAAATCACCCTGTACCCACCCTTAGCCACACCCGAATCCAGCCCTACATCTGTTCGGAGTCCTAGGACTTAACGGAGCCCTCCCGTGAAACCTACCCCTAGCCCTCGACAAACCCCTACCACTACCACTAATCCTAGGCCTAACATGAGCCCTAACACTATCACTGCCCGTGGGCCTCTGCCAACCACTAGCCCTTCAACTCACCCTACCCAGAGCACTCCCCCTGGCGCTAGGCCTACGCCTAGCACTACCTCTAGTCCTACTCCTACCCCTGGCCCTACAGCTACACCTAACCATAGGCCCACCCCCATCACTACCCCTAGCCACAGCTCCAACTCCTGGCCCTAAGCCTACTCCTACGTTTACCCCGACACCCACCTCTTGCCCTATGCCTACCCCAGCGCTACGCCTACCGCTCCCACTAGCCCTAGCTCGGGCCCTAGACCAACGCCAGGTTCTCACTCTACTCCGAGGCCTAGCACTTGCCCGTCACCGACCAGTACACCTTGCCCTACCGTTAGCCAGAGGACTAACCCGTGTCCTACGGAATCACCCTGGACCCACACTTAGGCACACCCGAATCCAGCCCTACACCTGTTCCGAGTCCTAGGACTAAACGGAGACCTCCCTTGACACCTACCCCTAGCCCTCGGCCAACCTTTACCACTACCACTAATCCTAGGCCTAACATGAGCCCTAACACTAACACTGCCCGTGGTCCTCTGCCAACCACTAGCCCTTCAACTCACCCTACCCCGAGCACTCCCCCTCGCCCTAGGCCTACGCCTAGCACTACGTCTAGTCCTACCCCTACCCCTGGCCCTACAGCTACCACTAACCATAGGCCCACCCACATCCCTACCCCTAGCCACAGCTCCAACTCCTGGCCCTAGGCCTACTCCTAGGTTTACCCCGACACCCACCTCTTGCCCTATGCCTACCCCAGCGCTACGCCTACCGCTCCTACTAGCCCTAGCTCGGGACCTAGACCAATGCCCAGTGCTCACTCTAGTCCGAGGCCTAGCACTTGCCCGTTGCAGACCAGTACACCTTGCCCTACCGTTAGCCAGAGGACTAACCCGTGTCCTACGGAATCACCCTGGACCCACACTTAGGCACACCCGAATCCAGCCCTACACCTGTTCCGAGTCCTAGGACTAAACGGAGCCTTCCCGTGACACCTACCCCTAACCCTCGGCCAACCCCTACCACTACCACTAATCCTAGGCCTAACATGAGACCTAACACTAACACTGCCCGTGGGCCTCTGCCAACCACTAGCACTTCACCTAACCCTACCCCGAGCACTCCCCCTCGCCCTAGGCCTACGCCTAGCACTGCCTCTAGTCCTACCCCTACACCTGGCCCTTCAGCTACCCCTAACCATAGGCCCACCCCCATCACTACCCCTAGCCACAGCTCCAACTCCTGGCCCTAGGCCTACTCCTAGGTTTACCCCGACACCCACCTCTTGCCCTATGCCTACCCCATCGCTACGCCTACCGCTCCCACTAGCCCTAGCTCGGGCCCTAGACCAACGCCCAGTGCTCACTCTAAACCGAGGCCTAGCACTTGCCCATCGCCGACCTGTACTCCTTGCCCTACGGTTAGCCAGAACACTAACCTGTGTCCCACGAAATCACCCTGTACCCACCCTTAGCCACACCCGAATCCAGCCCTACACATGTTCCGAGTCCTAGGACTAAACGGAGACCTCCCTTGACACCTACCCCTAGCCCTCGGCCAACCTTTACCATTACCACTAATTCTAGGCCTAACATGAGCCCTAACACTAACACTGCCCGTGGGCCTCTGCCAACCACTAGCCCTTAACTCACCCTACCCCGAGCACTCCCCCTCGCCCTAGGCCTGCGCCTAGCACTACCTCTAGTCCTACCCCTACCCCTGGCCCTACAGCTACAACTAACCATAGGCCCACCCCCATCCCTACCCCTAGCCACAGCTCCAACACCTGGCCCTAGGCCTACTCCTAGGTTTACCCCGACACCCACCTCTTGCCCTATGCCTACCCCAGCGCTACGCCTACCGCTCCTACTAGCCCTAGCTCGGGCCCTAGACCACGCCCAGTGCTCACTCTAGTCCGAGGCCTAGCACTTGCCCTTCGCCGACCTGTACACCTTGCCCTACCGTTAGCCAGAACACTAACCTGTGTCCCACGAAATCACCCTGTACCCACCCTTAGCCACACCCGAATCCAGCCCTACACATGTTCCGAGTCCTTGGACTAAACGGAGCCCTCTCGTGACACCTACCCCTAGCCCTCGGCCAACCCCTACCACTACCACTAATCCTAGGCCTAACATGAGCCCTAACACTAACACTGCCCGGGGGCCTCTGCCAACAACTAGCCTTTCAACTAACCCTACCCCGAGCATGCCCCCTCGGCCTAGGCCTACGCCTAGCACTACCTCTAGTCCTACCCCTACCCCTGGCCCTACAGCTACAACTAACCATAGGCCCACCCCCATCCCTACCCCTAGCCACAGCTCCAACTCCTGGCCCTAGGCCTACTCCTAGGTTTACCCCGACACCCACCTCTTGCCCTATGCCTATCCCAGTGCTACACCTACCGCTCCCACTAGTTCTAGCTCGGCCCTAGACCAACGCCCAGTGCTCACTCTAGTCCGAAGCCTAGCATTTGCCCGTCCCCGACCAGTACACCTTGCCCTATCGTTAGCCAGAACACTAACCTGTGTCCCACGAAATCACCCTGGACCCTCCCTTAGCCACACCCGAAACCAGCCCTACACCTGTTCCGAGTCCTAGGACTAACCGGAGCCCTCCCTTGACACCTACCCCTAAACCTCGGCCAACCCCTACAACTACCACTAATCCTAGGCATAACATGAACCCTAACGTTAACACTGCTCGTGTGCCTCTGCCAACAACTAACCTTTCACCTAAAACTACCCCGAGCACTACCCCTCGCCCTAGGACTACCCCTAGCACTACCTCTAGTCCTACACCTACACCTGGCCCTACAGCTACCCCTACCCATAGGCCCACCCCCATCCCTACCCCTAGCCACAGCTCCAACTCGTGGCCCTAGGCCTACTCCTAGGTTTACCCCGACACCCACCTCTTGCCCTATGCCTACCCCAGCGCTACGCCTACCGCTCTAACTAGCCCTAGCTCGGGCCTAGACCACGCCCAGTGCTCACTCTAGTCCGAGGCCTAGCACTTGCCCGTCGCCGACCTGTACACCTTGCCCTACCTTTAGCCAGAACACTAACCTGTGTCCCACGAAATCACCCTGTACCCACCCTTAGCCACACCCGAATCCAGCCCTACATCTGTTCGGAGTCCTAGGACTTAACGGAGCCCTCCCGTGAAACCTACCCCTAGCCCTCGACAAACCCCTACCACTACCACTAATCCTAGGCCTAACATGAGCCCTAACACTATCACTGCCCGTGGGCCTCTGCCAACCACTAGCCCTTCAACTCACCCTACCCAGAGCACTCCCCCTGGCGCTAGGCCTACGCCTAGCACTACCTCTAGTCCTACTCCTACCCCTGGCCCTACAGCTACACCTAACCATAGGCCCACCCCCATCACTACCCCTAGCCACAGCTCCAACTCCTGGCCCTAAGCCTACTCCTACGTTTACCCCGACACCCACCTCTTGCCCTATGCCTACCCCAGCGCTACGCCTACCGCTCCCACTAGCCCTAGCTCGGGCCCTAGACCAACGCCAGGTTTTCACTCTACTCCGAGGCCTAGCACTTGCCCGTCACCGTCCAGTACACCTTGCCCTACCGTTAGCCAGAGGACTAACCCGTGTCCTACGGAATCACCCTGGACCCACACTTAGGCACACCCGAATCCAGCCCTACACCTGTTCCGAGTCCTAGGACTAAACGGAGCCCTCCCGTGACACCTACCCCTAACCCTCGGCCAACCCCTACCACTACCACTAATCCTACGCCTAACATGAGCCCTAACACTAACACTGCCCGTGGTCCTCTGCCAACCACTAGCCCTTCACCTAAACCTACCCCGAGCACTACCCCTCGCCCTAGGCCTACGCCTAGCACTACCTCTAGTCCTACCCTACCCCTGGTTCTAGAGCTACCCCTAACCATAGGCCCACCCCCATCTTTACCCCTATTCACAGCTCCAACTCCTGGCCCTAGGCCTACTCCTAGGTTAACCCCGAAACCCACCTCTTGCCCTATGCCTACCACAGCGCTACGCCTACCGCTCCCACTAGCCCTAGCTCGGGCCCTAGATCAACGCCCAGTGCTCACTCTAGTCCAAGGCCTAGCACTTGACCGTCGCCGACCAGTACACTTTGCCCTACCGTTAGCCATAGCACTAACTTGTGTCCTACGGAATCACCCTGGACCCACCCTTAGCCACACCCGAATCCAGCCCTACACCTGTTCGGAGTCCTAGGACTAAACGGAGCCCTCCCGTGACACCTACCCCTAGCCCTCGGCCAACCCCTACCACTACCACTAATCCTAGGCCTAACATGAGCCCTAACACTAACACTGCCCGGGGGCCTCTGCCAACAACTAGCCCTTCAACTAACCCTATCCCGAGCACGCCCCCTCGCCCTAGGCCTACGCCTAGCACTACCTCTAGTCCTACCCCTACCCCTGGCCCTACAGCTACAACTAACCATAGGCCCACCCCCATCCTTACCCCTAGCCACAGCTCCAACTCCTGGCCCTAGGCCTACTCCTAGGTTTACCCCGACACCCACTTCTTGCCCTATGCCTACCCCAGCGCTACACCTACCGCTCCCACTAGTTCTAGCTCGGCCCTAGACCAACGCCCAGTGCTCACTCTAGTTGGAAGCCTAGCATTTGCCCGTCCCCGACCAGTACATTTTGCCCTACCGTTAGCCAGAACACTAACCTGTGTCCCACGAAATCACCCTGAACCCTCCCTTAGCCACACCCGAAACCAGCCCTACACCTGTTCCGAGTCCTAGGACTAACCGGAGCCCTCCCTTGACACCTACCCCTAACCCTTGGCCAACCCCTACAACTACCACTAATCCTAGGCATAACATGAACCCTAACGTTAACACTGCTCGTGTGCCTCTGCCAACCACTAACCCTTCACCTAAAACTACCCCGAGCACTAACCCTCGCCCTAGAACTACCCCTAGCACTACCTCTAGTCCTACACCTACCCCTGGCCCTACAGCTACCCCTACCCATAGGCCCACCCCCATCCCTACCCCTAGCCACAGCTCCAACTCCTGGCCCAAGGCCTACTCCTAGGTTTACCCCGACACCCACCTCTTGCCGTATGCCTACCCCAGCGTTACGCCTACCGCTCCCACTAGCCCTAGTACCCACCCTTAGCCACCCTGTACCCACCCTTAGCCACACCCGAATCCAGCCCTACACCTGTTCCGAGTCCTAGGACTAAACGGAGACCTCCCTTGACACCTACCCCTAGCCTTCGGCCAACCTTTACCACTACCACTAATCCTAGGCCTAACATGAGCCCTAACACTAACACTGCCCGTGGTCCTCTGCCAACCATTAGCCCTTCAACTCACCCTACCCCGAGCACTCCCCCTCGCCCTAGGCCTACGCCTAGCACTACGTCTAGTCCTACCCCTACCCCTGGCCCTACAGCTACCACTAACCATAGGCCCACCCCCATCCCTACCCCTAGCCACAGCTCTAACTCCTGGCCCTAGGCCTACTCCTAGGTTTACCCCGACACCCACCTCTTGCCCTATGCCTACCCCAGCGCTACGCCTACCGCTCCTACTAGCCCTAGCTCGGGACCTAGACCAATGCCCAGTGCTCACTCTAGTCCGAGGCCTAGCACTTGCCCGTTGCAGACCAGTACACCTTGCCCTACCGTTAGCCAGAGGACTAACCCGTGTCCTACGGAATCACCCTGGACCCACACTTAGGCACACCCGAATCCAGCCCTACACCTGTTCCGAGTCCTAGGACTAAACGGAGCCCTCCCGTGACACCTACCCCTAACCCTCGGCCAACCCCTACCACTACCACTAATCCTAGGCCTAACATGAGACCTAACACTAACACTGCCCGTGGGCCTCTGCCAACCACTAGCACTTCACCTAACCCTACCCCGAGCACGCACCCTCGCCCTAGGCCTACGCCTAGCACTGCCTCTAGTCCTACCCCTACACCTGGCCCTTCAGCTACCCCTAACCATAGGCCCACCCCCATCACTACCCCTAGCCACAGCTCCAACTCCTGGCCCTAGGCCTACTCCTAGGTTTACCCCGACACCCACCTCTTGCCCTATGCCTACCCCAGCGCTACGCCTACCGCTCCCACTAGCCCTAGCTCGGGCCCTAGACCAACGCCCAGTGCTCACTCTAATCCGAGGCCTAGCACTTGCCCATCGCCGACCTGTACTCCTTGCCCTACGGTTAGCCAGAACACTAACCTGTGTCCCACGAAATCACCCTGTACCCACCCTTAGCCACACCCGAATCCAGCCCTACACATGTTCCGAGTCCTAGGACTAAACGGAGACCTCCCTTGACACCTACCCCTAGCCCTCGGCCAACCTTTACCATTACCACTAATCCTAGGCCTAACATGAGCCCTAACACTAACACTGCCCGTGGGCCTCTGCCAACCACTAGCCCTTAACTCACCCTACCCCGAGCACTCCCCCTCGCCCTAGGCCTGCGCCTAGCACTACCTCTAGTCCTACCCCTACACCTGGCCCTACAGCTACAACTAACCATAGGCCCACCCCCATCCCTACCCCTAGCCACAGCTCCAACACCTGGCCCTAGGCCTACTCCTAGGTTTACCCCGACACCCACCTCTTGCCCTATGCCTACCCCAGCGCTACGCCTACCGCTCCTACTAGCCCTAGCTCGGGACCTAGACCAATGCCCAGTGCTAACTCTAGTCCGAGGCCTAGCACTTGCCCGTTGCAGAGCAGTACACCTTGCCCTACCGTTAGCCAGAGCTCTAACCCGTGTCCTACGGAATCAACCTGGACCCACCCTTAGCCACACCCGAAACCAGCCCTACAACTGTTCGGAGTCCTAGGACTAAACGGAGCCCTCCCGTGACACCTACCCCTAACCCTCGGCCAACCCCTACCACTACCACTAATCCTAGGCTTAACATGAGCCCTAACCCTAACACTGCCTGTGTGCCTCTGCCAACCACTAGCACTTCACCTAACCCTACCCCGAGCACTCCCTCTCGCCCTAGGCCTACGCCTACCACTACCTCTAGTCCTACCCCTACACCTGGCCCTACAGCTACCCCTAACCATAGGCCAACCTCCATCACTACCCCTAGCCACAGCTCCAACTCCTGGCCCTAGGACTACTCCTAGGTTTACCCCGACACCCACCGCTTGCCCTATGCCTACCCCAGCGCTACACCTAACGCTCCCACTAGCCCTAGCTCGAGCCCTAGACCAACGCCAGGTGCTCACTCTAGTCCGAGGCCTAGCACTTGCCCGTCACCGTACAGTACACCTTGCCCTACTGTTAGCCAGAGGACTAACCTGTGTCCCACGAAATCACCCTGTACCCACCCTTAGCCACACCCGAATCCAGCCCTACACCTGTTCCGAGTCCTAGGACTAAACGGAGACCTCCCTTGACACCTACCCCTAGCCCTCGGCCAACCTTTACCACTACCACTAATCCTAGGCCTAACATGAGCCCTAACACTAACACTGCCCGTGGTCCTCTGCCAACCACTAGCCCTTCAACTCACCCTACCCCGAGCACTCCCCCTCGCCCTAGGCCTACGCCTAGCACTACGTCTAGTCCTACCCCTACCCCTGGCCCTACAGCTACAACTAACCATAGGCCCACCCCCATCCCTACCCCTAGCCACAGCTCCAACTCCTCGCCCTAGGCCTACTCCTAGGTTTACCCCGACACCCACCTCTTGCCCTATGCCTACCACAGCGCTACGCCTACCGCTCCTACTAGCCCTAGCTCGGGACCTAGACAAATGCCCAGTGCTCATTCTAGTCCGAGGCCTAGCACTTGCCCGTTGCAGACCAGTACACCTTGCCCTGCCGTTAGCCAGAGCACTAACCTGTGTCCTACGGATTCACCCTGGACCCACCCTTAGCCACACCCGAATCCAGCCCTACACCTGTTTCAAGTCCTGGGACTAACCGGAGCCCTCCCGTGACACCTGCCCCTAGTTCTCGGCCAACCCCTACCACTACAACTAATTCTAGGCCTAACATGAGCCCTAACACTAACACTGCCCGTAGGCCTGTGCCAACCACTAGCCCTTCACCTAACCCTACCCCGAGCACTCCCCCTCGCCCTAGGCCTACGCCTAGCACTACCTCTAGTCCTACCACTACCCCTGGCCCTACAGCTACCCCTACCCATAGGCACACCCCCATCCCTACCCCTAGCCACAGTTCCAACTCCTGGCCCTAGGCCTACTCCTAGGTTTACCCCGACACCCACCTCTTGCCCTATGCCTACCCCAGCGCTACGCCTAACGCTCCCACTAGCCCTAGCTCGGGCCCTAGACCACGCCCAGTGCTCACTCTAGTCCGAGGCCTAGCACTTGCCCTTCGCCGACCTGTACAACTTGCCCTACCGTTAGCCAGAACACTAACCTGTGTCCCACGAAATCACCCTGTACCCACCCTTAGCCACACCCGAATCCAGCCCTACACATGTTCCGAGTCCTTGGACTAAACGGAGCCCTCCCGTGACACCTACCCCTAGCCCTCGGCCAACCCCTACCACTACCACTAATCCTAGGCCTAACATGAGCCCTAACACTAACACTGCCCAGGGGCCTCTGCCAACAACTAGCATTTCAACTAACCCTACCCCGAGCACGCCCCCTCGGCCTAGGCCTACGCCTAGCACTACCTCTAGTCCTACCCCTACCCCTGGCCCTACAGCTACAACTAACCATAGGCCCACCCCCATCCCTACCCCTAGCCACAGCTCCAACTCCTGGCCCTAGGCCTACTCCTAGGTTTACCCCGACACCCACCTCTTGCCCTATGCCTATCCCAGTGCTACACCTACCGCTCCCACTAGTTCTAGCTCGGCCCTAGACCAACGCCCAGTGCTCATTCTAGTCCGAAGCCTAGCATTTGCCCGTCCCCGACCAGTACACCTTGCCCTATCGTTAGCCAGAACACTAACCTGTGTCCCACGAAATCACCCTGGACCCTCCCTTAGCCACACCCGAAACCAGCCCTACACCTGTTCCGAGTCCTAGGACTAACCGGAGCCCTCCCTTGACACCTACCCCTAAACCTCGGCCAACCCCTACAACTACCACTAATGCTTGGCATAACATGAACCCTAACGTTAACACTGCTCGTGTGCCTTTGCCAACCACTAACCCTTCACCTAAAACTACCCCGAGCACTACCCCTCGCCCTAGGACTACCCCTAGCACTACCTCTAGTCCTACACCTACACCTGGCCCTAAAGCTACCCCTACCCATAGGCCCACCCCCATCCCTACCCCTAGAAACAGCTCCAACTCCTGGCCCTAGGCCTACTCCTAGGTTTACCCCGACACCCACCTCTTGCCCTATGCCTACCCCAGCGCTACGCCTACCGCTCTAACTAGCCCTAGCTGGGGCCCTAGACCACGCCCAGTGCTCACTCTAGTCCGAGGCCTAGCACTTGCCCGTCGCCGACCTGTACACCTTGCCCTACCTTTAGCCAGAACACTAACCTGTGTCCCACGAAATCACCCTGTACCCACCCTTAGCCACACCCGAATCCAGCCCTACATCTGTTCGGAGTCCTAGGACTTAACGGAGCCCTCCCGTGAAACCTACCCCTAGCCCTCGACAAACCCCTACCACTACCACTAATCCTAGGCCTAACATGAGCCCTAACACTATCACTGCCCGTGGGCCTCTGCCAACCACTAGCCCTTCAACTCACCCTACCCAGAGCACTCCCCCTCGCGCTAGGCCTACGCCTAGCACTACCTCTAGTCCTACTCCTACCCCTGGCCCTACAGCTACACCTAACCATAGGCCCACCCCCATCACTACCCCTAGCCACAGCTCCAACTCCTGGCCCTAAGCCTACTCCTACGTTTACCCCGACACCCACCTCTTGCCCTATGCCTACCCCAGCGCTACGCCTACCGCTCCCACTAGCCCTAGCTCGGGCCCTAGACCAACGCCAGGTTCTCACTCTACTCCGAGGCCTAGCACTTGCCCGTCACCGACCAGTACACCTTGCCCTACCGTTAGCCAGAAAACTAACCCGTGTCCTACGGAATCACCCTGGACCCACACTTAGGCACACCCGAATCCAGCCCTACACCTGTTCCGAGTCCTAGGACTAAACGGAGCCCTCCCGTGACACCTACCCCTAACCCTCGGCCAACCCCTACCACTACCACTAATCCTAGGCCTAACATGAGCCCTAACACTAACACTGCCCGTGTGCCTCTGCCAACCACTAGCCCTTCACCTAAACCTACCCCGAGCACTACCCCTCGCCCTAGGCCTACGCCTAGCACTACCTCTAGTCCTACCCTACCCCTGGCCCTACAGCTACCCCTAACCATAGGCCCACCCCCATCTTTACCCCTATTCACAGCTCCAACTCCTGGCCCTAGGCCTACTCCTAGGTTTACTCCGAAACCCAACTCTTGCCCTATGCCTACCACAGCGCTACGCCTACCGCTCCCACTAGCCCTAGCTCGGGCCCTAGATCAACGCCCAGTGCTCACTCTAGTCCAAGGCCTAGCACTTGACCGTCGCCGACCAGTACACTTTGCCCTACCGTTAGCCATAGCACTAAATTGTGTCCTACGGAATCACCCTGGACCCACCCTTAGCCACACCCGAATCCAGCCCTACACCTGTTCCGAGTCCTAGGACTAAACGGAGCCCTCCCGTGACACCTACCCCTAACCCTCGGCCAACCCCTACCACTACCACTAATCCTAGGCCTAACATGAGACCTAACACTAACACTGCCCGTGGGCCTCTGCCAACCACTAGCACTTCACCTAACCCTACCCCGAGTCCGCCCCCTCGCCCTAGGCCTACGCCTAGCACTGCCTCTAGTCCTACCCCTACACCTGGCCCTTCAGCTACCCCTAACCATAGGCCCACCCCCATCACTACCCCTAGCCACAGCTCCAACTCCTGGCCCTAGGATTACTACTAGGTTTACCCCGACACCCACCTCTTGCCGTATGCCTACCCCAGGGCTACACCTACCGCTCCCACTAGCCCTAGCTCGGGCCCTAGAGCAACGCCAGGTGCTCACTCTAGTCCTAGGCCTACCACTTGCCCGTCACCGACCAGTATACCTTGCCCTACCGTTAGCCAGAACACTAACCTGTGTCCCACGAAATCACCCTGTACCCACCCTTAGCCACACCCGAATCCAGCCCTACACTTGTTCCGAGTTTTAGGACTAAACGGAGCCCTCCAGTGACACCTACCCCTAGCACTCGGCCAACCCCTACCACTACCACTAATCCTAGGCCTAACATGAGTCCTAACACTAACACTGCCCGGGGGCCTCTGCCTACAACTAGCCCTTCAACTAACCCTACCCCGAGCACGCCCCCTCGCCCTAGGCCTACGCCTAGCACTACCTCTAGTCCTACCGTTACCCCTGGCCCTACAGCTACAACTAACAATAGGCCCACCCCCATCCCTACCCCTAGCCACAGCTCCAACTCCTGGCCCTAGGCCTACTCCTAGGTTTACCCCGACACCCACCTCTTGCCCTATGCCTACCCCACTGCTACACCTACCGCTCCCACTAGTTCGAGCTCGGCCCTAGACCAACGCCTAGTGCTCACTCTAGTCCGAAGCCTAGCATTTGCCCGTCCCCGACCAGTACACCTTGCCCTACCGTTAGCCAGAACAGTAACCTGTGTCCCACGAAATCACCCTGGACCCTCCCTTAGCCACACCCGAAACCAGCCCTACACCTGTTCCGAGTCCTAGGACTAACCGGAGTTTTCCCGTGACATCTACACCTAACCCTCGGCCAACCCCTACCACTACCACTAATCCTAGGCCTAACATGAGCCCTAACCCTAACACTGCTTGTGTGCCTCTGCCAACCACTAGCACTTCACCTAACCCTACCCCGAGCACTCCCCCTCGCCCTAGGCCTACGCCTAGCACTACCTCTAGTCCTACCCCTACACCTGGCCCTACAGCTACCCCTAACCATAGGCCAACCCCCATCACTTTTCTAGCCACAGCTCCAACTCCTGGCCCTAGGACTACTCCTAGGTTTAACCCGACACCCACCTCTTGCCCTATGCCTACCCCAGCGCTACACCTACCGCTCCCACTAGCCCTAGCTCGGGCCCTAGACCAACGCCAGGTGCTCACTCTAGTTCGAGGCCTAGCACTTGCCCGTCACCGTACAGTACACCTTGCCCTACCGTTAGCCAGAGGACTAACCCGTGTCCTACGGAATCACCCTGGACCCACACTTAGCCACACCCGAATCCAGCCCTACATCTGTTCGGAGTCCTAGGACTAAACGGAGCCCTCCCGTGAAACCTACCCCTAGCCCTCGACCAACCCCTACCACTACCACTAATCCTAGGCCTAACATGAGCCCTAACACTAACACTGCCCGTAGGCCTCTGCCAACCACTAGCCCTTCACCTAACCCTACCCCGAGCACTCCCCCTCGCCCTAGGCCTACGCCTAGCACTACCTCTAGTCCTACCCCTACCCCTGGCCCTACAGCTACCCCTACCCATAGGCACACCCCCATCCCTACCCCTAGACACAGCTCCAACTCCTGGCCCTAGGCCTACTCCTAGGTTTACCCCGACACACACCTCTTGCCCTATGCCTACCCCAGCGCTACGCCTACCGCTCTAACTAGCCCTAGCTCGGGCCCTAGACCACGCCCAGTGCTCACTCTAGTCCGAGGCCTAGCACTTGCCCGTCGCCGACCTGTACACCTTGCCCTACCTTTAGCCAGAACACTAACCTGTGTCCCACGAAATCACCCTGTACCCACCCTTAGCCACACCCGAATCCAGCCCTACATCTGTTCGGAGTCCTAGGACTAAACGGAGCCCTCCCGTGAAACCTACCCCTAGCCCTCGACCAACCCCTACCACTACCACTAATCCTAGGCCTAACATGAGCCCTAACACTATCACTGCCCGTGGGCCTCTGCCAACCACTAGCCCTTCACCTAATCCTACCTCGAGCACTACCCCTCGCCCTAGGCCTACGCCTAGCACTACCTCTAGTCCTACCCTACCCCTGGCCCTACAGCTACCCCTAACCATAGGCCCACCCCCATCCTTACCCCTAGCCACAGCTCCAACTCCTGGCCCTAGGCCTACTCCTAGGTTTACCCCGACACCCACTTCTTGCCCTATGCCTACCCCAGCGCTACGCCTACCGCTCCCACTAGCCCTAGCTCGGGCCCTAGACCAACGCCAGGTTCTCACTCTACGAAGCCTAGCACTTGCCCGTCGCCGACCAGTACACTTTGCCCTACCGTTAGCCATAGCACTAACCCGTGTCCTACGGAATCACCCTGGACTCACCCTTAGCCACACCCGAATCCAGCCCTACACCTGTTCCGAGTCCTAGGACTAAACGGAGCCCTCCCGTGACACCTACCCCTAGCCCTCGGCCAACCCCTACCACTATCACTAATCCTAGTCCTAACATGAGCCCTAACACTAACACTGCCCGGGGTCCTCTGCCAACAACTAGCCCTTCAACTAACCCTACCCCGAGCACTCCCCCTCGCCCTAGGCCTACGCCTAGCCCTACCTCTAGTCCTACCCCTACCCCTGGCCCTACAGCTACAACTAACCATAGGCCCACCCCCATCCCTACCCCTAGCCACACTCCAACTCCTGGCTCTAGGCCTACTCCTAGGTTTACCCCGAAACCCACCTCTTGCCCTATTCCTACCACAGCGGTACGCCTACCGCTCCAACTAGCCCTAGCTCGGGCCCTAGACCAACGCCCAGTACTCACTCTAGTCCGAAGCCTAGCATTTGCCCGTCACCGACCAGTACATTTTGCCCTACCGTTAGCCATTACACTAACCTGTGTCCCACGAAATCACCCTGGACCCACCCTTAGCCACACCCGAAACCAACCGTACACCTGTTCCGAGTCCTAGGACTAACCGGAGTTTTCCTGTGACACCTACCCCTAACCCTCGGCCAACCCCTACCACTACCACTAATCCTAGGCCTAACATGAACCCTAACCCTAACACTGCCCGTGTGCCTCTGCCAACCACTAGCCCTTCACCTAATCCTACCTCGAGCACTACCCCTCGCCCTAGGCCTACGCCTAGCACTACCTCTAGTCCTACCCTACCCCTGGCCCTACAGCTACCCCTAACCATAGGCCCACCCCCATCTTTACCCCTAGCCACAGCTCCAACTCCTGGCTCTAGGCCTACTCCTAGGTTTACCCCGAAACCCACCTCTTGCCCTATGCCTACCACAGCGCTACGCCTACCGCTCCCACTAGCCCTAGCTCGGGCCTTAGATCAACGCCCAGTGCTCACTCTAGTCCAAGGCCTAGCACTTGACCGTCGCCGACCAGTACACTTTGCCCTACCGTTAGCCATAGCACTAACCCGTGTCCTACGGAATCACCCTGGACCCACCCTTAGCCACACCCGAATCCAGCCCTACACCTGTTCCAAGTCCTAGGACTAAACGGAGCCCTCCCGTGACACCTACACCTAGCCCTCGGCCAACCCCTACCACTACCACTAATCCTAGGCCTAACATGAGCCCTAACACTAACACAGCCCAAGGGCCTCTGCCAACAACTAGCCCTTCAACTAACCCTACCCCGAGCACGCCCCCTCGCCCTAGGCCTACGCCTAGCACTACCTCTAGTCCTACCCCTACCCCTGGCCCTACAGCTACAACTAACCATAGGCCCACCCCCATCCCTACCCCTAGCCACAGCTCCAACTCCTGGCCCTAGGCCTACTCCTAGGTTTAAACCGACACCCACCTCTTGCCCTATGCCTACCCCAGCGCTACACCTACCGCTCCCACTAGTTCTAGCTCGGCCCTAGACCAACACCCAGTGCTGAGTGTAGTTCGAATCCTAGCATTTGCCCGTCCTCGACCAGTACACCTTGCCCTACCGTTAGCCAGAACACTAAACTGTGTCCCACGAAATCACCCTGGACCCACCCTTAGCCACACCCGAAACCAGCAATACACCTGTTCCGAGTCCTAGGACTAACCGGAGTTTTCCCGTGACACCTACCCCTAACCCTCGGCCTACCCCTACCACTACCATTAATCCTAGGCCTAACATGAGCCCTAAGCCTAACACTGCCCGTGTGCCTCTGCCAACCACTAGAACTTCACCTAACCCTACCCCGAGCACTCCCCCTCGCCCTAGGCCTACGCCTATCACTACCTCTAGTCCTACCCCTACACCTGGCCCTACAGCTACCCCTAACCATAGGCCAACCCCCATCACTACCCCTAGCCACAGCTCCAACTCCTGGCCCTAGGCCTATTCCTAGGTTTAACCCGACACCCACCTCTTGCCCTATGCCTAACCCAGCGCTACACCTACCGCTCCCACTAGTTCTAGCTCGGCCCTAGACCAACGCCCAGTGCTCACTCTAGTCCGAGGCCTAGCACTTGCCCGTTGCCGACCAGTACACCTTGCCCTACCGTTAGCCAGAGCACTAACTAGTGTTTTACGGAATCACCCTGGACCCACCCTTAGCCACACTAGAATCCAGCCCTACATCTCTTCGGAGTCCTAGGACTAAACGGAGCCTTCCCGTACACCTACCCCTAGCCCTCGGCCAACCCCTACCACTACCACTAATCCTAGGCCTAACATGAGCCCTAACCCTAACACTGCCTGTGTGCCTCTGCCAACCACTAGCACTTCACCTAACCCTACCCCGAGCACTCCTTCTTGCCCTAGGCCTACTCCTAGTACTACCTCTAGTCCTACCCCTACACCTGGCCCTACAGCTACCCCTAACCATAGGCCAACCTCCATCACTACCCCTAGCCACAGCTCCAACTCCTGGCCCTAGGACTACTCCTAGGTTTACCCCGACACCCACCTCTTGCCCTATGCCTACCCCAGCGCTACACCTACCGCTCCCACTAGCCCTAGCTCGGGCCCTAGACCAACGCCAGGTGCTCACTCTAGTCCGAGGCCTAGCACTTGCCCGTCACCGTACAGTACACCTTACCCTACCGTTAGCCAGAACACTAACCTGTGTCCTACGGAATCACCCTGGACACACACTTAGCCACACCCGAATCCAGCCCTACACCTGTTTCAAGTCCTAGGACTAACCGGAGCCCTCCCGTGACACCTGCCCCTAGCCCTCGGCCAACCCCTACCACTACAACTAATTCTAGGCCTAACATGAGCCCTAACACTAACACTGCCCGTAGGCCTCTGCCAACCACTAGCTCTTCACCTAACCCTACCCCGAGCACTCCCCCTCGCCCTAGGCCTACGCCTAGCACTACCTCTACTCCTACCCCTTCCCCTGGCCCTACAGCTACCCCTACCCATAGGCACACCCCCATCCCTACCCCTAGCCACAGTTCCAACTCCTGGCCCTAGGCCTACTTCTAGGTTTACCCCGACACCCACCTCTTGCCCTATGCCTACCCCAGTGCTACACCTACCGCTCCCACTAGTTCTAGCTCGGCCCTAGACCAACGCCCAGTGCTCACTCTAGTCCGAAGCCTAGCATTTGCCCTTCCCCGACTAGTACACCTTGCCCTACCGTTAGCCAGAACACTAACCTGTGTCCCACGAAATCACCCTGGACCCTCCCTTAGCCACGCCTGAAACCAGCCCTACACCTGTTCCGAGTCCTAGGACTAACCGGAGCCCTCCCTTGACACCTACCCCTAACCCTCGGCCAACCCCTACCACTACCACTAATCCCAGGCCTAACATGAACCCTAACCTTAACACTGCCCGTGTGCCTCTGCCAACCACTAGCCCTTCACCTAAAACTACCCCAAGCACTACCCCTCGCCCTAGGACTACCCCTAGCACTACCTGTAGTCCTACACCTACCCCTGGCCCTACAGCTACCCCTACCCATAGGCCCACCCCCATCCCTACCCCTAGCCACAGCTCCAACTCCTGGCCCTAGGCCTACTCCTAGGTTTACCCCGACACCCACCTCTTGCCCTATGCCTACCCCAGCGCTACGCCTACCGCTCCCACTAGCCCTAGCTCGGGACCTAGACCAATGCCCAGTGCTCACTCTAGTCCGAGGCCTAGCACTTGCCCGTTGCAGACCAGTACACCTTGCCCTACCGTTAGCCAGAGCACTAACCCGTGTCCTACGGAATCACCCTGGACCCACCCTTAGCCACACCCGAAACCAGCAATACACCGGTTCCGAGTCCTAGGACTAACCGGAGTTTTCCCGTGACAACTACCCCTAACCCTCTGCCTACCCCTACCACTACCACTAATCCTAGGCCTAACATGAGCCCTAAGCCTAACACTGCCCGTGTGCCTCTGCCAACCACTAGCACTTCACCTAACCATACCCAGAGCACTCCCCCTCGTCCTAGGCCTACGCCTAGCACTACCTCTAGTCCTAACCCTACACCTGGCCCTACAGCTACCCCTAACCATAGGCCAACCCCCATCACTACCCCTAGCCACAGCTCCAACTCCTGGCCCTAGGCCTATTCCTAGGTTTACCCCGACACCCACCTCTTGCCCTATGCCTACCCCAGCGCTACACCTACCGCTCCCACTAGTTCTAGCTCGGCCCTAGACCAACGCCCAGTGCTCACTCTAGTCCGAGGCCTAGCACTTGCCCGTTGCCGACCAGTACACCTTGCCCTACCGTTAGCCAGAGCACTAACTAGTGTCCTACGGAATAACCCTGGACCCACCCTTAGCCACACCCGAATCCAGCCCTACATCTGTTCGGAGTCCTAGGACTAAACGGAGCCCTCCCGTGAAACCTACCCCTAGCCCTCGGCCAACCCCTACCACTACCACTAATCCTAGGCCTAACATGAGCCCTAACACTATCACTGCCCGTGGGCCTCTGCCAACCACAAGCCCTTCAACTCACCCTACCCCGAGCACTCCCCCTCACGCTAGGCCTACGCCTAGCACTACCTCTAGTCCTACTCCTACCCCTGGCCCTACAGCTACACCTAACCATAGGCCCACCCCCATCACTACCCCTAGCCACAGCTCCAACTCCTGGCCCTAGGTCTACTCCTAGGTTTACCCCGACACCCACCTCTTGCCCTATGACTACCCCAGCGCTACGCCTACCGCTCCCACTAGCCCTAGCTCGGGCCCTAGACCAACGCCAGGTTCTCACTCTACTCCGAGGCCTAGCACTTGCCCGTCACCGACCAGTACACCTTGCCCTACCATTAGCCAGAGGACTAACCCGTGTCCTACGGAATCTCCCTGGACCCACACTTAGGCACACCCGAATCCAGCCCTACACCTGTTCCGAGTCCTAGGACTTAACGGAGCCGTCCCTTGACACCGACCCCTAGCCCTCGGCCAACCCCTACCACTACCACTAATCCTAGGCCTAACATGAGCCCTAACACTAACAATGCCCGGGGTCCTCTGCCAACAACTAGCCCTTCAACTAACCCTACCCCGAGCACTCCCCCTCGCCCTAGGCCTACGCCTAGCCCTACCTCTAGTCCTACCCCTACCCCTGGCCCTACAGCTACAACTAACCATAGGCCCACCCCCATCCCTACCCCTAGCCACACTCCAACTCCTGGCTCTAGGCCTACTCCTAGGTTTACCCCGAAACCCACCTCTTGCCCTATTCCTACCACAGCGGTACGCCTACCGCTCCAACTAGCCCTAGCTCGGGCCCTAGACCAACGCCCAGTACTCACTCTAGTCCGAAGCCAAGCATTTGCCCGTCACCGACCAGTACATTTTGCCCTACCGTTAGCCATTACACTAACCTGTGTCCCACGAAATCACCCTGGACCCACCCTTAGCCACACCCGAAACCAACCGTACACCTGTTCCGAGTCCTAGGACTAACCGGAGTTTTCCTGTGACACCTACCCCTAACCCTCGGCCAACCCCTACCACTACCACTAATCCTAGGCCTAACATGAACCCTAACCCTAACACTGCCCGTGTGCCTCTGCCAACCACTAGCCCTTCACCTAATCCTACCTCGAGCACTACCCCTCGCCCTAGGCCTACGCCTAGCACTACCTCTAGTCCTACCCTACCCCTGGCCCTACAGCTACCCCTAACCATAGGCCCACCCCCATCTTTACCCCTAGCCACAGCTCCAACTCCTGGCTCTAGGCCTACTCCTAGGTTTACCCCGAAACCCACCTCTTGCCCTATGCCTACCACAGCGCTACGCCTACCGCTCCCACTAGCCCTAGCTCGGGCCTTAGATCAACGCCCAGTGCTCACTCTAGTCCAAGGCCTAGCACTTGACCGTCGCCGACCAGTACACTTTGCCCTACCGTTAGCCATAGCACTAACCCGTGTCCTACGGAATCACCCTGGACCCACCCTTAGCCACACCCGAATCCAGCCCTACACCTGTTCCAAGTCCTAGGACTAAACGGAGCCCTCCCGTGACACCTACACCTAGCCCTCGGCCAACCCCTACCACTACCACTAATCCTAGGCCTAACATGAGCCCTAACACTAACACAGCCCAAGGGCCTCTGCCAACAACTAGCCCTTCAACTAACCCTACCCCGAGCACGCCCCCTCGCCCTAGGCCTACGCCTAGCACTACCTCTAGTCCTACCCCTACCCCTGGCCCTACAGCTACAACTAACCATAGGCCCACCCCCATCCCTACCCCTAGCCACAGCTCCAACTCCTGGCCCTAGGCCTACTCCTAGGTTTAAACCGACACCCACCTCTTGCCCTATGCCTACCCCAGCGCTACACCTACCGCTCCCACTAGTTCTAGCTCGGCCCTAGACCAACACCCAGTGCTGAGTGTAGTTCGAATCCTAGCATTTGCCCGTCCTCGACCAGTACACCTTGCCCTACCGTTAGCCAGAACACTAAACTGTGTCCCACGAAATCACCCTGGACCCACCCTTAGCCACACCCGAAACAAGCAATACACCTGTTCCGAGTCCTAGGACTAACCGGAGTTTTCCCGTGACACCTACCCCTAACCCTCGGCCTACCCCTACCACTACCATTAATCCTAGGCCTAACATGAGCCCTAAGCCTAACACTGCCCGTGTGCCTCTGCCAACCACTAGAACTTCACCTAACCCTACCCCGAGCACTCCCCCTCGCCCTAGGCCTACGCCTATCACTACCTCTAGTCCTACCCCTACACCTGGCCCTACAGCTACCCCTAACCATAGGCCAACCCCCATCACTACCCCTAGCCACAGCTCCAACTCCTGGCCCTAGGCCTATTCCTAGGTTTAACCCGACACCCACCTCTTGCCCTATGCCTAACCCAGCGCTACACCTACCGCTCCCACTAGTTCTAGCTCGGCCCTAGACCAACGCCCAGTGCTCACTCTAGTCCGAGGCCTAGCACTTGCCCGTTGCCGACCAGTACACCTTGCCCTACCGTTAGCCAGAGCACTAACTAGTGTTTTACGGAATCACCCTGGACCCACCCTTAGCCACACTAGAATCCAGCCCTACATCTCTTCGGAGTCCTAGGACTAAACGGAGCCCTCCCGTACACCTACCCCTAGCCCTCGGCCAACCCCTACCACTACCACTAATCCTAGGCCTAACATGAGCCCTAACCCTAACACTGCCTGTGTGCCTCTGCCAACCACTAGCACTTCACCTAACCCTACCCCGAGCACTCCTTCTTGCCCTAGGCCTACTCCTAGTACTACCTCTAGTCCTACCCCTACACCTGGCCCTACAGCTACCCCTAACCATAGGCCAACCTCCATCACTACCCCTAGCCACAGCTCCAACTCCTGGCCCTAGGACTACTCCTAGGTTTACCCCGACACCCACCTCTTGCCCTATGCCTACCCCAGCGCTACACCTACCGCTCCCACTAGCCCTAGCTCGGGCCCTAGACCAACGCCAGGTGCTCACTCTAGTCCGAGGCCTAGCACTTGCCCGTCACCGTACAGTACACCTTACCCTACCGTTAGCCAGAACACTAACCTGTGTCCTACGGAATCACCCTGGACACACACTTAGCCACACCCGAATCCAGCCCTACACCTGTTTCAAGTCCTAGGACTAACCGGAGCCCTCCCGTGACACCTGCCCCTAGCCCTCGGCCAACCCCTACCACTACAACTAATTCTAGGCCTAACATGAGCCCTAACACTAACACTGCCCGTAGGCCTCTGCCAACCACTAGCTCTTCACCTAACCCTACCCCGAGCACTCCCCCTCGCCCTAGGCCTACGCCTAGCACTACCTCTACTCCTACCCCTTCCCCTGGCCCTACAGCTACCCCTACCCATAGGCACACCCCCATCCCTACCCCTAGCCACAGTTCCAACTCCTGGCCCTAGGCCTACTTCTAGGTTTACCCCGACACCCACCTCTTGCCCTATGCCTACCCCAGTGCTACACCTACCGCTCCCACTAGTTCTAGCTCGGCCCTAGACCAACGCCCAGTGCTCACTCTAGTCCGAAGCCTAGCATTTGCCCTTCCCCGACTAGTACACCTTGCCCTACCGTTAGCCAGAACACTAACCTGTGTCCCACGAAATCACCCTGGACCCTCCCTTAGCCACGCCTGAAACCAGCCCTACACCTGTTCCGAGTCCTAGGACTAACCGGAGCCCTCCCTTGACACCTACCCCTAACCCTCGGCCAACCCCTACCACTACCACTAATCCCAGGCCTAACATGAACCCTAACCTTAACACTGCCCGTGTGCCTCTGCCAACCACTAGCCCTTCACCTAAAACTACCCCAAGCACTACCCCTCGCCCTAGGACTACCCCTAGCACTACCTGTAGTCCTACACCTACCCCTGGCCCTACAGCTACCCCTACCCATAGGCCCACCCCCATCCCTACCCCTAGCCACAGCTCCAACTCCTGGCCCTAGGCCTACTCCTAGGTTTACCCCGACACCCACCTCTTGCCCTATGCCTACCCCAGCGCTACGCCTACCGCTCCCACTAGCCCTAGCTCGGGACCTAGACCAATGCCCAGTGCTCACTCTAGTCCGAGGCCTAGCACTTGCCCGTTGCAGACCAGTACACCTTGCCCTACCGTTAGCCAGAGCACTAACCCGTGTCCTACGGAATCACCCTGGACCCACCCTTAGCCACACCCGAAACCAGCAATACACCGGTTCCGAGTCCTAGGACTAACCGGAGTTTTCCCGTGACAACTACCCCTAACCCTCTGCCTACCCCTACCACTACCACTAATCCTAGGCCTAACATGAGCCCTAAGCCTAACACTGCCCGTGTGCCTCTGCCAACCACTAGCACTTCACCTAACCATACCCAGAGCACTCCCCCTCGTCCTAGGCCTACGCCTAGCACTACCTCTAGTCCTAACCCTACACCTGGCCCTACAGCTACCCCTAACCATAGGCCAACCCCCATCACTACCCCTAGCCACAGCTCCAACTCCTGGCCCTAGGCCTATTCCTAGGTTTACCCCGACACCCACCTCTTGCCCTATGCCTACCCCAGCGCTACACCTACCGCTCCCACTAGTTCTAGCTCGGCCCTAGACCAACGCCCAGTGCTCACTCTAGTCCGAGGCCTAGCACTTGCCCGTTGCCGACCAGTACACCTTGCCCTACCGTTAGCCAGAGCACTAACTAGTGTCCTACGGAATAACCCTGGACCCACCCTTAGCCACACCCGAATCCAGCCCTACATCTGTTCGGAGTCCTAGGACTAAACGGAGCCCTCCCGTGAAACCTACCCCTAGCCCTCGGCCAACCCCTACCACTACCACTAATCCTAGGCCTAACATGAGCCCTAACACTATCACTGCCCGTGGGCCTCTGCCAACCACAAGCCCTTCAACTCACCCTACCCCGAGCACTCCCCCTCACGCTAGGCCTACGCCTAGCACTACCTCTAGTCCTACTCCTACCCCTGGCCCTACAGCTACACCTAACCATAGGCCCACCCCCATCACTACCCCTAGCCACAGCTCCAACTCCTGGCCCTAGGTCTACTCCTAGGTTTACCCCGACACCCACCTCTTGCCCTATGACTACCCCAGCGCTACGCCTACCGCTCCCACTAGCCCTAGCTCGGGCCCTAGACCAACGCCAGGTTCTCACTCTACTCCGAGGCCTAGCACTTGCCCGTCACCGACCAGTACACCTTGCCCTACCATTAGCCAGAGGACTAACCCGTGTCCTACGGAATCTCCCTGGACCCACACTTAGGCACACCCGAATCCAGCCCTACACCTGTTCCGAGTCCTAGGACTTAACGGAGCCGTCCCTTGACACCGACCCCTAGCCCTCGGCCAACCCCTACCACTACCACTAATCCTAGGCCTAACATGAGCCCTAACACTAACAATGCCCGTGGGCCTCTGCCAACCACTAGCACTTCAACTAACCCTACCCCGAGCACTCCCCCTCGCCCTAGGCCTACGCCTAGCCCTACCTCTAGTCCTACGCCTACCCCTGGCCCTACAGCTACAACTAACCATAGGCCCACCCCCATCCCTACCCCTAGCCACACTCCAACTCCTGGCTCTAGGCCTACTCCTAGGTTTACCCCGAAACCCACCTCTTGCCCTATTCCTACCACAGCGCTACGCCTACCGCTCCCACTAGCCCTAGCTCGGGCCCTAGACCAACGCCCAGTGCTCACTCTAGTCCGAAGCCTAGCATTTGCCCGTCCCCGACCAGTACACCTTGCCCTACCGTTAGCCAGAACACTAACCTGTGTCCCACGAAATCACCCTGGACCCACCCTTAGCCACACCCGAAACCAGCCGTACACCTGTTCCGAGTCCTAGGACTAACCGGAGTTTTCCTGTGACACCTACTCCTAACCCTCGGCCAACCCCTACCACTACCACTAATCCTAGGCCTAACATGAACCCTAACCCTAACACTGCCCGTGTGCCTCTGCCAACCACTAGCACTTCACCTAACCCTACCCCGAGCACTCCCCCTCGCCCTAGGCCTACGCCTATCACTACCTCTAGTCCTACCCCTACACCTGGTTCTACAGCTACCCCTAACCATAGGCCAACCCCCATCACTACCCCTAGCCACAGCTCCAACTCCTGGCCCTAGGCCTATTCCTAGGTTTACCCCGACACCCACCTCTTGCCCTATGCCTACCCCAGCGCTACACCTACCGCTCCCACTAGTTCTAGCTCGGCCCTAGACCAACGCCCAGTGCTCAGTCTAGTCCGAGGCCTAGCACTTGCCCGTTGCCGACCAGTACACCTTGCCCTACCGTTAGCCAGAGGACTAACCTGTGTCCCACGAAATCACACTGTACCCACCCTTAGCCACACCCGAATCCAGCCCTACACCTGTTCCGTGTCCTAGGACTAAACGGAGACCTCCCTTGACACCTACCCCTAGCCCTCGGCCAACGTTTACCACTACCACTAATCCTAGGCCTAACATGAGCCCTAACACTAACACTGCCCGTGGTCCTCTGCCAACCACTAGCCCTTCAACTCACCCTACCCCGAGCACTTTCCCTCGCCCTAGGCCTACGCCTAGCACTACGTCTAGTCCTACCCCTACACCTGGCTCTTCAGCTACCCCTAACCATAGGCCCACCCCCATCACTACCCCTAGCCACAGCTACAACTCCTGGCCCTAGGACTACTCCTAGGTTTACCCCGACACCCACCTCTTGCCCTATGCCTACCCCAGGGCTACACCTACCGCTCCCACAAGCCCTAGCTCGGGCCCTAGACCAACGCCAGGTGCTCACTCTAGTCCTAGGCCTAGCACTTGCCCGTCACCGACCAGTACACCTTGCCCTACCGTTAGCCAGAGGACTAACCCGTGTCCTACGGAATCACCCTGGACCCACACTTAGGCACACCCGAATCCAGCCCTACAACTGTTCCGAGTCCTAGGACTAAACGGAGCCCTCCCTTGACACCTACCCCTAGCCCTCGGCCAACCCCTACCACTACCACTAATCCTAGGCCTGTCATGAGCCCTAACACTAACAATGCCCGTGGGCCTCTGCCAACCACTAGCCCTTCACCTAATCTTACCCCGAGCACTCCCACTCGCCCTAGGCCTACGCCTATCACTACCTCTAGTCCTACCCCTACCCCTGGCCCTACAGGTACACCTAACCATAGGCCCACCCCCATCCCTACCCCTAGCCACAGCTCCAACTCCTGGCCCTAGGCCTACTCCTAGGTTTACCCCGAAACCCACCTCTTGCCCTATGCCTACCACAGCGCTACGCCTACCGCTCCCACTAGCCCTAGCTCTGGCCCTAGATCAACGCCCAGTGCTCACTCTAGTCCGAGGCCTAGCACTGGACCGTCACCGACCAGTACACTTTGCCCTACCGTTAGCCATAGCACTAACCCGTGTCCTACGGAATCACCCTGGACTCACCCTTAGCCACACCCGAATCCAGCCCTACACCTGTTCCGAGTCCTAGGACTAAACGGAGCCCTCCCGTGACACCTACCCCTAGCCCTCGGCCAACTCCTACCACTAGCACTAATCCTAGGCCTAACATGAGCCCTAACACTAACACTGCCCGGGGGCCTCTGCCAACAACTAGCCCTTCAACTAACCCTACCCCTAGCACTCCCCCTCGCCCTAGGCCTACGCCTAGCTCTACCTCTAGTCCTACTCCTACCCCTGGCCCTACAGCTACAACTAACCATAGGCCCACCCCCATCCCTACCCCTAGCCACAGCTCCAACTCCTGGCTCTAGGCCTACTCCTAGGTTTACCCCAACACACACCTCTTGCCCTATGCCTACCCCAGCGCTACACCTACCGCTCCCAGTAGTTCTAGCTCGGCCCTAGACCAACGCCCAGTGCTCACTCTAGTCCGAAGCCTAGCATTTGCCCGTCCCCGACCAGTACACCTTGCCCTACCGTTAGCCAGAACACTAACCTGTGTCCCACGAAATCACCCTGGACCTTCCCTTAGCATCACCCGAAACCAGCCCTACACCTGTTCCGAGTCCTAGGACTAACCGGAGTTTTCCCGTGACACCTACCCCTAACCCTCAACCAACCCCTACCACTACCACTAATCCTAGGCCTAACATGAGCCCTAACCCTAACACTGCCTGTGTGCCTCTGCCAACCACTAGCACTTTACCTAACCCTACCCCGAGCACTCCCTCTCGCCCTAGGCCTACGCCTAGCACTACCTCTAGTCCTACCCCTACACCTGGCCCTACAGCTACCCCTAACCATAGGCCAACCTCCATCACTACCCCTAGCCACAGCTCCAACTCCTGGCCCTAGGACTACTCCTAGGTTTACCCCGACACCCACCCCTTGCCCTATGCCTACCCCAGCGCTACACCTACCGCTCCCACTAGCCCTAGCTCGGGCCCTAGACCAACGCCAGGTGCTCACTCTAGTCCGAGGCCTAGCACTTGTCCGTCACCGTACAGTACACCTTGCCCTACCGTTAGCCAGAGGACTAACCCGTGTCCTACGGAATCACCCTGGACCCACACTTAGCCACACCCGAATCCAGCCCTACACCTGTTTCAAGTCCTAGGACTAACCGGAGCCCTCCCGTGACACCTGCCCCTAGCCCTCGGCCAACCCCTACCACTACAACTAATTCTAGGCCTAAAATGAGCCCTAACACTAACACTGCCCGTAGGCCTCTGCCAACTACTAGCCCTTCACCTAACCCTACCCGAGCACTCCCCCTCGGCCTAGGCCTACGCCTAGCACTACCTCTAGTCCTACCCCTATCCCTGGCCCTACAGCTACAACTAACCATAGGCCCACCCCCATCCCTACCCCTAGCCACAGCTCCAACTCCTGGCCCTAGGCCTACTCCTAGGTTTACCCCGACACCCACCTCTTGCCCTATGCCTACCCCAGCGCTACGCCTACCGCTCCTACTAGCCCTAGCTCGGGACCTAGACCAATGCCCAGTGCTCACTCTAGTCCGAGGCCTAGCACTTGCCCATTCCAGACCAGTACATCTTGCCCTACCGTTAGCCAGAGCACTAACCCGTGTCCTACGGAATCACCCTGGACCCACCCTTAGCCACACCCGAATCCAGCCCTACAACTGTTCGGAGTCCTAGGACTAAACGGAGCCCTCCCGTGACACCTACCCCTAACCCTCGGCCAACACCTACCACTACCACTAATCCTAGGCCTAACATGAGACCTAACACTAACACTGCCCGTGGGCCTCTGCCAACCACTAGCACTTCACCTAACCCTACCCCGAGCACTGCCCCTCGCCCTAGGCCTACGCCTAGCACTACCTCTAGTCCTACCCCTACACCTGGCCCTTCAGCTACCTCTAACCATAGGCCCACCCCCATCACTACCCCTAGCCACAGCTCCAACTCCTGGCCCTAGGACTACTCCTAGGTTTACCCCGACACCCACCTCTTGCCCTATGCCTACCCCAGCGCTACACCTACCGTTCCCAGTAGTTCTAGCTCGGCCCTAGACCAACGCCCAGTGCTCACTCTAGTCCGAAGCCTAGCATTTGCCCGTCCTTGACCAGTACACCTTGCGCTACCGTTAGCCAGAACACTAACCTGTGTCCCACGAAATCACCCTGGACCTTCCCTTAGCATCACCCGAAACCAGCCCTACACCTGTTCCGAGTCCTAGGACTAACCGGAGTTTTCCCGTGACACCTACCCCTAACCCTCAACCAACCCCTACCACTACCACTAATCCTAGGCCTAACATGAGCCCTAACCCTACACTGCCTGTGTGCCTCTGCCAAACACTAGCACTTTACCTAACCCTACCCCGAGCACTCCCTCTCGCCCTAGGCCTACGCCTAGCACTACCTCTAGTCCTACCCCTACACCTGGCCCTACAGCTACCCCTAACCATAGGCCAACCTCCATCACTACCCCTAGCTACAGCTCCAACTCCTGGCCCTAGGACTACTCCTAGGTTTACCCCGACACCCACCTCTTGCCCTATGCCTACCCCAGCGCTACACCTACCGCTCCCACTAGCCCTAGCTCGGGCCCTAGACCAACGCCAGGTGCTCACTCTAGTCCGAGGCCTAGCACTTGCCCGTCACCGTACAGTACACCTTGCCCTACCGTTAGCCAGAGGACTAACCCGTGTCCTACGGAATCACCCTGGACCCACACTTAGCCACACCCGAATCCAGCCCTACACCTGTTTCAAGTCCTAGGACTAACCGGAGCCCTCCCGTGACACATGCCCCTAGCCCTCGGCCAACCCCTACCACTACAACTAATTCTAGGCCTAACATGAGCCCTAACACTAACACTGCCCGTAGGCCTCTGCCAACCACTAGCCCTTCACCTAACCCTACCCGAGCACTCCCCCTAGGCCTAGGCCTACGCCTAGCACTACCTCTAGTCCTACCCCTACCCCTGGCCCTACAGCTACAACTAACCATAGGCCCACCCCCATCCCTACCCCTAGCCACAGCTCCAACTCCTGGCCCTAAACCTACTCCTAGGTTTACCCCGACACCCACCTCTTGCCCTATGCCTACCCCAGCGCTACGCCTACCGCTCCTACTAGCCCTAGCTCGGGACCTAGACCAATGCCCAGTGCTCACTCTAGTCCGAGGCCTAGCACTTGCCCGTTGCAGACCAGTACACCTTGCCCTACCGTTAGCCAGAGCACTAACCCGTGTCCTACAGAATCACCCTGGACCCACCCTTAGCCACACCCGAATCCAGCCCTACAACTGTTCGGAGTCCTAGGACTAAACGGAGCCCTCCCGTGACACCTACCCCTAACCCTCGGCCAACACCTACCACTACCACTAATCCTAGGCCTAACATGAGACCTAACACTAACACTGCCCGTGGGCCTCTGCCAACCACTAGCACTTCACCTAACCCTACCCCGAGCACTGCCCCTCGCCCTAGGCCTACGCCTAGCACTACCTCTAGTCCTACCCCTACACCTGGCCCTTCAGCTACCTCTAACCATAGGCCCACCCCCATCACTACCCCTAGCCACAGCTCCAACTCCTGGCCCTAGGACTACTCCTAGGTTTACCCCGACACCCACCTCTTGCCCTATGCCTACCCCAGCGCTACACCTACCGCTCCCACTAGTTCTAGCTCGGCCCTAGACCAACGCCCAGTGCTCACTCTAGTCCGAGGCCTAGCACTGGACCGTCACTGACAAGTACACTTTGCCCTACCGTTAGCCATAGCACTAACCCGTGTCCTACGGAATCACCCTGGACTCACCCTTAGCCACACCCGAATCCAGCCCTACACCTGTTCCGAGTCCTAGGACTAAACGGAGCCCTCCCGTGACACCTACCCCTAGCCCTCGGCCAACCCCGACCACTACCACTAATCCTAGGCCTAACATGAGCCCAAACACTAACACTGCCCGGGGGCCTCTGCCAACAACTAGCCCTTCAACTAACCCTACCCCTAGCACTCCCCCTCGCCCTAGGCCTACGCCTAGCTCTACCTCTAGTCCTACCCCTACCACTGGCCCTACAGCTACAACTAACCATAGGCCCACCCCCATCCCTACCCCTAGCCACAGCTCCAACTCCTGGCTCTAGGCCTACTCCTAGGTTTACCCCGACACCCACCTCTTGCCCTATGCCTACCCCAGCGCTACACCTACCGCTCCCAGTAGTTCTAGCTCGGCCCTAGACCAACGCCCAGTGCTCACTCTAGTCCGAAGCCTAGCATTTCCCCGTCCCCGACCAGTACACCTTGCCCTACCGTTAGCCAGAACACTAACCTGTGTCCCACGAAATCACCCTGGACCTTCCCTTAGCATCACCCGAAACCAGACCTACACCTGTTCCAAGTCCTAGAACTAACCGGAGTTTTCCCGTGACACCTACCCCTAACCCTCAACCAACCCCTACCACTACCACTAATCCTAGGCCTAACATGAGCCCTAACCCTAACACTGCCTGTGTGCCTCTGCCAACCACTAGCACTTTACCTAACCCTACCCCGAGCACTCCCTCTCGCCCTAGGCCTACGCCTAGCACTACCTCTAGTCCTACCCCTACACCTGGCCCTACAGCTACCCCTAACCATAGGCCAACCTCCATCACTACCCCTAGCCACAGCTCCAACTCTTGGCCCTAGGACTACTCCTAGGTTTACCCCGACACCCACCTCTTGCCCTATGCCTACCCCAGCGCTACACCTACCGCTCCCACTAGCCCTAGCTCGGGCCCTAGACCAACGCCAGGTGCTCACTCTAGTCCGAGGCCTAGCACTTGCCCGTCACCGTACAGTACACCTTGCTCTACCGTTAGCCAGAGGACTAACCCGTGTCCTACGGAATCACCCTGGACCCACACTTATCCACACCCGAATCAGCCCTACACCTGTTTCAAGTCCTAGGACTAACCGGAGCCCTCCCGTGACACCTGCCCCTAGCCCTCGGCCAACCCCTACCACTACAACTAATTCTAGGCCTAACATGAGCCCTAACACTAACACTGCCCGTAGGCTCTGCCAACCACTAGCCCTTCACCTAACCCTACCCCGAGCACTCCCCCTCGGCCTAGGCCTACGCCTAGCACTACCTCTAGTCCTACCCCTACCCCTGGCCCTACAGCTACAACTAACCATAGGCCCACCCCCATCCCTACCCCTAGCCACAGCTCCAACTCCTGGCCCTAGGCCTACTCCTAGGTTTACCCCGACACCCACCTCTTGCCCTATGCCTACCCCAGCGCTACGCCTACCGCTCCTACTAGCCCTACCTCGGGACCTAGACCAATGCCCAGTGCTCACTCTAGTCCGAGGCCTAGCACTTGCCCGTTGCAGACCAGTACACCTTGCCCTACCGTTAGCCAGAGCACTAACCCGTGTCCTACGGAATCACCCTGGACCCACCCTTAGCCACACCCGAATCCAGCCCTACAACTGTTCGGAGTCCTAGGACTAAACGGAGCCCTCCCGTGACACCTACCCCTAACCCTCGGCCAACACCTACCACTACCACTAATCCTAGGCCTAACATGAGACCTAACACTAACACTGCCCGTGGGCCTCTGCCAACCACTAGCACTTCACCTAACCCTACCTTGAGCACTGCCCCTTGCCCTAGGCCTACGCCTAGCACTACCTCTAGTCCTACCCCTACACCTGGCCCTTCAGCTACCTCTAACCATAGGCCCACACCCATCACTACCCCTAGCCACAGCTCCAACTCCTGGCCCTAGGACTACTCCTAGGTTTACCCCGACACAAACCTCTTGCCCTATGCCTACCCCAGGGCTACACCTACCGCTCCCACTAGCCCTAGCTCGGGCCCTAGACCAACGCCAGGTTCTCACTCTACTCCGAGGCCTAGCACTTGCCCGTCACCGACCAGTACACCTTGCCCTACCGTTAGCCAGAGGACTAACCCGTGTCCTACGGAATCTCCCTGGACCCACACTTAGGCACACCCGAATCCAGCCCTACACCTGTTCCGACTCCTAGGACTTAACGGAGCCGTCCCTTGACACCTACCCCTAGCCCTCGGCCAACCCCTACCACTACCACTAATCCTAGGCCTAACATGAGCCCTAACACTAACACTGCCCGTGGGCCTCTGCCAACCACTAGCACTTCAACTAACCCTACCCCGAGCACTCCCCCTCGCCCTAGGCCTACGCCTAGCCCTACCTCTAGTCCTACCCCTACCCCTGGCCCTACAGCTACAACTAACCATAGGCCCACCGCCATCCCTACCCCTAGCCACACTCCAACTCCTGGCTCTAGGCCTACTCCTAGGTTTACACCGAAACCCACCTCTTGCCCTATTCCTACCACAGCGCTACGCCTACCGCTCCCACTAGCCCTAGCTCGGGCCCTAGACCAACGCCCAGTGTTCACTCTAGTCCGAAGCCTAGCATTTGCCCGTCCCCGACCAGTACACCTTGCCCTACCGTTAGCCAGAACGCTAACCTGTGTCCCGCGAAATCACCCTGGACCCACCCTTAGCCACACCCGAAATCAGCCGTACACCTGTTCCGAGTCCTAGGACTAACCGGAGTTTTCCCGTGACACCTACCCCTAACACTCGGGCAACCCCTACCACTACCACTAATCCTAGGCCTAACATGAACCCTAACCCTAACACTGCCCGTGTGCCTCTGCCAACCACTAGCACTTCACCTAACCCTACCCCGAGCACTCCCCCTCGCCCTAGGCCTACGCCTATCACTACCTCTAGTCCTACCCCTACACCTGGTTCTACAGCTACCCCTAACCATAGGCCAACCCCCATCACTACCCCTAGCCACAGCTCCAACTCCTGGCCCTAGGCCTATTCCTAGGTTTACCCCGACACCCACCTCTTGCCCTATGCCTACCCCAGCGCTACACCTACCGCTCCCACTAGTTCTAGCTCGGCCCTAGACCAACGCCCAGTGCTCACTCTAGTCCGAGGCCTAGCACTTGCCCGTTGCCGACCAGTACACCTTGCCCTACCGTTACCCAGAGCACTAACTAGTGTCCTACGGAATCATTCTGGACCCACCATTAGTCACACCCGAATCCAGCCCTACATCTCTTTGGAGTTCTAGGACTAAACGGAGCCCTCCCGTGACACCTACCCCTAGCCCTCGGCCAACCCCTACCACTACCACTAATCCTAGGCCTAACATGAGCCCTAACCCTAACACTGCCTGTGTGCCTCTGCCAACCACTAGCACTTCACCTAACCCTACCCCGAGCACTCCCTCTCGCCCTAGGCCTACTTCTAGTACTACCTCTAGTCCTACCCCTACACCTGGCCCTACAGCTACCCCTAACCATAGGCCAACCTCCATCACTACCCCTAGCCACAGCTCCAACTCCTGGCCCTAGGACTACTCCTAGGTTTACCCCGACACCCACCTCTTGTCCTATGCCTACCCCTGCGCTACACCTACCGCTCCCACTAGACCTAGCTCGGGCCCTAGACCAACGCCAGGTGCTCACTCTAGTCCGAGGCCTAGCACTTGCCCGTCGCCGACCTGAACACCTTGCCCTACCGTTAGCCAGAACACTAACCTGTGTCCCACGAAATCACCCTGTACCCACCCTTAGCCACACCCGAATCCAGCCCTACACATGTTCCGAGTCCTTGGACTAAACGGAGCCCTCCCGTGACACCTACCCCTAGCCCTCGGCCAACCCCTACCACTACCACTAATCCTACGCCTAACATGAGCCCTAACACTAACACTGCCCGGGGGCCTCTGCCAACAACTAGCCCTTCAACTATCCCTACCCCGAGCACGCCCCCTCGCCCTAGGCCTACGCCTAGCACTACCTCTAGTCCTACCCCTACCCCTGGCCCTACAGCTACAACTAACCATAAGCCCACCCCCATCCCTACCCCTAGCCACAGCTCCAACTCCTGGCCCTAGGCCTACTCCTCGGTTTACCCTGACACCCACCTCTTGCCCTATGCCTAGCCCAGTGCTACACCTACCGCTCCCACTAGTTCTAGCTCGGCCCTAGACCAACGCCCAGTGCTCACTCTAGTCCGAAGCCTAGCATTTGCCCGTCCCCGACCAGTACACCTTGCCCTACCGTTAGCCAGAACACTAACCTGTGTCCCACGAAATCACCCTGGACCCTCCCTTAGCCACACCCGAAACCAGCCCTACACCTGTTCCGAGTCCTAGGACTAACCGGAGCCCTCCCTTGACACCTACCCCTAACCCTCGGCCAACCCCTACCACTACCACTAATCCTAGGCCTAACATGAACCCTAACCTTAACACTGCCCGTGTGCCTCTGCCAACCACTAGCCCTTCACCTAAAACTACCCCAAGCACTACCCCTCGCCGTAGGACTACCCCTAGCACTACCTGTAGTCCTACACCTACCCCTGGCCCTACAGCTACCCCTACCCATAGGCCCACCCCCATCCCTACCCCTAGCCACAGCTCCAACTCCTGGCCCTAGGCCTACTCCTAGGTTTACCCCGACACCCACCTCTTGCCCTATGCCTACCCCAGCGCTACGCCTACCGCTCCCACTAGCCCTAGCTCGGGCCCTAGACCAACGCCCAGTGCTCACTCTAATCGAGGCCTAGCGTTTGCCCATCGCCGACCTGTACACCTTGCCCTACCGTTAGCCAGAACACTAACCTGTGTCCCACGAAATCACCCTGTACCCACCCTTAGCCACACCCGAATCAGCCCTACACATGTTCCGAGTCCTAGGACTAAACGGAGACCTCTTTTGACACCTACCCCTAGCCCTCGGCCAACCTTTACCATTAGCACTAATCCTAGGCCTAACATGAGCCCTAACACTAACACTGCCCGTGGGCCTCTGCCAACCACTAGCCCTTCAACTCACCCTACCCCGAGCACTCCCTTTCGCCCTAGGCCTACGCCTAGCACTACCTCTAGTCCTACCCCTACACCTGGCCCTACAGCTACCCCTAACCATAGGCCAACCTCCATCACTACCCCTAGCCACAGCTCCAACTCCTGGCCCTAGGACTACTCCTAGGTTTACCCCGACACCCACCGCTTGCCCTATGCCTACCCCAGCGCTACACCTACCGCTACCACTAGCCCTAGCTCGGGCCCTAGACCAACGCCAGGTGCTCACTCTAGTCCGAGGCCTAGCACTTGCCCGTCACCGTACAATACACCTTGCCCTACCGTTAGCCAGAGGACTAACCTGTGTCCCACGAAATCACCCTGTACCCACCCTTAGCCACACCCGAATCCAGCCCTACACCTGTTCTGAGTCCTAGGACTAAACGGAGACCTCCCTTGACACCTACCCCTAGCCCTCGGCCAACCTTTACCACTACCACTAATCATAGGCCTAACATGAGCCCTAACAATAACACTGCCCGTGGTCCTCTGCCAACCACTAGCCCTTCAACTCACCCTACCCCGAGCACTCCCCCTCACCCTAGGCCTACGCCTAGCACTACGTCTAGTCCTACCCCTACCCCTGACCCTACAGCTACAACTAACCATAGGCCCACCCCCATCCCTACCCCTAGCAACAGCTCCAAATCCTGGCCCTAGGCCTACTTTTAGGTTTACCCCGACACCCACCTCTTGCCCTATGCCTACCCCAGCGCTACGCCTACCGCTCCTACTAGCCCTAGCTTGGGACCTAGAGCAATGCCCAGTGCTCACTCTAGTCCGAGGCCTAGCACTTGCCCGTTGCAGACCAGTACACCTTGCCCTACCGTTAGCCAGAGCACTAACCCGTGTCCTACGGAATCACCCTGGACCCACCCTTAGCCACACCCGAATCCAGCCCTACAACTGTTCGGAGTCCTAGGACTATACGGAGCCCTCCCGTGACACCTACCCCTAACCCTCGGCCAACCCCTACCACTACCACTAATCCTAGGCCTAACATGAGACCTAACAGTAACACTGCCCGTGGGCCTCTGCCAACCACTAGCACTTCACCTAACCCTACCCCGAGCACTCCCCCTCGCCCTAGGCCTACGCCTAGCACTGCCTCTAGTCCTACCCCTACACCTGGCCCTTCAGCTACCCCTAAACATAGGCCCACCCCCATCACTACCCCTAGCCACAGCTCCAACTCCTGGCCCTAGGACTACTCCTAGGTTTACCCCGACACCCACCTCTTGCCCTATGCCTACCCCAGGGCTACACCTACCGCTCCCACTAGCCCTAGCTCGGGTCCTAGACCAACGCCAGGTGCTCACTCTAGTCCTAGGCCTAGCACTTGCCCGTCACCGACCAGTACACCTTGCCCTACCGTTAGCCAGAGGACTAACCCGTGTCCTACGGAATCACCCTGGACCCACACTTAGGCACACCCGAATCCAGCCCTACACCTGTTCCGAGTCCTAGGACTAAACAAAGCCCTCCCTTGACACCTACCCCTAGCCCTCGGCCAACCCCTACCACTACCACTAATCCTAGGCCTAACATGAGCCCTAACACTAACAATGCCCGTGGGCCTCTGCCAACCACTAGCCCTTCACCTAACCCTACCCCGAGCACTCCCACTCGCCCTAGGCCTACGCCTAGCACTACCTCTAGTCCTACCCCTACCCCTGGCCCTACAGCTACACCTAACCATAGGCCCAACCCCATCCCTACCCCTAGCCACAGCTCTAACTCCTGGCCCTAGGCCTACTCCTAGGTTTACCCCGAAACCCACCTCTTGCCCTATGCCTACCACAGCGCTACGCCTACCGCTCCCACTAGCCCTAGCTCTGGCCCTAGATCAACGCCCAGTGCTTACTCTAGTCCGAGGCCTAGCACTGGACCGTCACCGACCAGTACACTTTGCCCTACCGTTAGCCATAGCACTAACCCGTGTCCTACGGAATCACCCTGGACTCACCCTTAGCCACACCCGAATCCAGCCCTACACCTGTTCCGAGTCCTAGGACTAAACGGAGCCCTCCCGTGACACCTACCCCTAGCCCTCGGCCAACCCCTACCACTACCACTAATCCTAGGCCTAACATGAGTCCTAACACTAACACTGCCCGGGGGCCTCTGCCAACAACTAGCCCTTCAACTAACCCTACCCCTAGCACTCCCCCTCGCCCGAGGCCTACGCCTAGCTCTACCTCTAGTCCTACCCCTACCCCTGGCCCTACAGCTACAACTAACCATAGGTCCACCCCCATCTCTACCCCTAGCCACAGCTCCAACTCTTGGCTCTAGGCCTACTCCTAGGTTTACCCCAACTACCACCTCTTGCCCTATGCCTACCCCAGCGCTACACCTACCGCTCCCACTAGTTCTAGCTCGGCCCTAGACCAACGCCCAGTGCTCACTCTAGTCCGAAGCCTAGCATTTGCCCGTCCCCGACCAGTACACCTTGCCCTACCGTTAGCCAGAACACTAACCTGTGTCCCACGAAATCACCCTGGACCCACCCTTAGCCACACCCGAAACCAGCCCTACACCTGTTCCGAGTCCTAGGACTAACCGGAGTTTTCCCGTGACACCTACCCCTAACCCTCGGCCAACCCCTACCACTACCACTAATCCTAGGCCTAACATGAGCCCTAACCCTAACACTGCCTGTGTGCCTCTGCCAACCACTAGCACTTCACCTAACCCTACCCCGAGCACTCCCTCTCGCCCTAGGCCTACTCCTAGTACTACCTCTAGTCCTACCCCTACACCTGGCCCTACAGCTACCCCTAACCATAGGCCAACCTCCATCACTACCCCTAGCCACAGCTCCAACTCCTGGCCCTAGGACTACTCCTAGGTTTACCCCGACACCCACCTCTTGTCCTATGCCTACCCCAGCGCTACACCTACCGCTCCCACTAGCCCTAGCTCGGGCCCTAGACCAACGCCAGGTGCTCACTCTAGTCCGAGGCCTAGCACTTGCCCGTCACCGACCAGTACACCTTGCCCTACCGTTAGCCAGAGGACTAACCCGTGTCCTACGGAATCACCCTGGACCCAAACTTAGGCACACCCGAATCCAGCCCTACACCTGTTCCGAGTCCTAGGACTAAACGGAGCCCTCCCTTGACACCTACCCCTAGCCCTCGGCCAACCCCTACCACTACCACTAATACTAGGCCTAACATGAGCCCTAACACTAACACTGCCCGGGGGCCTCTGCCAACAACTAGCCCTTCAACTAACCCTACCCCGACCACTCCCCCTCGCCCTAGGCCTACGCCTAGCTCTAACTCTAGTCCTACTTCTACCCCTGGCCCTACAGCTACAACTAACCATAGGCCCACCCCCATCCCTACCCCTAGCCACAGCTCCAACTCCTGGCCCTAGGCCTACTCCTCGGTTTACCCCGACACCCACCTCTTGCCCTATGCCTACCCCAGTGCTACACCTACCGCTCCCACTAGTTTCAGCTCGGCCCTAGACCAACGCCCAGTGCTCACTCTAGTCCGAAGCCTAGCATTTGCCCGTCCCCGACCAGTACACCTTGCCCTACCGTTAGCCAGAACACTAACCTGTGTCCCACGAAATCACCCTGGACCCTCCCTTAGCCACACCCGAAACCAGCCCTACACCTGTTCCGAGTCCTAGGACTAACCGGAGCCCTCCCTTGACACCTACCCATAACCCTCGGCCAACCTCTACCACTACCACTAATCCTAGGCCTAACATGAACCCTAACCTTAACACTGCCCGTGTGCCTCTGCCAACCACTAGCCCTTCACCTAAAACTACCCCAAGCACTACCCCTCGCCCTAGGACTACCCCTAGCACTACCTGTAGTCCTACACCTACCCCTGGCCCTACAGCTACCCATACCCATAGGCCCACCCCCATCCCTACCCCTAGCCACAGCTCCAACTCCTGGCCCTAGGACTACTCCTAGGTTTACGCCGACACCCACCTCTTGCCCTATGCCTACCCCAGCGCTACACCTACCGCTCCCACTAGCCCTAGCTCGGGCCCTAGACCAACGCCAGGTGCTCACTCTAGTCCGAGGCCTAGCACTTGCCCGTCACCGTACAGTACACCTTGCCCTACCGTTAGCCAGAGGACTAACCCGTGTCCTACGGAATCACCCTGGACCCACACTTAGCCACACCCGAATCCAGCCCTACACCTGTTTCAAGTCCTAGGACTAACCGGAGCCCTCCCGTGACACCTGCCCCTAGCCCTCGGCCAACCCCTACCACTACAACTAATTCTAGGCCTAACATGAGCCCTAACACTAACACTGCCCGTAGGCCTCTGCCAACCACTAGCCCTTCACCTAACCCTACCCCGAGCACTCCCCCTCGCCCTAGGCCTACGCCTAGCACTACCTCTAGTCCTACCCCTACCCCTGGCCCTACAGCTACCCCTACCCATAGGCACACCCCCATCCCTACCCCTAGCCACAGTTCCAACTCCTGGCCCTAGGCCTACTCCTAGGTTTACCCCGACACCCACCTCTTGCCCTATGCCTACGCCAGCGCTACGCCTAACGCTCCCACTAGCCCTAGCTCGGGCCCTAGAACACGCCCAGTGCTCACTCTAGTCCGAGGCCTAGCACTTGCCCTTCGCCGACCTGTACACCTTGCCCTACCGTTAGCCAGAACACTAACCTGTGTCCCACGAAATCACCCTGTACCCACCCTTAGCCACACCCGAATCCACCCCTACACATGTTCCGAGTCCTTGGACTAAACGGAGCCCTCCCGT
This sequence comes from Rhinolophus hipposideros, assembly GCF_964194185.1. Taxonomy (NCBI): domain Eukaryota; kingdom Metazoa; phylum Chordata; class Mammalia; order Chiroptera; family Rhinolophidae; genus Rhinolophus; species Rhinolophus hipposideros. Next base: position 506,830 of record NW_027669498.1, read on the forward strand.
GACACCTACCCCTAGCCCTCGGCCAACCCCAACCACTACCACTAATCCTAGGCCTAACATGAGCCCTAACACTAACACTGCCCGGGGGCCTCTGCCAACAACTAGCTTTTCAACTAACCCTACCCCGAGCACGCCCCCTCGGCCTAGGCCTACGCCTAGCACTACCTCTAGTCCTACCCCTACCCCTGGCCCTACAGCTACAACTAACCATAGGCCCACCCCCATCCCTACCCCTAGCCACAGCTCCAACTCCTGGCCCTAGGCCTACTCCTAGGTTTACCCGGACACCCACCTCTTGCCCTATGCCTACTCCAGCGCTACGCCTACCGCTCCTACTAGCCCTAGCTCGGGACCTAGACCAATGCCCAGTGCTCACTCTAGTCCGAGGCCTAGCACTTGCCCGTTGCAGACCAGTACACCTTGCCCTACCGTTAGACAGTGCACTAACCCGTGTCCTACGGAATCAACCTGGACCCACCCTTAGCCACACCCGAATCCAGCCCTACAACTGTTCGGAGTCCTAGGACTAAACGGAGCCCTCCCGTGACACCTACCCCTAACCCTCGGCCAACACCTACCACTACCACTAATCCTAGGCCTAACATGAGACCTAACACTAACACTGCCCGTGGGCCTCTGCCAACCACTAGCACTTCACCTAACCCTACCCCGAGCACTGCCCCTCGCCCTAGGCCTACGCCTAGCACTACCTCTAGTCCTACCCCTACACCTGGCCCTTCAGCTACCTCTAACCATAGGCCCACCCCCATCACTACCCCTAGCCACAGCTCCAAATCCTGGCCCTAGGACTACTCCTAGGTTTACCCCGACACCCACCTCTTGCCCTATGCCTACCCCAGGGCTACACCTACCGCTCCCACTAGCCCTAGCTCGGGCCCTAGAGCAACGCCAGGTGCTCACTCTAGTCCTAGGCCTAGCACTTGCCCGTCACCGACCAGTACACTTTGCCCTACCGTTAGCCATAGCACTAACCCGTGTCCTACGGAATCACCCTGGACTCACCCTTAGCCACACCCGAATCCAACCCTACACCAGTTCCGAGTCCTAGGACTAAACGGAGCCCTCCTGTGACACCTACTTCTAGCCCTCGGCCAAGCCCTACAACTACCACTAATCCTAGGCCTAACATGAGCCCTAACACTAACACTGCCCGGGGGCCTCTGCCAACAACTAGCCCTTCAACTAACCCTACCCCGAGCACTCCCTCTCGCCCTAGGCCTACGCCTAGCACTACCTCTAGTCCTACCCCTACACCTGGCCCTACAGCTACCCCTAACCATAGGTTAACCTCCATCACTACCCCTAGCCAAAGCTCCAACTCCTGGCCCTAGGACTACTCCTAGGTTTACCCCGACACCCACCTCTTGCCCTATGCCTACCCCAGCGCTACACCTACCGCTCCCACTAGCCCTAGCTCGGGCCCTAGACCAACGCCAGGTGCTCACTCTAGTCCGAGGCCTAGCACTTGCCCGTCACCGTACAGTACACCTTGCCCTACCGTTAGCCAGAGGACTAACCTGTGTCCTACGGAATCACCCTGGACCCACACTTAGCCACACCCGAATCCAGCCCTACACCTGTTTCAAGACCTAGGACTAACCGGAGCCCTCCCGTGACACCTGCCCCTAGCCCTCGGCCAACCCCTACCACTACAACTAATTCTAGGCCTAACATGAGCCCTAACACTAACACTGCCCGTAGGCCTCTGCCAACCACTAGCCCTTCACCTAACCATACCCCGAGCACTCCCCCTCGCCCTAGGCCTACGCCTAGCACTACCTCTAGTCCTACCCCTACCCCTGGCCCTACAGCTACCCCTACCCATAGGCACACCCCCATCCCTACCCCTAGCCACAGTTCCAACTCCTGGCCCTAGGCCTACTCCTAGGTTTACCCCGACACCCACCTCTTGCCCTATGCCTACCCCAGCGCTACGCCTAACGCTCCCACTAGCCCTAGCTCGGGCCCTAGACCACGCCCAGTGCTCACTCTAGTCCGAGGCCTAGCACTTGCCCTTCGCCGACCTGTACACCTTGCCCTACCGTTAGCCAGAACACTAACCTGTGTCCCACAAAATCACCCTGTACCCACCCTTAGCCACACCCGAATCCAGCCCTACACATGTTCCGAGTCCTTGGACTGAACGGAGCCCTCCCGTGACACCTACCCCTAGCCCTCGGCCAACCCCTACCACTACAACTAATTCTAAACCTAACATGAGCCCTAACACTAACACTGCCCGTAGGCCTCTGCCAACCACTAGCCCTTCACCTAACCCTACCCCGAGCACTCCCCCTCGCCCTAGGCCTACGCCTAGCACTACCTCTACTCCTACCCCTACCCCTGGCCCTACAGCTACCCCTACCCATAGGCACACCCCCATCCCTACCCCCAGCCACAGTTCCAACTCCTGCCCCTAGGCCTACCCCTAGGTTTACCCCGACACCCACCTCTTGCCCTATGCCTACCCCAGCGCTACGCCTAACGCTCCCACTAGCCCTAGCTCGGGCCCTAGATTACTCCCAGTGCTCACTCTAGTCCGAGGCCTAGCACTTGCCCGTCGCCGACCTGTACACCTTGCCCTACCGTTAGCCAGAACACTAACCTGTGTCCCACGAAATCACCCTGTACCCACCCTTAGCCACACCCGAATCCAGCCCTACACATGTTCCGAGTCCTTGGACTAAACGGAGCCCTCCCGTGACACCTACCCCTAGCCCTCGGCCAACCCCTACCACTACCACTAATCCTAGGCCTAACATGAGCCCTAACACTAACACTTCCCGGGGGCCTCTGCCAACAACTAGCCCTTCAACTAACCCTACCCCGAGCACGCCCCCTCGCCCTAGGCCTACGCCTAGCACTACCTCTAGTCCTACCCCTACCCCTGGCCCTACAGCTACAACTAACCATAGGCCCACCCCCATCCCTACCCAGAGCCACAGCTCCAACTCCTGGCCCTAGGCCTACTCCTAGGTTTACCCCGACACCCACCTCTTGCCCTATGCCTACCCCAGTGCTACACCTACCGCTCCCACTAGTTCTAGCTCGGCCCTAGACCAACGCCCAGTGCTCACTCTAGTCCGAAGCCTAGCATTTGCCCGTCCCCGACCAGTACACCTTGCCCTACCGTTAGCCAGAACACTAACCTGTGTCCCACGAAATCACCCTGGACCCTCCCTTAGCCACACCCGAAACCAGCCCTACACCTGTTTCGAGTCCTAGGACTAACTGGAGCCCTCCCTTGACACCTACCCCTAACCCTTGGCCAACCCCTACCACTACCACTAATCTTGGCCTAACATGAACCCTAACCTTAACACTGCCCGTGTGCCTCTGCCAACCACTAGCCCTTCACCTAAAACTACCCCAAGCACTACCCCTCGCCGTAGGACTACCCCTAGCACTATCTGTAGTCCTACACCTACCCCTGGCCCTACAGCTACCCCTACCCATAGGCCCACCCCCATCCCTACCCCTAGCCACAGCTCCAACTCCTGGCCCTAGGCCTACTCCTAGGTTTACCCCGACACCCACCTCTTGCCCTATGCCTACCCCAGCGCTACGCCTACCGCTCCCACTAGCCCTAGCTCGGGCCCTAGACCAACGCCCAGTGCTCACTCTAATCCGAGGCCTAGCACTTGCCCATCGCCGACCTGTACTCCTTGCCCTACCGTTAGCCAGAACACTAACCTGTGTCCCACGAAATCACCCTGTAACACCCTTAGCCACACCCGAATCCAGCCCTACACATGTTCCGAGTCCTAGGACTAAACGGAGACCTCCCTTGACACCTACCCCTAGCCCTCGGCCAACCTTTACCATTACCACTAATCCTAGGCCTAACATGAGCCCTAACACTAACACTGCCCGGGGGCCTCTGCCAACAACTAGCCCTTCAACTAACCCTACCCTGAGCACTCCCCCTCGCCCTAGGCCTACGCCTAGCACTACCTCTAGTCCTACCCCTACCCCTGGCCCTACAGCTACAACTAACCATAGGCCCACCCCCATCCCTACCCCTAGCCACAGCTCCAACACCTGGCCCTAGGCCTACTCCTAGGTTTACCCCGACACCCACCTCTTGCCCTATGCCTACCCCAGCGCTACGCCTACCGCTCCTACTAGCCCTAGCTCGGGACCTAGACCAACGCCCAGTGCTCACTCTAGTCCGATGCCTAGCATTTGCCCGTCCCCGACCAGTACACCTTGCCCTACCGTTAGCCAGAACACTAACCTGTGTCCCACGAAATCACCCTGGACCTTCCTTTAGCATCACCCGAAACCAGCCCTACACCTGTTCCGAGTCCTAGGACAAACCGGAGTTTTCCCGTGACACCTACCCCTAACCCTCGGCCAACCCCTACCACTACCACTAATCCTAGGCCTAACATGAGCCCTAACCCTAACACTGCCTGTGTGCCTCTGCAAACCACTAGCACTTTACCTAACCCTACCCCGAGCACTCCCTCTCGCCCTAGGCCTACGCCTAGCACTACCTCTAGTCCTACCCCTACACCTGGCCCTACAGCTACCCCTAACCATAGGCCAACCTCCATCACTACCCCTAGCCACAGCTCCAACTCCTGGCCCTAGGACTACTCCTAGGTTTACCCCGACACCCACCTCTTGCCCTATGCCTACCCCAGCGCTACGCCTACCGCTCCCACTAGCCCTAGCTCGGGCCCTAGACCAACGCCAGGTGCTCACTCTAGTTTGAGGCCTAGCACTAGCCCGTCACCGTACAGTACACCTTGCCCTACCGTTAGCCAGAGGACTAACCCGTGTCCTACGGAATCACCCTGGACCCACACTTAGTCACACCCGAATCCAGCCCTACACCTGTTTCAAGTCCTAGGACTAACCGGAGCCCTCCCGTGACACCTGCCCCTAGCCCTCGGCCAACTCCTACCACTACAACTAATTCTAGGCCTAACATGAGCCCTAACACTAACACTGCCCGTAGGCCTCTGCCAACCACTAGCCCTTCACCTAACCCTACCCCGAGCACTCCCCCTCGCCCTAGGCCTACGCCTAGCACTACCTCTAGTCCTACCCCTACCCCTGGCCCTACAGCTACCCCTACCCATAGGCACACCCCCATCCCTACCCCTAGCCACAGTTCCAACTCCTGGCCCTAGGCCTACTCCTCGGTTTACCCCGACACCCACCTCTTGCCCTATGCCTACCCCAGCGCTACGCCTAACGCTCCCACTAGCCCTAGCTCGGGCCTTAGACCACGCCCAGTGCTCACTCTAGTCCGAGCCCTAGCACTTGCCCTTCGCCGACCTGTACACCTTGCCCTACCGTTAGCAAGAACACTAACCTGTGTCCCACGAAATCACCCTGTACCCACCCTTAGCCACACCCGAATCCAGCCCTACACATGTTCCGAGTTCTTGGACTAAACGGAGCCCTCCCGTGACACCTACCCCTAGCCCTCGGCCAACACCTACCACTACCACTAATCCTAGGCCTAACATGAGCCCTAAAACTAACACTGCCCGTGGTCCTCTGCCAACCACTAGCCCTTCAACTCACCCTACCCCGAGCACTCCCCCTCGCCCTAGGCCTACGCCTAGCACTGCCTCTAGTCCTACACCTACACCTGGCCCTTCAGCTACCCCTAACCATAGGCCCACTCCCATCACTACCCCTAGCCACAGCTCCAACTCCTGGCCCTAGGACTACTACTAGGTTTACCCCGACACCCACCTCTTGCCCTATGCCTACCCCAGGGCTACACCTACCGCTCCCACTAGCCCTAGCTCGGGCCCTAGATCAACGCCCAGTGCTCACGCTATCCGAGGCCTAGCACTTGACCGTCACCGTCCAGTACACTTTGCCCTACCGTTAGCCATAGCACTAACTCGTGTCCTACGGAATCACCCTGGACTCACCCTTAGCCACACCCGAATCCAGCCCTACACCTGTTCCGAGTTTTAGGACTAAACGGAGCCCTCCCGTGACACCTACACCTAGCCCTCGGCCAAGCCCTACCACTACCACTAATCCTAGGCCTAACATGAGCCCTAACACTAACACTGCCCGGGGGCCTCTGCCAACAACTAGCCCTTCAACTAACCCTACACCGAGCACGCCCCTCTCCCTAGGCCTACGCCTAGCACTACCTCTAGTCCTACCCCTACCCCTGGCCCTACAGCTACAACTAACAATAGGCCCACCCCCATCCCTACCCCTAGCCACGGCTCCAACTCCTGGCCCTAGGCCTACTCCTAGGTTTACCCCGACACCCACCTCTTGCCCTATGCCTACCCCAGTGCTACACCTACCGCTCCCACTAGTTCTAGCTCGGCCCTAGACCAACGCCCAGTGCTCACTCTAGTCCGAAGCCTAGCATTTGCCCGTCCCCGACCAGTACACCTTGCCCTACCGTTAGCCAGAACACTAACCTGTGTCCCACGAAATTACCCTGGACCGTCCCTTAGCCACACCCGAAACCAGCCCTACACCTGTTCCGAGTCCTAGGACTAACCGGAGTTTTCCAGTGACATCTACCCCTAACCCTCGGCCAACCCCTACCACTACCACTAATCCTAGGCCTAACATGAGCCCTAACCCTAACACTGCTTGTGTGCCTCTGCCAACCACTAGCACTTCACCTAACCCTACCCCGAGCACTCCCCCTCGCCCTAGGCCTACGCCTAGCACTACCTCTAGTCCTACCCCTACACCTGGCCCTACAGCTACCCCTAACCATAGGCCAACCCCCATCACTACCCCTAGCCACGGCTCCAACTCCTGGCCCTAGGACTACTCCTAGGTTTACCCCGACACCCCCTCTTGCCCTATGCCTACCCCAGCGCTACACCTACCGCTCCCACTAGCCCTAGCTCGGGCCCTAGACCAACGCCAGGTGCTCACTCTAGTCCGAGGCCTAGCACTTGCCCGTCACCGTACAGTACACCTTGCCCTACCGTTAGCCAGAGGACTAACCCGTGTCCTACGGAATCACCCTGGACCCACACTTAGCCACACCCGAATCCAGCCCTACACCTGTTTCAAGTCCTAGGACTAACCGGAGCCCTGTCATGACACCTTCCCCTAACCCTTGGCCAACCACTACCACTACAACTAATTCTAGGCCTAACATGAGCCCTAACACTAACACTGCCCATAGGCCTCTGCCAACCACTAGCCCTTCACCTAACCCTACCCCGAGCACTCCCCCTCGCCCTAGGCCTACGCCTAGCACTACCTCTAGTCCTACCCCTACCCCTGGCCCTACAGCTACCCCTACCCATAGGCACACCCCCATCCCTACCCCTAGACACAGCTCCAACTCCTGGCCCTAGGCCTACTCCTAGGTTTACCCCGACACACACCTCTTGCCCTATGCCTACCCCAGCGCTACGCCTACCGCTCTAACTAGCCCTAGCTCGGGCCCTAGACCACGCCCAGTGCTCACTCTAGTCCGAGGCCTAGCACTTGCCCGTCGCCGACCTGTACACCTTGCCCTACCTTTAGCCAGAATACTAACCTGTGTCCCACGAAATCACCCTGTACCCACCCTTAGCCACACCCGAATCCAGCCCTACATCTGTTCGGAGTCCTAGGACTAACCGGAGTTTTCCCGTGACATCTACCCCTAACCCTCGGCCAACCCCTACCACTACCACTAATCCTAGGCCTAACATGAGCCCTAACACTATCACTGCCCGTGGGCCTCTGCCAACCACTAGCCCTTCAACTCACCCTACCCCGAGCACTCCCCCTCGCGCTAGGCCTACGCCTAGCACTACCTCTAGTCCTACCCCTACCCCTGGCCCTACAGCTACACCTAACCATAGGCCAACCCCCATCACTACCCCTAGCCACAGCTCCAACTCCTGGCCCTAACCGTACTCCTAGGTTTACCCCGACACCCACCTCTTGCCCTATGCCTACCCCAGCGCTACGCCTACCGCTCCCACTAGCCCTAGCTCGGGCCCTAGACCAACGCCAGGTTCTCACTCTACTCCGAGGCCTAGCACTTGCCCGTCACCGTACAGTACACCTTGCCCTACCGTTAGCCAGAGGACTAACCAGTGTCCTACGGAATCACCCTGGACCCACACTTAGGCACACCCGAATCCAGCCCTACACCTGTTCCGAGGCCTAGGACTAAACGGAGCCCTCCCGTGACACCTACCCCTAGCCCTCGGCCAACCCCTACCACTATCACTAATCCTAGGCCTAACATGAGCCCTAACACTAACACTGCCCGGGGTCCTCTGCCAACAACTAGCCCTTCAACGAACCCTACCCCGAGCACTCCCCCTCGCCCTAGGCCTACGCCTAGCACTACCTCTAGTCCTACCCCTACCCCTGGACCTACAGCTACAACTAACCATAGGCCCACCCCCATCCCTACCCCTAGCCACAGCTCCAACTCCTGGCGCTAGGCCTACTCCTAGGTTTACCCCGAAACCCACCTCTTGCCCTATGCCTACCACAGCAATACGCCTACCGCTCCCACTAGGCCTAGCTCGGGCCCTAGATCAACGCCCAGTGCTCACGCTATCCGAGGCCTAGCACTTGACCGTCACCGACCAGTACACTTTGCCCTACCGTTAGCCATAGCACTAACCCGTGTCCTACGGAATCACCCTGGACTCACCCTTAGCCACACCCGAATCCAGCCCTACACCTGTTCCGAGTTTTAGGACTAAACGGAGCCCTCCCGTGACACCTACCTCTAGCCCTCGGCCAACCCTTACCACTACCACTAATCCTAGGCCTAACATGAGTCCTAACACTAACACTGCCCGGGGGCCTCTGCCAACAACTAGCCCTTCAACTAACCCTACCCCGAGCACGCCCCCTCGCCCTAGGCCTACGCCTAGCACTACCTCTAGTCCTACCCCTACCCCTGGCCCTACAGCTACAACTAACAATAGGCCCACCCCCATCCCTACCCCTAGCCACAGCTCCAACTCCTGGCCCTAGGCCTACTCCTAGGTTTACCCCGACACCCACCTCTTGCCCTATGCCTACCCCAGTGCTACACCTACCGCTCCCACTAGTTCTAGCTCGGCCCTAGACCAACGCCTAGAGCTCACTCTAGTCCGAAGCCTAGCATTTGCCCGTCCCCGACCAGTACACCTTGCCCTACCATTAGCCAGAACACTAACCTGTGTCCCACGAAATCACCCTGGACCCTCCCTTAGCCACACCCGAAACCAGCCCTACACCTGTTCCGAGTCCTAGGACTAACCGGAGTTTTCCCGTGACATCTACCCCTAACCCTCGGCCAACCCCTACCACTACCACTAATCCTAGGCCTAACATGAGCCCTAACCCTAACACTGCTTGTGTGCCTCTGCCAACCACTAGCACTTCACCTAACCCTACCCCGAGCACTCCCCCTCGGCCTAGGCCTACGCCTAGCACTACCTCTAGTCCTACCCCTACACCTGGCCCTACAGCTACCCCTAACCATAGGCCAACCCCCATCACTACCCCTAGCCACGGCTCCAACTCCTGGCCCTAGGACTACTCCTAGGTTTACCCCGACACCCACCTCTTGCCCTATGCCTACCCCAGCGCTACACCTACCGCTCCCACTAGCCCTAGCTCGGGCCCTAGACCAACGCCAGGTGCTCACTCTAGTCCGAGGCCTAGCACTTGCCCGTCACCGTACAGTACACCTTGCCCTACCGTTAGCCAGAGGACTAACCCGTGTCCTACGGAATCACCCTGGACCCACACTTAGCCACACCCGAATCCAGCCCTACACCTGTTTCAAGTCCTAGGACTAACCGGAGCCCTCCCGTGACACCTTCCCCTAACCCTCGGCCAACCACTACCACTACAACTAATTCTAGGCCTAACATGAGCCCTAACACTAACACTGCCCGTAGGCCTCTGCCAACCACTAGCCCTTCACCTAACCCTACCCCGAGCACTCCCCCTCGCCCTAGGCCTACGCCTAGCACTACCTCTAGTCCTACCCCTACCCCTGGCCCTACAGCTACCCCTACCCATAGGCACACCCCCATCCCTACCTCTAGACACAGCTCCAACTCCTGGCCCTAGGCCTACTCCTAGGTTTACCCCGACACACACCTCTTGCCCTATGCCTACCCCAGCGCTACGCCTACCGCTCTAACTAGCCCTAGCTCGGGCCCTAGACCACGCCCAGTGCTCACTCTAGTCCGAGGCCTAGCACTTGCCCGTCGCCGACCTGTACACCTTGCCCTACCTTTAGCCAGAACACTAACCTGTGTCCCACGAAATCACCCTGTACCCACCCTTAGCCACACCCGAATCCAGCCCTACATCTGTTCGGAGTCCTAGGACTAAACGGAGCCCTCCCGTGAAACCTACCCCTAGACCTCGGCCAACCCCTACCACTACCACTAATCCTAGGCCTAACATGAGCCCTAACACTATCACTGCCCGTGGGCCTCTGCCAACCACTAGCCCTTCAACTCACCCTACCCCGAGCACTCCCCCTCGCGCTAGGCCTACGCCTAGCACTACCTCTAGTCCTACCCCTACCCCTGGCCCTACAGCTACACCTAACCATAGGCCCACCCCCATCACTACCCCTAGCCACAGCTCCAACTCCTGGCCCTAACCCTACTCCTAGGTTTACCCCGACACCCACCTCTTGCCCTATGCCTACCCCAGCGCTACGCCTACCGCTCCCACTAGCCCTAGCTCGGGCCCTAGACCAACGCCAGGTTCTCACTCTACTCCGAGGCCTAGCACTTGCCCGTCACCGTACAGTACACCTTGCCCTACCGTTAGCCAGAGGACTAACCAGTGTCCTACGGAATCACCCTGGACCCACACTTAGGCACACCCGAATCCAGCCCTACACCTGTTCCGAGGCCTAGGACTAAACGGAGCCCTCCCGTGACACCTACCCCTAGCCCTCGGCCAACCCCTACCACTATCACTAATCCTAGGCCTAACATGAGCCCTAACACTAACACTGCCCAGGGTCCTCTGCCAACAACTAGCCCTTCAACGAACCCTACCCCGAGCACTCCCCCTCGCCCTAGGCCTACGCCTAGCACTACCTCTAGTCCTACCCCTACCCCTGGCCCTACAGCTACAACTAACCATAGGCCCACCCTTATCCCTACCCCTAGCCACAGCTCCAACTCCTGGCGCTAGGCCTACTCCTAGGTTTACCCCGAAACCCACCTCTTGCCCTATGCCTACCACAGCAATACGCCTACCGCTCCCACTAGGCCTAGCTCGGGCCCTAGATCAACGCCCAGTGCTCACGCTATTCGAGGCCTAGCACTTGACCGTCACCGACCAGTACACTTTGCCCTACCGTTAGCCATAGCACTAACCCGTGTCCTACGGAATCACCCTGGACTCACCCTTAGCCACACCCGAATCCAGCCCTACACCTGTTCCGAGTTTTAGGACTAAACGGAGCCCTCCCGTGACACCTACCTCTAGCCCTCGGCCAACCCTTACCACTACCACTAATCCTAGGCCTAACATGAGTCCTAACACTAACACTGCCCGGGGGCCTCTGCCAACAACTAGCCCTTCAACTAACCCTACCCCGAGCACGCCCCCTCGCCCTAGGCCTACGCCTAGCACTACCTCTAGTCCTACCCCTACCCCTGGCCCTACAGCTACAACTAACAATAGGCCCACCCCCATCCCTACCCCTAGCCACAGCTCCAACTCCTGGCCCTAGGCCTACTCCTAGGTTTACCCCGACACCCACCTCTTGCCCTATGCCTACCCCAGCGCTACGCCTACCGCTCCAACTAGCCCTAGCTCGGGCCCTAGACCAACGCCAGGTGCTCACTCTAGTCCGAGGCCTAGCACTTGCCCGTCACCGACCAGTACACCTTGCCCTACCGTTAGCCAGAACACTAACCTGTGTCCCACGAAATCACCCTGGACCCTCCCTTAGCCACACCCGAAACCAGCCCTACACCTGTTCCGAGTCCTAGGACTAACCGAGTTTTCCCGTGACACCTACCCCTAACCCTCGGCCAACCCCTACCACTACCACTAATCCTAGGCCTAACATGAGCCCTAACCCTAACACTGCCCGTGTGCCTCTGCCAACCACTAGCTCTTCACCTAAACCTACCCCGAGCACTCCCCCTCGCCCTAGGCCTACGCCTAGCACTACCTCTAGTCCTACCCCTACACCTGGCCCTACAGCTACCTCTAACCATAGGCCAACCCCCATCACTACCCCTAGCCACAGCTCCAACTCCTGGCCCTAAGACTAATCCTAGGTTTACCCCGACACCCACCTCTTGCCCTATGCCTACCCCAGCGCTACACCTACCGCTCCCACTAGCCCTAGCTCGGGCCCTAGACCAACGCCAGGTGCTCACTCTAGTCCGAGGCCTAGCACTTGCCCGTCACCGTACAGTACACCTTGCCCTACCGTTAGCCAGAGGACTAACCCGTGTCCTACGGAATCACCCTGGACCCACACTTAGCCACACCCGAATCAGGCCCTACACCTGTTTCAAGACCAAGGACTAACCGGAGCCCTCCCGTGACACCTGCCCCTAGCCCTCGGCCAACCCCTACGACTACAACTAATTCTAGGCGTAACATGAGCCCTAACACTAACACTGCCCGTAGGCCCCTGCCAACCACTAGCCCTTCACCTAACGCTACCCCGAGCACTCCCCCTCGCCCTAGGCCTACGCCTAGCACTACCTCTAGTCCTACCCCTACCCCTGGCACTACAGCTACCCCTACCCATAGGCACACTCCCATCCCTACCCCTAGCCACAGTTCCAACTCCTGGCCCTAGGCCTACTCCTAGGTTTACCTCGACACCCACCTATTGCCCTATGCCTACCCCAGCGCTACGCCTATCGCTCCCACTAGCCCTAGCTCGGGCCCTAGACCAACGCCAGGTTCTCACTCTACTCCGAGGCCTAGCACTTGCTTGTCACCGACCAGTACACCTTGCCCTACCGTTAGCCAGAGGACTAACCCGTGTCCTACGAAATCTCCCTGGACCCACACTTAGGCACACCCGAATCCAGCCCTACACCTGTTCCGAGTCCTAGGACTAAACGGAGCCGTCCCTTGACACCTACCCCTAGCCCTCGGCCAACCCTTACCACTACCACTAATCCTAGGCCTAACATGAGCCCTAACACTAACACTGCCCGTGGGCCTCTGCCAACCACTAGCACTTCACCTAACCCTACCCCGAGCACTCCCCCTCGCCCTAGGCCTACGCCTAGCACTGCCTCTAGTCCTACCCCTACACCTGGCCCTTCAGCTACCCCTAACCATAGGCCCACCCCCATCACTACCCCTAGCCACAGCTTCAACTCCTGGCCCTAGGCCTACTCCTAGGTTTACCCCGAAATTCACCTCTTGCCCTATGCCTACCACAGCGCTACGCCTACCGCTCCCACTAGCCCTAACTCGGGCCCTAGATCAACGCCCAGTGCTCACTCTAGTCCGAGGCCTAGCACTTGACCGTCGCCGACCAGTACACTTTGCCCTACCGTTAGCCATAGCACTAACCCGTGTCCTACGGAATCACCCTGGACTCACCCTTAGCCACACCCGAATCCAGCCCTACACCTGTTCCGAGTCCTAGGACTAAACGGAGCCCTCCCGTGACACCTACCCCTAGCCCTCGGCCAAACCCTACCACTATCACTAATCCTAAGCCTAACATGAGCCCTAACACTAACACTGCCCGGGGTCCTCTGCCAACAACTAGCCCTTCAACTAACCCTACCCCGAGCACTCCCCCTCGCCCTAGGCCTACGCCTAGCACTACCTCTAGTCCTACCCCTACCCCTGGCCCTACAGCTACAACTAACAATAGGCCCACCCCCATCCCTACCCCTAGCCACACTCCAACTCCTGGCTCTACGCCTACTCCTAGGTTTACCCCGAAACCCACCTCTTGCCCTATTCCTACCACAGCGCTACGCCTACCGCTCCCACTAGCCCTAGCTCGGGCCCTAGACCAACGCCCAGTGCTCACTCTAGTCCGAAGCCTGGCATTTGCCTGTCCCCGACCAGTACACCTTGCCCTACCGTTAGCCAGAACACTAACCTGTGTCCCACGAAATCACCCTGGACCCACCCTTAGCCACACCCGAATCCAGCCCTACACCTGTTCCGAGTCCTAGGACTAACCGGAGTTTTCCCGTGACACCTACCCCTAACCCTCGGCCAACCCCTACCACTACCACTAATCCTAGGCCTAACATGAACCCTAACCCTAACACTGCCCGTGTGCCTCTGCCAACCACTAGCCCTTCACCTAATCCTACCTCGAGCACTACCCCTCGCCCTAGGCCTACGCCTAGCACTACCTCTAATCCTACCCTTCCTGGCCCTACAGCTACCCCTAACCATAGGCCCACCCCCATCTTTACCCCTAGCCACAGCTCCAACTCCTGGCTCTAGGCCTACTCCTAGGTTTACCCCGAAACCCACCTCTTGCCCTATGCCTACCACAGCGCTACGCCTACCGCTCCCACTAGCCCTAGCTCGGGCCCTAGATCAACGCCCAGTGCTCACTCTAGTCCAAGGCCTAGCACTTGACCGTCGCCGACCAGTACACTTTGCCCTACCGTTAGCCATAGCACTAACCCGTGTCCTACGGAATCACCCTGGACCCACCCTTAGCCACACCCGAATCCAGCCCTACACCTGTTCCAAGTCCTAGGACTAAACGGAGCCCTCCCGTGACACCTACCACTAGCCCTCGGCCAACCCCTACCACTACCACTAATCCTAGGCCTAACATGAGCCCTAACACTAACACAGCCCAAGGGCCTCTGGCAACAACTAGCCCTTCAACTAACCCTACCCCGAGCACGCCCCCTCGCCCTAGGCCTACGCCTAGCACTACCTCTAGTCCTACCCCTACCCCTGGCCCTACAGCTACACCTAACCATAGGCCCACCCCCATCACTACCCCTAGCCACAGCTCCAACTCCTGGCCCTAGGTCTACTCCTAGGTTTACCCCGACACCCACCTCTTGCCCTATGCCTACCCCAGCGCTACGCCTACCGCTCCCACTATCCCTAGCTCGGGCCCTAGACAAACGCCAGGTGCTCACTCTAGTCCGAGGCCTAGCACTTGCCCGTCACCGACCAGTACACCTTGCCCTACCGTTAGCCAGAGGACTATCCCGTGTCCTACGGAATCACCCTGGACCCACACTTAGGCACACCCGAATCCAGCCCTACACCTCTTCCGAGTCCTAGGACTAAACGGAGCCCTCCCTTGACACCTACCCCTAGCCCTCGGCCAACCCCTACCACTACCACTAATCCAAGGCCTAACATGAGCCCTAACACTAACACTGCCCGTGGGCCTCTGCCAACCACTAGCCCTTCAACTCACCCTACCCCGAGCACTCCCCCTCGTTCTAGGCCTACGCCTAGCACTACCTCTAGTCCTACCCCTACCCCTGGCCCTACAGCTACACCTAACCATAGGCCCACCCCCATCACTACCCCTAGCCACAGCTCAAACTCCTGGCCCTAGGCCTACTCCTAGGTTTACCCCGACACCCACCTCTTGCCCTATGCCTAACCCAGCGCTACACCTACCACTCCCACTAGTTCTAGCTCGGCCCTAGACCAACGCCCAGTGCTCACTCTAGTCCGAGGCCTAGCACTTGCCCGTTGCTGACCAGTACACCTTGCCCTACCTTTAGCCGGAGCACTAACTAGTGTCCTACGGAATCACCCTGGACCCACCCTTAGCCACACCCGAATCCAGCCCTACATCTGTTCGGAGTCCTAGGACTAAACGGAGCCCTCTTGTGACATCTACCCCTAGCCCTCGGCCAACACCTACTACTACCACTAATCCTAGGCCTAACATGAGCCCTAACACTAACACTGCCCGTGGGCCTCTGCCAACCACTAGCACTTCACCTAACCCTACCCCGAGCACTCCCCCTCGCCCTAGGCCTACGCCTAGCACTACCTCTAGTCCTACCCCTACACCTGGCCCTACAGCTACCCCTAACCATAGGCCCACCCCCATCACTACCCGTAGCCACAGCTCCAATTCCTGGCCCTATGACTACTCCTAGGTTTACCCCGACACCCACCTCTTGCCCTATGCCTACCCCAGCACTACACCTACCGCTCTCACTAGCCCTAGCTCGGGCCCTAGACCAACGCCAGGTGCTCACTCTAGTCCGAGGCCTAGCACTTGCCCGTCACCTACCAGTACACCTTGCCCTACCGTTAGCCAGAGGAATAACCCGTGTCCTACGGAATCACCCTGGACCCACCTTTAGCCACACCCGAATCCAGCCCTACATTTTTTCCGAGTCCTAGGACTAAACGGAGCCCTCCCGTGACACCTACCCCTAGCCCTCGGCCAACCCCTACCACTACCACTAATTCTAGGCCTAACATGTACCCTAACCCTAACACTGCCTGTGTGCCTCTGCCAACCACTAGCCCTTCACCTAATCCTACCCCGAGCACTACCCCTCGCCCTAGGCCTACGCCTAGCACTACCTCTAGTCCTACCCATACCCCTGGCCCTACAGCTACCCCTAACCATAGGCCCAGCCCCATCCCTACCGCTAGCCACAGCTCCAACTCCTGGCCCTAGGCCTATTCCTAGGTTTACCCCGAAACCAACCTCTTACCCTATGCCTACCACAGCGCTACGCCTACCGCTCCCACTAGCCCTAGCTCGGGCCCTAGATCAACGCCCAGTGCTCACTCTAGTCCGAGGCCCAGCACTTGACCGTCGCCGACCAGTACACTTTGCCCTACCGTTAGCCATAGCACTAACCCGTGTCCTACGGAATCAACCTGGACCCACACTTAGCCACACCCGAATCCAGCCCTACACCTGTTCCGAGTCCTAGGACTAAACGGAGCCCTCCCGTGTCACCTACACCTAGCCCTCGGCCAACCCCTACCACTACCACTAATCCTAGGCCTAACATGAGCCCTAACACTAACACTGCCGGGGGGCCTCTGCCAACAACTAGCCCTTCAACTAACCCTATTCCGAGCATGCCCCCTCGCCCTAGGCCTACGCCTAGCACTACCTCTAGTCCTACCACTACCCCTGGCCCTACAGCTACAACTAACCATAGGCCCACCCCCATCCCTACCCCTAGCCACAGCTCCAACTCCTGGCCCTAGGCCTACTCCTAGGTTTACCCCGACACTCACCTCTTGCCCTATGCCTACCACAGCGCTACACCTACCGCTCCCACTAGTTCTAGCTCGGCCCTAGACCAACGCCCAGTGCTCACTCTAGTCCGAAGCCTAGCATTTGCCCGTCCCCGACCATTACACCTTGCCCTACCGTTAGCCAGAACACTAACCTGTGTCCCACGAAATCACCCTGGACCCTCCCTTAGCCACACCCGAAACCAGCCCTACACCTGTTCCGAGTCCTAGGACTAACCGGAGTTTTCCCGTGACACCTACCCCTAACCCTTGGCCAACCCCTACCACTACCACTAATCCTAGGCCTAACATGAGCCCTAACACTAACACTGCCTGTGTGCCTCTGCCAACCACTAGCACTTCACCTAAACCTACCCCGAGCACTCCCCCTCGCCCTAGGCCTACGCCTAGCACTACCTCTAGTCCTACCCCTACACCTGGCCCTACAGCTACCCCTAACCATAGGCCAACCCCCATCACTACCTCTAGCCACAGCACCAACTCCTGGCCCTAGGACTACTCCTAGGTTTACCCCGACACCCACCTCTTGCCCTATGCCTACCCCAGCGCTACACCTACCGCTCCCACTAGTTCTAGCTCGGCCCTAGACCAACGCCCAGTGCTCACTCTAGTCCGAGGCCTAGCACTTGCCCGTTGCCGACCAGTACACCTTGCCCTACCGTTAGCCAGAGCACTAACTAGTGTCCTACGGAATCACCCTGGACCCACCCTTAGCCACACCCGAATCCAGCCCTACATCTGTTCGAAGTCCTAGGACTAAACGGAGCCCTCCCGTGACACCTACCCCTAGCCCTCGGCCAACCCCTACCACTACCACTAATCCTAGGCCTAACATGAGCCCTAACACTATCACTGCCCGTGGGCCTCTGCCAACCAGTAGCCCTTCAACTCACCCTACCCCGAGCACTCCCCCTCGCCCTAGGCCTACGCCTAGCACTACCTCTAGTCCTACCCCTACCCCTGGCCCTACAGCTACACCTAACCATAGGCCCACCCCCATCACTACTTCTCGCCACAGCTCCAACTCCTGGCCCTAGGTCTACTCCTAGGTTTACCCCGACACCCACCTCTTGCCCTATGACTACCCCAGCGCTACGCCTACCGCTCCCACTAGCCCTAGCTCGGGCCCTAGACCAACGCCAGTTGCTCACTCTAGTCCGAGGCCTAGCACTTGCCCGTCACCGACCAGTACACCTTGCCCTACCGTTAGCCAGAGGACTAACCCGTGTCCTACGGAATCACCCTGGACCCACACTTAGGCCCACCCGAATCCAGCCCTACACCTGTTCCGAGTCGTAGGACTAACCGGAGTTTTCCCGTGACACCTACCCGTAACCTTCGGCCAACCCCTACCACTACCACTAATCCTAGGCCTAACATGAGCCCTAACCCTAACACTGCCCGTGTGCCTCTGCCAACCACTAGCTCTTCACCTAAACCTACCCCGAGCACTCCCCCTCGCCCTAGGCCTTCGCCTAGCACTACCTCTAGTCCTACCCCTACACCTGGCCCTACAGCTACCCCTAACCATAGGCCAACCCCCATCACTACCCCTAGCCACAGCTCCAACTCCTGGCCCTAGGACTACTCCTAGGTTTACCCCGACACCCACCTCTTGCCCTATGCCTACCCCAGCGCTACACCTACCGCTCCCACTAGCCCTAGCTCGGGCCCTAGACCAACGCCAGGTGCTCACTCTAGTCCGAGGCCTAGCACTTGCCCGTCACCGTACAGTACACCTTGCCCTACCGTTAGCCAGAGGACTAACCCGTGTCCTACGGAATCACCCTGGACCCACACTTAGCCACACCCGAATACAGCCCTACACCTATTTCAAGTCCTAGGACTAACCGGAGCCCTCCCGTGACACCTGCCCCTAGCCCTCGGCCAACCCCTAAAACTACAACTAATTGTAGGCGTAACATGAGCCCTAACACTAACACTGCCCGTAGGCCCCTGCCAACCACTAGCCCTTCACCTAACGCTACCCCGAGCACTCCTTCTCGCCCTAGGCCTACGCCTAGCACTACCTCTAGTCCTACCCCTACCCCTGGCACTACAGCTACCCCTACCCATAGGCACACTCCCATCCCTACCCCTAGCCACAGTTCCAACTCCTGGCCCTAGGCCTACTCCTAGGTTTACCTCGACACCCACCTATTGCCCTATGCCTACCCCAGCGCTACGCCTATCGCTCCCACTTGACCTAGCTCGGGCCCTAGATCGGGCCCTAGATCAACGCCCAGTGCTCACTCTAGTCCGAGGCCTAGCAGTTGCCCGTTGCCGACCAGTACACCTTGCCCTACCGTTAGCCAGAGCACTAACTAGTGTTTTACGGAATCACCCTGGACCCACCCTTAGCCACACCCGAATCCAGCCCTACATCTGTTCGGAGTCCTAGGACTAAACGGAGCCCTCCCGTGACACCTACCCCTAGCCCTCGGCCAACCCCTACCACTACCACTAATCCTAGGCCTAACATGTACCCTAACCCTAACACTGCCTGTGTGCCTCTGCCAACCACTAGCCCTTCACCTAATCCTACCCCGAGCACTCCCCTTCGCCCTAGGCCTACGCCTAGCACTACCTCTAGTCCTACCCCTACACCTGGCCCTACAGCTACCCCTAACCATAGGCCAACCCCCATCACTACCCCTAGCCACAGCACCAACTCCTGGCCCTAGGACTACTCCTAGGTTTACCCCGACACCCACCTCTTGCCCTATGCCTACCCCAGCGCTACACCTACCGCTCCCACTAGTTCTAGCTCGGCCCTAGACTAACGCCCAGTGCTCACTCTAGTCCGAGGCCTAGCACTTGCCCGTTGCCGACCAGTACACCTTGCCCTACCGTTAGCCAGAGCACTAACTAGTGTCCTACGCAATCACCCTGGACCCACCCTTAGCCACACCCGAATCCAGCCCTACATCTCTTCGGAGTCATAGGACTAAACGGAGCCCTCCCGTGACACCTACCCCTAGCCCTCGGCCAACCCCTACCACTACCACTAATCCTAGGCCTAACATGAGCCCTAACACTATCACTGCCCATGGGCCTCTGCCAACCACTAGCCCTTCAACTCACCCTACCCCGAGCACTCCCCCTCGCCCTAGGCCTACGCCTAGCACTACCTCTAGTCCTACCCCTACCCCTGGCCCTACAGCTACACCTAACCATAGGCCCACCCCCATCACTACCCCTAGCCACAGCTCCAACTCCTGGCCCTATGTCTACTCCTAGGTTTACCCCGACACCCACCTCTTGCCCTATGCCTACCCCAGCGCTACGCCTACCGCTCCCACTAGCCCTAGCTCAAGCCCTAGACCAACGCCAGGTGCTCACTCTAGTCCGAGGCCTAGCACTTGCCCGTCACCGACCAGTACACCTTGCCCTACCGTTAGCCAGAGGACTAACCCGTGTCCTACGGAATCACCCTGGACCCACACTTAGGCACACCCGAATCCAGCCCTACACCTGTTCCGAGTCCTAGGACTAAACGGAGCCCTCCCTTGACACCTACCCCTAGCCCTCGGCCAACCCCTACCACTACCACTAATCCAAGGCCTAACATGAGCCCTAACACTAACACTGCCCGTGGGCCTCTGCCAACCACTAGCCCTTCAACTCACCCTACCCTGAGCACTCCCCCTCGCCCTAAGCCTACGCCTAGCACTCCCTCTAGTCCTACCCCTACCCCTGGCCCTACAGCTACACCTAACCATAGGCCCACCCCCAACCCTACCCCTAGCCACAGCTCCAACTCCTGGCCCTAGGTCTACTCCTAGGTTTACCCCGACACCCACCTCTTGCCCGATGCCTACCCCAGCGCTACGCCTACCGCTCCCACTAGCCCTAGCTCGGGCCCTAGACCAACGCCAGGTGCTCACTCTAGTCCGAGGCCTAGCACTTGCCCGTCACCGACCAGTACACCTTGCCCTACCGTTAGCCAGAACACTAACCTGTGTCCCACGAAATCACCCTGGACCCACCCTTAGCCACACCCGAAACCAGCCCTACACCTGTTCCGAGTCCTAGGACTAACCGGAGTTTTCCCGTGACACCTACCCCTAACCCTCGGCCAACCCCTACCACTACCACTAATCCTAGGCCTAACATGTACCCTAAACCTAACACTGCCCGTGTGCCTCTGCCAACCACTAGCCCTTCACCTAATCCTACCCCGAGCACTACCCATTGCCCTAGGCCTACGCCTAGCACTACCTCTAGTCCTACCCCTACCCCTGGCCCTACAGCTACCCCTAACCATAGGCCCACCCCCATCCCTACCCCTAGCCACAGCTCCAACTCCTGGCCCTAGGCCTACTCCTAGGTTTACCCCGAAACCCACCTCTTACCCTATGCCTACCACAGCGCTACGCCTTCCGCTCCCACTAGCCCTAGCTCGGGCCCTAGATCAACGCCAAGTGCTCACTTTAGTCCGAGGCCTAGCACTTGACCGTCGCCGACCAGTACACTTTGTTCTACCGTTAGCCATAGCACTAACCCGTGTCCTACGGAATCACCCTGGACCCACCCTTAGCCACACCCGAATCCAGCCCTACACCTGTTCCGAGTCCTAGGACTAACCGGAGGCCTCCCGTGACACCTACACCTAGCCCTCGGCCAACCCCTACCACTACCACTAATCCTAGGCCTAACATGAGCCCTAACACTAACACTGCCCGGGGGCCTCTGCCAACAACTAGCCCTTCAACTAACCCTACCCCGAGCACGCCCCCTCGCCCTAGGCCTACGCCTAGCACTACCTCTAGTCCTACCCCTACCCCTGGCCCTACAGCTACCCCTACCCATAGGCACACCCCCATCCTTACCCCTAGCCACAGTTCCAACTCCTGGCCCTAGGCCTACTCCTAGGTTTACCCCGACACCCACCTCTTGCCCTATGCCTACCCCAGCATTACGCCTACCGCTCCCACTAGCCCTAGCTCGGGCCCTAGACCACGCCCAGTGCTCACTCTAGTCCGAGGCCTAGCACTTGCTCGTCGCCGACCTGTACACCTTGCCCTACCGTTAGCCAGAACACTAACTTGTGTCCCACGAAATCACCCTGTACCCACCCTTAGCCACACCCGAATTTAGCCCTACACCTGTTCCGAGTCCTAGGACTAACCGGAGTTTTCCCGTGACACCTACCCCTAGCCCTCGGCCAACCCCTATCACTACCACTAATCCTAGGCCTAACATGAGCCCTAACACTAACACTGCCCGGGGGCCTCTGCCAACAACTAGCCCTTCAACTAACCCTACCCCGAGCACGCCCCCTCGCCCTAGGCCTACGCCTAGCACTACCTCTAGTCCTACCCCTACCCCTGGCCCTACAGCTACAACTAACAATAGGTCCACCCCCATCACTACCCCTAGCCACAGCACCAAATCCTGTCCCTAGGACTACTCCTAGGTTTACCCCGACACCCACCTCTTGCCCTATGCCTACCCCAGCGCTACACCTACCGCTCCCACTAGCCCTAGCTCGGGCCCTAGACCAACGCCAGGTGCTCACTCTAGTCCGAGGCCTAGCACTTGCCCGTCACCATACCGTACACCTTGCCCTACCGTTAGGCAGAGGACTAACCCGTGTTCTACGGAATCACCCTGGACCCACACTTAGCCACACCCGAATCCAGCCCTACACCTGTTTCAAGTCCTAGGTCTAACCGGAGCCCTCCCGTGACACCTTCCCCTAACCCTCGGCCAACCCCTACCACTACCACTAATCCTAGGCCTAACATGAGCCCTAACACTAACACTGCCTGTGTGCCTCTGCCAACCACTAGCACTTCACCTAAACCTACCCCGAGCACTCCCCCTCGCCCTAGGCCTACGCCTAGCACTACCTCTAGTCCTACCCCTACCCCTGGCCCTACAGCTACCCCTACCCATAGGCACACCCCCATCCCTATTCCTAGCCACAGTTCCAACTCCTGGCCCTAGGCCTACTCCTAGGTTTACCCCGACACCCACCTCTTGCCCTATGCCTACCCCAGCATTACGCCTACCGCTCCCACTAGCCCTAGCTCGGGCCCTAGACCACGCCCAGTGCTCACTCTAGTCCGAGGCCTAGCACTTGCCCGTTGCCGACCTGTACACCTTGCCCTACCGTTAGCCAGAACACTAACCTGTGTCCCACGAAATCACCCTGTACCCACCCTTAGCCACACCCGAATTTAGCCCTACACCTGTTCCGAGTCCTAGGACTAACCGGAGTTTTTCCGTGACACCTACCCCTAGCCCTCGGCCAACCGCTATCACTACCACTAATCCTAGGCCTAACATGAGCCCTAACACTAACACTGCCCGTGGGCCTCTGCCAACCACTAGCCCGTCACCTAACCCTACCCCGAGCACTCCCCCTCGCCCTATGCCTACGCCTAGCACTACCTCTAGTCCTACCCCTACCCCTGGCCCTATAGCTACACCTAACCATAGGCCCACCCCCATCCCTACCCCTAGCCACAGCTCCAACTCCTGGCCCTAGGCCTACTCCTAGGTTTATCCCGAAACCCACCTCTTGCCCTATTCCTACCACAGCGCTACGCCTACCGCTCCCACTAGCTTTAGCTCGGGCCCTAGACCAACGCCAGGTGCTCACTCTAGTCCGAGGCCTAGCACTTGCCCGTCACCGACCAGTACACCTTGCCCTACCGTTAGCCAGAACACTAACCTGTGTTCCACGAAATCACCCTGGACCCACCCTTAGCCACACCCGAAACTAGCCCTACACCTGTTCCGAGTCCTAGGACTAACCGGAGTTTTCCCGTGACACCTACCCCTAACCCTCGGCCAACCCCTACCACTACCACTAATCCTAGGCCTAACATGAGCCCTAACCCTAACACTGCCTGTGTGCCTCTGCCAACCACTAGCACTTCACCTAAACGTACCCCTAGCACTCCCCCTCGCCCTAGGCCTACGCCTAGCACTACCTCTAGTCCTACCCCTACACCTGGCCCTACAGCTACCCCTAACCATAGGCCAACCCCCATCACTACCCCTAGCCACAGCTCCAACTCCTGGCCCTAGGCCTACTCCTAGGTTTACCCCGACACCCACCTCTTGCCCTATGCCTACCCCAGCGCTACACCTACCGCTCCCACTAGTTCTAGCTCGGCCCTAGACCTACGCCCAGTGCTCACTCTAGTCCGAGGCCTAGCACTTGCCCGTTGCTGACCAGTACACCTTGCCCTACCGTTAGCCAGAGGACTAACCCGTGTCCTACGGAATCACCCTGGAACCACCATTAGCCACACCCGAATCCAGCCATACATTTTTTCCGAGTCCTAGGACTAAACGGAGCCCTCCCGTGACACCTACCCCTAGCCCTCGGCCAACCCCTACCACTACCACTAATCCTAGGCCTAACATGTACCCTAACCCTAACACTGCCTGTGTGCCTCTGCTAACCACTAGCCCTTCACCTAATCCTACCCCGAGCACTACCCCTCGCCCTAGGCCTACGCCTAGCACTACCTCTAGTCCTACCCCTACCCCTCGCCCTACAGCTACCCCTAACCGTAGGCCCACCCCCATCCCTACCGCTAGCCACAGCTCCAACTCCTGGCCCTAGGCCTACTCCTAGGTTTACCCCGAAACCCACGTCTTACCCTTTGCCTACCACAGCGCTACGCTTACCGCTCCCACTAGCCCTAGCTCGGGCCCTAGATCAACGCCCAGTGCTCACTCTAGTCCGAGGCCTAGCACTTGACGGTCGCCGACCAGTACACTTTGCCCTACCGTTAGCCATAGCACTAACCCGTGTCCTACGGAATCAACCTGGACCCACCCTTAGCCACACCCGAATCCAGCCCTACACCTGTTCCGAGTCCTAGGACTAAACGGAGCCCTCCCGTGACACCTACACCTAGCCCTCGGCCAACCGCTACCACTACCACTAATCCTAGGCCTAACATGAGCCCTAACACTAACACTTCCAGGGGGCCTCTGCCAACAACTAGCCCTTCAACTAACCCTACCCCGAGCACGCCCTCTCGCCCTAGGCCTACGCCTAGCACTACCTCTAGTCCTACCCCTACCCCTGGCCCTACAGCTACAACTAACCATAGGCCCACCCCCATCCCTACCCCTAGCCACAGCTCCAACTCCTGGCCCTAGGACTACTCCTAGGTTTACCCCGACACTCACCTCTTGCCCTATGCTTACCCCAGCGCTACACCTACCGCTCCCACTAGTTCTAGCTCGGCCCTAGACCAACGCCCAGTGCTCACTCTAGTCCGAAGCCTAGCATTTGCCCGTCCCCGACCAGTACACCTTGCCCTACCGTTAGCCAGAACACTAACCTGTGTCCCACGAAATCACCCTGGATCCTCCCTTAGCCACACCCGAAACCAGCCCTACACCTGTTCCGAGTCCTAGGACTAACCGGAGTTTTCCCGTGACACCTACCCCTAACCCTCGGCCAACCCCTACCACTACCACTAATCCTAGGCCTAACATGAGCCCTAACCCTAACACTGCCCGTGTTCCTCTGCCAACCACTAGCTCTTCACCTAAACCTACCCCGAGCACTCCCCCTCGCCCTAGGCCTACGCCTAGCACTACCTCTAGTCCTACCCCTACACCTGGCCCTACAGCTACCCCTAACCATAGGCCAACCCCCATCACTACCCCTAGCCACAGCTCCAACTCCTGGCCCTAAGACTACTCCTAGGTTTACCCCGACACCCACCTCTTGCCCTATGCCTACCCCAGCGCTACACCTACCGCTCCCACCTGCCCTAGCTCGGGCCCTAGACCAACGCCAGGTGCTCACTCTAGTCCGAGGCCTAGCACTTGCCCGTCACCGTACAGTACACCTTGCCCTACCGTTAGCCAGAGGACTAACCCGTGTCCTACGGAATCACCCTGGATCCACACTTAGCCACACCCGAATCAAGCCCTACACCTGTTTCAAGTCCTAGGACTAACCGGAGCCCTCCCGTGACACCTGCCCCTAGCCCTCGGCCAACCCCTACGACTACAACTAATTCTAGGCGTAACATGAGCCCTAACACTAACACTGCCCGAAGGCCCCTGCCAACCACTAGCCCTTCACCTAACGCTACCCCGAGCACTCCCCCTCGCCCTAGGCCTACGCCTAGCACTACCTCTAGTCCTACCCCTACCCCTGGCACTACAGCTACCCCTACCCATAGGCACACTCCCATCCCTACCCCTAGCCACAGTTCCAACTCCTGGCCCTAGGCCTACTCCTAGGTTTACCTCGACACCCACCTCTTGCCCTATGCCTACCACAGCGCTACGCCTTCCGCTCCCACTAGCCCTAGCTCGGGGCTAGACCAACGCCCAGTGCTCACTCTAGTCCGAGGCCTAGCACTTGACCGTCGCCGACCAGTACACCTTGCCCTACCGTTAGCCAGAGCACTAACCCGTGTCCTACGGAATCACCCTGGACCCACCCTTTGCCACACCCGAATCCAGCCCTACACCTGTTCCGAGTCCTAGGACTAAACGGAGCCCTCCCGTGACACCTACCCCTAGCCCTCGGCCAACCCCTACCACTACCACTAATCCTAGGCCTAACATGAGCCCTAACACTAACACTGCCCGTGGGCCTCTGCCAACCCTTAGCACTTCACCTAACCCTACCCTGAGCACTCCCCCTCGCCCTAGGCCTACGCCTAGCAATACCTCCAGTCCTACCACTACCCCTGGCCCTACAGCTACCCTTAACCATAGGCCCACCCCCATCACTACCCGTAGCCACAGCTCCAACTCCTGGCCCTAGGACTACTCCTAGGTTTACCCCGACACCCACCTCTTGCCCTATGCCTACCCCAGCGCTACACCTACCACTCTCAGTAGCCCTAGCTCGTTCCCTAGACCAATGCCCAGTGCTCACTCTAGTCCGAGGCCTAGGACTTGCCCGTCGCCGACCAGTACACCTTGCCCTACCGTTAGCCAGAGCACTAACCCTGTCCTAAGGAATCACCCTGGACCCACTCTTAGCCACACCCGAATCCAGCCCTACACCTGTTCCGAGTCCTAGGACTAAACGGAGCCCTCCCGTGACACCTACCCCTAGCCCTCGGCCAACCACAACCACTACCACTAATCCTAGGCCTAACATGAGCCCTAACACTAACAATACCCGTGGGCCTCTGCCAATGACTATCCCTTCACCTATCCCTACCCCGAGCACTCCCCCTCGCCCTAGGCCTACGCCTACCACTACCTCTAGTCCTACCCCTACCCCTGGCCCTACAGCTACCCCTAACCATAGGCCCACCCCCATCCCTACCCCTAGCCACAGCTCCAACTCCTGGCCCTAGGCCTACTCCTAGGTTTACCCGACACCCACCTCTTGCCCTATGCCTACCCCAGCGCTACGCCTACCCCTCCCACTAGCCCTAGCTCGGCCCTAGACCAACGCCCAGTGCTCACTCTAGTCCGAAGCCTAGCATTTGCCCGTCCCCGACCAGTACACCTTGCCCTACCGTTAGCCAGAACACTAACCTGTGTACCACGAAATCACCCTGGACCCACCCTTAGCCACACCCGAAACCAGCCCTACAACTGTTCAGAGTCCTAGGACTAACCGGAGTACTCCTGTGACACCTAACCCTAGCCCTCGGCCAACCCCTACCACTACCACTAATCCTAGGTCTAAGATGAGCCCTAACAGTAACATTGCCCGTGGGCCTCTGCCAACCACTAGTCCTTCATCTACCCTTACCCGAGCACTCCCCCTAGCCCTAGGCTTACGCCTAGCACTACGTCTAGTCCTACCCCTACCCCTGGCCCTATAGCTACCTCTAAAAATAGGCCAACCCCAATCCCTACCCCTAGCCACAGCTCCAACTCCTGGCCCTAGGCCTACTCCTAGGTTTACCCCGACACCCACCTCTTGCCCTATGCCTACCCCAGCGCTACGCCTACCGCTCCCACTAGCCCTAGCTCGGGCCCTAGACCAACGCGCAGTGCTCACTCTAGTCCGAAGCCTAGCATTTGCCTGTCCCCGACCAGTACACCTTGCCCTACCGTTAGCCAGAGCACTAACCCGTGTCCTACGTTATCACCCTGTACCCACCCTTAGCCACACCCGAATCCAGCCCTACACCTGTTCCGAGTCCTAAAACTATATGTAGCCCTCCCGTGACACCTACCCCTAGCCCTCAGCCAACCCCTACCACTACCACTAATCCTAGGCCTAACATGAGCCCTAACACTAACAATGCCCGTGGGCCTCTGACAACCACTAGCACTTCACCTAACCCTACCCCGAGAACTCACCCTCGCCCTAGGCCTACGCCTAGCACTACCTCTAGTCCTACCCCTACCCCTGGCCCTACAGCTACCCCTAACCATAGGCCCACCCCCATCACTACCCCTAGCCACAGCTCCAACTCCTGGCCCTAGGCCTTCTCTTAGGTTTACCCGTACACCCACCTCTTGCCCTATGCGTACCCCAGCGCTACACCTACCGCTCCCACTAGTTCTAGCTCGGCCCTAGACTAACGCCCATTGCTCACTCTAGTCCGAGGTCTAGCATTTGCCCGTCCCCGACCAGTACACCTTGCCCTACCGTTAGCCAGAGCACTAACCCGTGTCCTACGGAATCACCCTGGACCCACCCTTAGCCACACCCGAATCCAGCCGTACACCTGTTCCGAGTCCTAGGACTAAACGGAGCCCTCCCGTGACACCCACACCTAGCCCTCGGCCAACCCCTACCACTACCAGTAATCCTAGGCCTAACATGAGCCATAACACTAACACTGCCCGTGAGCCTCTGCCAACCACTAGCCCTTCACCTAATCCTACCCCGAGCACTACCCCTCGCCCTAGGCCTACGCCTAGCCCTACCTCTAGTCCTACCCCTACCCCTGGCCCTACAGCTACCCCTACTCATAAGCCCACCCCCATCCCTACCCCTAGCCACAGCTCCAACTCCTGGCCCTAGGCCTACTCCTAGGTTTACACCGACATCCACCTCTTGCCCTATGCCTACCCCAGCGCTACGCCTACCGCTCTCACTAGCCCTAGCTCCTGCCCTAGACCAACGCCCAGTGCTCACTCTAGTCCGAGGCCTAGCACTTGCTCGTCGCCGACCAGTACACCTTGCCCTACCGTTAGCCAGAACACTAACCTGTGTCCCACGAAATCACCCTGGACCCACCCTTAGCCACACCCGAAACCAGCCCTACACCTGTTCCGA
The DNA here is from genome assembly GCF_964194185.1 of Rhinolophus hipposideros. Lineage (NCBI taxonomy): Eukaryota > Metazoa > Chordata > Mammalia > Chiroptera > Rhinolophidae > Rhinolophus > Rhinolophus hipposideros. The sequence continues at coordinate 536,210 of NW_027669498.1, forward strand.
GTCCTAGGACTAACCGGAGCCCTCCCGTGACACCTACCCCTAGCCCTCGGCCATCCCCTACCACTACCACTAATCATAGTCCTAACATGAGCCCTAACACTAACAGTGCCCGTGGGCCTCTGCCAACCACTAGCACTTCACCTAACCCTACCCCGAGCACTCCCCCTCGCCCTAGGCCTACGCCTAGCACTACCTCTAGTTTTACCCCTAACCCTGGCCCTACATCTACCCCTAACAATAGGCCCACCCCCATCACTAACCCTAGCCACAGCTCCAACTTCTGGGGCTAGGACTACTCCTAGGTTTACCCCGACACCCACCTCTTGCCCTATGCCTACCCCAGCGCTACACCTACCACTCTGGGTAGCCCTAGCTCGGGCCCTAGACCAATGCCCAGTGCTCACTCTAGTCCGAGGCGTAGCACTTGCCCGTCGCCGTCCAGTACACCTTGCCCTACCTTTAGCCAGAGCACTAACCCGTGTCCTACGGAATCACCCTGGACCCACCCTTAGCCACACCTGAATCCAGCCCTACACCTGTTCCGAGTCCTAAGACTATACGTAGCCCTCCCGTGACACCTCCCTTTAGCCCTCGGCCAACCCCTACCACTACCACTAATCCTAGCCCTAACATGAGCCCATACACTAACAATGCCCGTGGGCCTCTGCCAACCACTAGCACTTCACCTAACCCTACCTCGAGCACTCACCCTCGCCCTAGGCCTACGCCTACCACTACCTCTAGTCCTACCCCTAACCCTGGCCCTACAGCTACCCCTAACCATAGGCCCACCCCCATCTCTACCCCTAGCCACAGCTCCAACTCCTGGCCCTAGGCCTACTCTTAGGTTTACCCCGACACCCACCTCTTGCCCTATGCCTACCCCAGCGCTACACCTACCGCTCCCACTGGCCCTAGCTCGGGCCCTAGACCAACGCCCAGTGCTCACTCTAGTCCGAGGCCTAGCATTTGCCCGTCCCCGACCAGTACACCTTGCCCTACCGTTAGCCAGAGCACTAACTCGTGTCCTACGGAATCACCCTGGACCCACCCTTAGCCACACCCGAATGCAGCCCTACACCTGTTCCGAGTCCTAGGAGTAAAAGGAGCCCTCCCGTGACACCTACCCCTAGCCCTCGGCCAACCCCTACCACTACCACTAATCCTAGGCCTAACATGAGCCCTAACACTAACACTGCCCGTGGGTCTCTGCCAACCACTAGCACTTCACCTAACCATACCCCGAGCACTCCCCCTCGCCCTAGGCGTACGCCTAGCACTACCTCTAGTCCTACCACTACCCCTGGCCCTACAGCTACCCCTAACCATAGGCCCACACCCATCACTACCCCTAGCCACAGCTCCAACTCCTGGCCCTAGGACTACTCCTAGGTTTACCCCGACACCCACCTCTTGCCCTATGCCTACCCCAGCGCTACACTTACCACTCTCAGTAGCCCTAGCTCGGGCCCTAGACCTATGCCCAGTGCTCTCTCTAGTCCGAGGCCTAGCACTTGCCCGTCGCCGACCAGTACACCTTGCCCTACCGTTAGCCAGAGCACTAACCCTGTCCTAAGGAATCACCCTGGACCCACTCTTAGCCACACCCGAATCCAGCCCTACACCTGTTCCGAGTCCTAGGACTAAACAGAGCCCTCCCGTGACACCTACCCCTAGCCCTCGGCCAACCCCAACCACTACCACTAATCCTAGGCCTAACATGAGCCCTAACACTAACAATACCCGTGGGCCTCTGCCAATGACTATCCCTTCACCTATCCCTACCCCGAGCACTCCCCCTCGCCCTAGGCCTACGCCTACCACTACCTCTAGTCCTACCCCTACCCCAGGCCCTACAGCTACCCCTAACCATAGGCCCACCCCCATCCCTACCCCTAGCCACAGCTCCAACTCCTGGCCCTAGGCCTACTCCTAGGTTTACCCGACACCCACCTCTTGCCCTATGCCTACCCCAGCGCTACGCCTACCCCTCCCACTAGCCCTAGCTCGGCCCTAGACCAACGCCCAGTGCTCACTCTAGTCCGAAGCCTAGCATTTGCCCGTCCCCGACCAGTACACCTTGCCCTACCGTTAGCCAGAACACTAACCTGTGTACCACGAAATCACCCTGGACCCACCCTTAGCCACACCCGAAACCAGCCCTACAACTGTTCAGAGTCCTAGGACTAACCGGAGTCCTCCTGTGACACCTACCCCTAGCCCTCGGCCAACCCCTACCACTACCACTAATCCTAGGTCTAACATGAGCCCTAACAGTAACATTGCCCGTGGGCCTCTGCCAACCACTAGTCCTTCATCTAACCTTACCCGAGCACTCCCCCTAGCCCTAGGCTTACGCCTAGCACTACGTCTAGTCCTACCCCTACCCCTGGCCCTACAGCTACCTCTAAAAATAGGCCAACCCCAATCCCTACCCCTAGCCACAGCTCCAACTCCTAGCCCTAGGCCTACTCCTAGGTTTTCCCCGACACCCACCTCTTGCCCTATGCCTACCCCAGCGCTACGCCTACCGCTCCCACTAGCCCTAGCTCGGGCCCTAGACCAACGCGCAGTGCTCACTCTAGTCCGAAGCCTAGCATTTGCCTGTCCCCGACCAGTACACCTTGCCCTACAGTTAGCCAGAGCACTAACCCGTGTCCTACGGAATCACCCTGGACCCACCCTTAGCCACACCCGAATCCAGCCCTACACCTGTTCTGAGTCCTAGGACTAAACGGAGCCCTCCTTGACACCTACCCCTAGCCCTCGGCCAACCCCTACCACTACCACTAATCCTAGGCCTAACATGAGCCCTAACAATAACACTGCCCGTGGGCCTCTGCCAACCACTAGCCCTTCACCTAACCCTACCCCAGGCACTCCCCCTCGCCCTAGGCCTACGCCTAGCACTACCTCTAGTCCTACCCCCTACCCCTGGCACTACAGCTACCCCTAACCATAGGCCCACCCTCATCACTACCCCTAGCCACAGCTCCAAATCCTGGCCCTAGGCCTTCTCCTAGGTTTACCTCGACACCCACCTCTTGCCCTATGCCTACCCCAGCGCTACACCTACCACTCTCAGTAGCCCTAGCTCGGGCCCTAGACCAATGCCCAGTGCTCACTCTAGTCCGAGGCCTAGCACTTGCCCGTTGCCGAGAAGTACACCTTGCCCTACCGTTAGCCAGAGCACTAACCCGTGTCCTACGGAATCATCCTGGACCCACCCTTAGCCACACCCGAATCCAGCCCTACACCTGTTCCGAGTCCTAAAACTATATGTAGCCCTCCCGTGACACCTACCCCTAGCCCTCAGCCAACCCCTACCACTACCACTAATCCTATGCCTAACATGAGCCCTAACACTAACACTGCCCGTGGGCCTCTGCCAACCACTAGCCCTTTACCTAACCCTACCCCGAGCACTCCCCCTCGCCCTAGGCCTACGCCTAGCACTACCTCTAGTCTAACCCTACCCCTGGCCCTACAGCTACACCTAACCATAGGCCCACCCCCACCCCTACCCCTAGCCACAGCTCCAACTCCTGGCCCTAGGCCTACTCTTAGGTTTACCCCGACACCCACCTCTTGCCCTATGCCTACCCCAGCGCTACACCTACCGCTCCCCCTGGCCCTAGCTCGGCCCTAGACCAACGCCCAGTGCTCACTCTAGTCCGAGGCCTAGCATTTGCCCGTCCCCGACCAGTACACCTTGCCCTACCGTTAGCCAGAGCACTAACTCGTGTCCTACGGAATCACCCTGGACCCACCCTTAGCCACACCCGAATCCAGCCCTACACCTGTTCCGAGTCCTAGGACTAAACGGAGCCCTCCCGTGACACCTACCCCTAGCCCTCTGCCAACCCCTACCACTACCACTAATCCTAGGCCTAACATGAGCCCTAACACTAACACTGCCCGTGGGTCACTGCCAACCACTAGCACTTCACCTAACCATACCCCGAGCACTCCCCCTCGCCCTAGGCGTACGCCTAGCACTACCTCTAGTCCTACCACTACCCCTGGCCCTACAGCTTCCCCTAACCGTAGGCCCACACCCATCACTACCTCTAGCCACAGCTCCAACTCCTGGCCCTAGGACTACTCCTAGGTTTACCCCGACACCCACCTCTTGCCCTATGCCTACCCCAGCGCTACACTTACCACTCTCAGTAGCCCTAGCTCGGGCCCTAGACCTATGCCCAGTGCTCACTCTAGTCCGAGGCCTAGCACTTGCCCGTCGCCGACCAGTACACCTTGCCCTACCGTTAGCCAGAACACTAACCTGTGTCCCACGATATCACACTGTACCCACCCTTAGCCACACCCGAAACCAGCCCTACACCTATTCCGAGTCCTAGGACTAACCGGAGTCCTCCCGTGACACATACCCCTAACCCTCAGCCAACCCCTACCACTACCACTAATCCTAGGCCTAACATGAGCCCTAACACTAACAATACCCGTGGGCCTCTGCCAACCAGTAGCCCTTCACCTAACCCTACCCCGAGCACTCCCGCTCGCCCTAGGCCTACGCCTAGCACTACCTCTAGTCCTAATCCTACCCCTGGCCCTACAGCTACACCTAACCATAGGCCCACCCCCATCCCTACCCCTAGCCACAGCTCCAACTCCTGGCCCTAGGCCCACTCCTAGTTTTACCCCGACACCCACCTCTTGCCCTATGCCTACCACAGCGCTACGCCTACCGCTCGACTAGCCCTAGCTCGGGGCTAGACAAACGCCCAGTGCTCACTCTAGTCCGAGGCCTAGCACTTGACCGTCGCCGACCAGTACAACTTGCCCTACCGTTAGCCAGAGCACTAACCTGTGTTTTACAGAATCACCCTGGACCCACCCTTAGCCACACCCGAATCCAGCCCTACACCTTTTCCGAGTCCTAGGACTAAACGGAGCCCTCCCGTGACACCTACCCTAGCCCTCGGCCAACCCCTACCACTACCACTAATCCTAGGCCTAACATGAGCCCTAACACTAACACTGCCCGTGGGCCTCTGCCAACCACTAGCACTTCACCTAACCATACCCCGAGCACTCCCACTCGCCCTAGCCCTACGCCTAGCACTACCTCTAGTCCTACCCCTACCCCTGGCCCTACAGCTACCCCTAACCATAGGCCCACACCCATCACTACCCCTAGCCACAGCTCCAACTTCTGGCCCTAGCACTATTTCTAGGTTTACCCTGACACCCAACTCTTGCCCTATGCCTACCCCAGCGCTACACCTACCACTCTCAGTAGCCCTAGCTCGGGCCCTAGACCAATGCCCAGTGCTCACTCTAGTCCGAGGCATAGCACTTGCCCGTCGCCGACCAGTACACCTTGCCCTACCATTAGCCAGAGCACTAACCCGTGTCCTACGGAATCACCCTGGACCCACCCTTAGCCACACCTGAATCCAGTCCTACACCTGTTCCGAGTCCTAAGACTATACGTAGCCCTCCCGTGACACCTACCCCTAGCCCTCGGCCAACCCCTACCACTACCACTAATCCTAGGCCTAACATGAGCCCTAACACTAACACTGCCCGTGGGCCTCTGCCAACCACTAGCCCTTCACCTAACCCTACCCCGAGCTATCCCCCTCGCCCTAGGACTATGCCTAGCACTACCTCTAGTCCTACCCCTACCCCTGGCCCTACAGCTACAACTAACCATAGGCCCACCCCCATCCCTAACCCTAGCCACAGCTCCAACTCCTGGCCCTAGGCCTACTCCTAGGTTTACCCCGACACCCACCTCTTGCCCTATGCCTACCCCAGCGCTACACCTACCGCTCCCATTAGCCCTAGCTCGGCTCTAGACCAACGCCCAGTGCTCACTCTAGTCCGAAGCCTAGCATTTGCTCTTCCCCGACCAGTTCACCTTGCCCTACCGTTAGCAAGAACACTAACCTGTGTCCCACGAAATCACCCTGGACCCACCCTTAGCTACACCAGAAACCAGCCCTACAGCTGTTCCGTGTCCTAGGACTAACCGGAGTTTTCCCGTGACACCTACTCCTAACCCTCGGCCAACCCCTACCACTACCACTAATCCTAGGCCTAACATGAGCTCTAACCCTAACACTGCCCGTGGGCCTCTGCCAACCACTAGCCCTTCACCTAATCCTACCCCGAGCACTACCCCTCGCCCTAGGCCTACGCCTATCACTACGTCTAGTCCTACCTCTACCCCTGGCCCTACAACTACCCCTACCCATAGGCCCACCCCCATCCCTACCCCTAGCAACAATTCCAACTCCTGGCCCTAGGCCTACTCCTCGGTTTACCCCGACACCCAACTCTTGCCCTATGCCTACGCCAGCGCTACGCCTACCGCTCCCACTAGCCCTAGCTCGGGACCTAGACCAACGCCCAGTGCTCACTCGAGTCCGAGGCCTAGCACTTGCCCGTCGCCGACCAGTACACCTTGCCCTACCGTTAGCCAGAGCACTAACCCGGGTCCTACGGAATCACCCTGGACCCACCCTTAGTCACACCCGAATCCAGCCCGACACCTGTTCCGAGTCCTAGGACTAAACGGAGCCCTCCCTTGACACCTAACCCTAGCCCTCGGCCAACCCCTACCACTACCACTAATCCTAGGCCTAATATGAGCCCTAACACTAACACTGCCCGTGGGCCTCTGCCAACCCTTAGCAATTCACCTAACCCTACCCTGAGCACTCCCCCTCGTCCTAGGCCTACGCCTAGCACTACCTCTAGTCCTACCCTTACCCCTGGCCCTACAGCTACCCTTAACCATAGGCCCACCCCCATCACTACCCCTAGCCACAGCTCCAACTCCTGGCCCTAGGACTACTTTTAGGTTTACCCCGACACCCACCTCTTGCCCTATGCCTACCCCAGCGCTACACCTACCACTCTCAGTAGCCCTAGGTCGTTCCCTAGACCAATGCCCAGTGCTCACTCTAGTCCGAGGCCTAGCACTTGCCCGTCGCCCACCAGTACACCTTGCCCTACCGTTAGTCAGAGCACTAACCCTGTCCTAAGGAATCATCCTGGACCCACTCTTAGCCACACCCGAATCCAGCCCTACACCTGTTCCGAGTCCTAGGACTAAACGGAGCCCTCCCGTGACACCTATCCTTAGCCCTCGGCCAACCCCTACCACTACCACTAATCCTAGGCCTAACATGAGCCCTAACACTAACAATATCCGTGGGCCTCTGCCAATGACTATCCCTTCACCTATCCCTATCCCGAGCACTCTCCCTCGCCCTAGGCCTACGCCTACCACTACCTCTAATCCTACCCCTACCCCTGGCCTTAGAGCTACCCCTAACCATAGATCCACCCAAATCCCTACCCCTAGCCACAGCTCCAACTCCTGGCCCTAGGCCTACTCCTAGGTTTACCCCGACACACACCTCTTGCCCTATGCCTACCCCAGCGCTACGCCTACCCCTCCCACTAGCCCTAGCTCGGCCCTAGACCAACGCCCAGTGCTCACTCTAATCCGAAGCCTAGCATTTGCCCGTCCCCGACCAGTACACCTTGCCCTACCGTTAGCCAGAAAACTAACCTGTGTACCACGAAATCACCCTGGACCCACCCTTAGCCACACCCGAAACCAGCCCTACAACTGTTCCAAGTCCTAGGACTAACCGGAGTCCTCCTGTGACACCTACCCCTAGCCCTCGGCCAACCCCTACCACTACCACTAATTCTAGGCCTAACATGAGCCCTAACAATAACACTGCCCGTGGGCCTCTGCCAACCACTAGCCCTTCACCTAACCCTATCCCAGGCACTCCCCTTCGCCCTAGGCCTACGCCTAGCACTACCTCTAGTCCTACCCCTACCCCTGGCCCTACAGCTACCCCTAACCATAGGCCCACCCCCATCACTACCCCTAGCCACAGCTCCAACTCCTGGCCCTAGGACTACTCCTAGGTTTACCCCGACACCCACCTCTTGCCCTATGCCTACCCCAGCGCTACACCTACCACTCTCAGTAGCCCTAGCTCGGTCCCTAGACCAATGCCCAATGCTCACTCTAGTCTGAGGCCTAGCACTTGCCCGTCGCCGACCAGTACACCTTGCCGTACCGTTAGCCACAGGACTAACCCGTGTCCTACGGAATCACCCTGGACCCACCCTTAGCCACACCCGAATCCAGCCCTACACCTGTTCCGAGTCCTAAGACTATACGTAGCCCTCCCGTGACACCTACACCTAGCCCTCAGCCAACCCCTACCACTACCACTAATCCTAGGCCTAACATGAGCCCTAACACTAACAATGCCCGTGGGCCTCTGCCAACCACTAGCCCTTCACCTAACCCTATCCCAGGCACTCCCCTTCGCCCTAGGCCTACGCCTAGCACTACCTCTAGTCCTACCCCTACCCCTGGCCCTACAGCTACCCCTAACCATAGGCCCACCCCCATCACTACCCCTAGCCACAGCTCCAACTCCTGGCCCTAGGCCTACTCCTAGGTTTAACCCGACACCCACCTCTTGCCCTATGCGTACCACAGCGCTACGCCTAACGCTCCCAGTAGCCCTAGCTCGGGTCCTAGACCAACACCCAGTGCTCACTCTAGTCCGAGGCCCGCACTTGCCCGTCACCGACCAGTACACCTTGCCCTACCGTTAGACAGAGCACTAACCCTGTCCTAAGGAATCACCCTGGACCCACTCTTAGCCACACCCGAATCCAGCCCTACACCTGTTCCGAGTCCTAGGACTAAAGGGAGCCCTCCCGTGTCACCTACCCCTAGCCCTCGGCCAACCCCTACCACTACCACTAATCCTAGGCCTAACATGAGCCCTAACACTAACAATACCCGGGGGCCTTCGCCAATGACTATCCCTTCACCTATCCCTACCCCGAGCACTCCCCCTCGCCCTAGGCCTACGCCTAGCACTACCTCTAGTCCTACCCCTACCCCTGGCCCTACAGCTACCCCTAACCATAGGCCCACCCCCATCCCTACCCCTAGCCACAGCTCCAACTCCTGGCCCTAGGCCTACTCCTAGGTTTACCCCAACACCCACGTCTTGCCCTATGCCTAGCCCAGTGCTACGCCTACCAATCCCACTAGCCCTAGCTAGGCCCTAGACCAACGCCCAGTGCTCACTCTAGTCCGAAGCCTAGCATTTGCCCGTCCCCGACCAGTACACCTTGCCCTACCGTTAGCCAGAGCAGTAACCCGTGTCCTACGGAATCACCCTGGACCCACCCTTAGCCACACTCGAATCCAGCCCTACACCTGTTCCGAGTCCTAGGACTAAACGGAGCCCTCCCATGACACCTACACCTAACCCTCGGCCAACCCCTACCACTACCACTAATCCTAGGCCTAACATGAGCCCTAACACTAACACTGCCCGTGGGCCTCTGCCAACCACTATCCCTTCACCTAATCCTACCCCGAGCACTTCCCATCGCCCTAGGCCTACGCCTAGCACTACCTCTAGTCCTACTCCTACCCCTGCCCCTACAGCTACCCCTAGCCATAGGCCCACCCCCATCCCTACCCTTAGCCACAGATCCAAATCCTTGCACTAGGCCTACTCCTAGGTTTACCCCGACACCCACTTCTTGCCCTAAGCCTACCCCAGCGCTACGCCTACCGCTCTTACTAGCCCTAGCTCGGGCCCTAGACCAACGCCCAGTGTTCATTCTAGTCCGAGGCGTATCACTTGCCTGTCGCCGACCAGTACACCTTGCCCTACCGTTAGCCAGAACACTAACCTGTGTCCCAAGAAATCACCCTGGACCCACGCTTAGCCACACACGAAACCAGCCCTACACCTGTTCCGAGTACTAGGACTAACCGAAGTCCTCCCGTGACACCTACCCCTAACCATCGGCCAACCCCTACCACTACCACTAATCCTAGGCCTAACATTAGCCCTAACACTAACACTGCCCGTGGGCCTCTGCCACCACTAGCCCTTCACCTAATCCTACCCCTGGCACTACCCCTCGCCCTAGGCCTACGCCTAGCACTACCTCTAGTCCTACCCTACCCCTGGCCCTACAGCTACCCCTAACCATAGGCCCACCCCCATCACTACCCCTAGCCACAGCTCCAACATCTGGCCCTAGGCCTACTCCTAGGTTTACCCCGAAACCCACCTCTTGCCCTATGCCTACCCCAGCGCTACACCTACCATCCCAGTAGCCCTAGCTCAGGCCCTAGACCAACGCCCAGTGCTCACTCTAGTTCGAGGCCTACAACTTGCCCGTCGCCGACCAGTACACCTTGCCCTACCGTTAGCCAGAGCACTAACCCGTGTCCTACGGAATCACCCTGGACCCACCCTTAGCCACACCCGAATCCAGCCCTACACCTGTTCCGAGTCCTAAAACTAAACGGAGCCCTCCCGTGACACCTACCCCTAGCCCTCGGCCAACCCCTACCACTACCACTAATCCTAGGCCTAACATGAGCCCTAACACTAACACTGTTTGTGGGCATCTGCCAACCACTATCCCTTCACCTAACCCTACCCCGAGCACTCCCCCTCGCCCTAGGCCTACGCCTATCACTACCTCTAGTCCTACCCCTACCCCTGGCCCTACAGCTACCCCTAACCATAGGCTCACCCCCATCCCTACCCCTAGCCACAGCTCCAACTCCTGGCCGTAGGCCTACTCCTAGGTTTACCCCGACACCCACCTCTTGCCCTATGCCTACCCCAGCGCTATACCTACTGCTCCAACTAGCCCTAGCTCGGCCCTAGACCAACGCCCAGTGCTCACTCTAGTCCGAAGCCTAGCATTTGCCCGTCCCCGACCAGTACACCTTGCCCTACCGTTAGCCAGAACACTAACCTGTGTCCCACGAAATCACCCTGGACCCACGCTTAGCCACACCCGAAACCAGCCCTACAACTGTTCCGAGTCCTGGGACTAACCGGAGTCCTCCCGTGACAACTAACACTAGCCCTCGGCCAACCCCTACCACTACCACTAATCCTAGACCTAATATGAGCCCTAACACTAACACTGCCCGTAGGCCTCTGCCAACCACTAGCCCTTCACCTAATCCTACCCCGAGCACTACCCCTCGCCCTAGGCCTACACCCAGCACTACCTCTAGTCCTACCCCTACACCTGGCCCTACAGCTACCCCTACCCATAGGCCCAGCCCCATCCCTACACCTAGCCACAGCTCCAACTCCTGGCCCTAGGCCTACTCTTAGGTTTTCCCCGACACCCACCTCTTGCCCTATGCCTACCCCAGCGCTACGCCTACCGCTCCCACTAGCCCTAGCTCGGGACCTAGACCACCCCCCAGTGCTCAGTCTAGTCCGAGGCCTAGCACTTGCCCGTCGCCGACCAGTACACCTTGCCCTACCGTTAGCCAGAGCACTAACCCGTGTCGTACGGAATCACCTTGGACCCACCCTTAGCCACACCCGAATCCAGCCCTACACCTGTTCCGAGTCCTAGGACTAAATGAAGCCCTCCCTTGACACCTACCCCTAGCCCTCGGCCAACCCCTACCACTACCACTAATCCTAGGCTTAACATGAGCCTTAACACTAACACTGCCCGTGGGCCTCTGCCAACCACTAGCCCTTCACCTAACCCTAACCCGAGCACTCCCCCTCGCCCTAGGTCTACGCCTAGCACTACCTCTAGTCCTACCCCTACCCCTGGCTTTACAGCTACACCTAACCATAGGCCCACCCCCATCCCTACCCCTAGCCACAGCTCCAACTCCTGGCCCTAGGCCTACACCTAGGTTTACCACGACACCCACCTCTTGACCTATGCCTACCCCAGCGCTACACCTACCATCCCAGTAGCCCTAGCTCAGGCCCTAGACCAACGCCCAGTGCTCACTCTAGTCCGAGGCCTAGCACTTGCCCGTCTCCGACCAGTACACCTTGCCCTACCTTTAGCCAGAGCACTAACACGTGTCCTACGGAATCACCCTGGACCCACCCTTAGCCACACCCGAATCCAGCCCTACACGTGTTCCGAGTCCTAGGACTAAACGTAGCCCTCCCGTGACACCTACCCTTAGCCCTCGGCCAACCCCTACCACTACCACTAATCCTAGGCCTAACATGAGCCCTAACACTAACACTGTTTGTGGGCATCTGCCAACCACTATCCCTTCACCTAACCCTACCTTGAGCACTCCCCCTCGCCCTAGGCCTACGCCTAGCACTACCTCTAGTCCTACCCCTACCCCTGGCCCTACAGCTACCCCTAGCCATAGGCCCACCCCCATCCCTACCCCTAGCCACAGATCCAAATCCTTGCACTAGACCTACTCCTAGGTTTACCCCGACACCCACTTCTTGCCCTAAGCCTACCCCAGCGCTACGCCTACCGCTCTTACTAGCCCTAGCTCGGGCCCTAGACCAACGCCCAGTGCTCATTCTAGTCCGAGGCGTATCACTTGCCTGTCGCCGACCAGTACACCTTGCCCTACCGTTAGCCAGAACACTAACCTGTGTCCCAAGAAATCACCCTGGACCCACGCTTAGCCACACCCGAAACCAGCCCAACACCTGTTCCGAGTACTAGGACTAACCGAAGTCCTCCCGTGACACCTACCCCTAACCATCGGCCAACCCCTACCACTACCACTAATCCTAGGCCTAACATTAGCCCTAACACTAACACTGCCCGTGGGCATCTGCCACCACTAGCCCTTCACCTAATCCTACCCCTGGCACTACCCCTCGCCCTAGGCCTACGCCTAGCACTACCTCTAGTCCTACCCCTACCCCTGGCCCTACAGCTACCCCTAACCATAGGCCCACCCCCATCACTACCCCTAGCCACAGCTCCAACATCTGGCCCTAGGCCTACTCCTAGGTTTACCCCGAAACCCACCTCTTGCCCTAAGAAAACCCCAGCGCTACACCTACCATCCCAGTAGCCCTAGCTCAGGCCCTAGACCAACGCCCAGTGCTCACTCTAGTCCGAGGCCTAGCACTTGCCCGTCGCCGAACAGTACACCTTGCCCTACCGTTAGCCAGAGCACTAACCCGTGTCGTACGGAATCACCTTGGACCCACCCTTAGCCACACCCGAATCCAGCCCTATACCCGTTCCGAGTCCTAGGACTAAACGGAGCCCTCTTTTGACACCTACCCCTAGCCCTCGGCCAACCCTTACCACTACCACTAATCCTAGGCCTAACATGAGCCCTAACACTAACACTGTTTGTGGGCATCTGCCAACCACTATCCCTTCACCTAACCCTACCCCGAGCACTCCCCCTTGCCCTAGGCCTACGCCTAGCACTACCTCTAGTCCTACCCCTACCCCTGGCCCTACAGCTACCCCTAACCATAGGCCCACCCCCATCACTACCCCTAGCCACAGCTCCAACTCCTGGCCCTAGGCATACTCCTAGGTTAACCCCGACACCCACCTCTTGTCCTATGCGTATACCAGTGCTACGCCTACCGCTCCCAGTAGCCCTAGCTCGGACCCTAGACCAACACCCAGTGGTCACTCTAGTCCGAAACCTAGCACTTGCCCGTCACCGACCAGTACACCTTGCCCTACCGTTAGCCAGGGCACTAACCTGTGTCCTACGGAATCACCCTGGACCCACCCTTAGCCAAACCCGAATCCAGCCCTACACCTGTTCCGAGTCCTAGGACTAAACGGAGCCCTCCCTTGACACCTACTTCTAGCCCTCGGCCAACCCCTACCACTACCACTAATCCTACGGCTAACATGAGCCCTAACACTAACACTGCCCGTGGGCCTCTGCCAACCACTAGCCCTTCACCTAAACCTACCCCGAGCACTCCTCCTCGCCCTAGGACTACGCCTAGCACTACCTCTAGTCCTACCCCTACATTTGGCCCAACAGCTACAACTAACCATAGGCCCAACCCATCCCTACCCCTAGCCACAGCTCCAACTCCTGGCCGTAGGCCTACTCCTAGGTTTACCCCGACACCCACCTCTTGCCCTATGCCTACCCCAGCGCTACACCTACTGCTCCAACTAGCTTTAGCTCGGCCCTAGACCAACGCCCAGTGCTCACTCTAGTCCGAAGCCTAGCATTTGCCCGTCCCCGACCAGTACACCTTGCCCTACCGTTAGCCAGAACACTAACCTGTGTCCCACGAAATCACCCTGGACCCACCCTTAGCCACACCCGAAACCAGCCCTACACCTGTTCCGAGTCCTACGACTAACCGGAGTTTTCCCGTGACACCTACCCCTAGCCCTCGGCCAACCCCGACCACTACCACTAATCCTAGGCCTAACATGAGCCCTAACACTAACAATGCCCGTGGGCCTCTGCCAACCACTAGCCCTTCACCTAATCCTGCCCCGAGCACTACCCCTCGCCCTAGGCCTACGCCCAACACTACCTCTAGTCCTACCCCTACCCCTGGCCCTACAGCTACCCCTAGCCATAGGCCCAGCCCCATCACTACACCTAGCCACAGCTCCAACTCCTGGCCCTAGGCCTACTCCTAGGTTTACCCCGACACCCACCTCTTGCCCTATGCCTACCCCATCGCTACGCCTACCGCTCCCACTAGCCCTAGTCGGGACCTAGACCACCCCCCAGTGCTCACTCTAGTCCGAGGCCTAGCACTTGCCCGTCGCCGACCAGTACACCTTGCCCTACCGTTAGCCAGAGCACTAACCCGTGTCCTACGGAATCACCTTGGACCCACCCTTAGCGACACCCGAATCCAGCCCTACACTTGTTCCGAGTCCTAGGACTAAACGGAGCCCTCCCGTGACACCTACACCTGCCCTCGGCCAACCCCTACCACTACCACTAATCCTAGGCCTTACCTGAGCCCTAACACTAACACTGCCCGTGGGTTTCTGCCAACCACTAGCACTTTACCTAACCCTACCCCGAGTACTCCCCCTCGCCCTAAGCCTAGGCCTAGCACTACCTCTAGTCCTACCCTACCCCTGGCCCTACAGCTACCCCTACCCATAGGCCCACCCCTATCCCTACCCCTAGCCACAGCTCCAACTCCTGGTTCTAGGCTTACTCCTAGGTTTACCGCGACAGCCACCTCTTGCCCTATGCCTACCCCAGCGATAAGCCTACCGCTCCTACTAGCCCTAGTCGCCCTAGACCAACGCCCAGTGCTCACTCTAGTCCGAAGCCTAGCATTTGCCCGTCCCGACCAGTACACCTTGCCCTACCGTTAGCCAGAACACTAACCTGTGTCCCACGAAATCACCCTGGACCAACCCTTAGCCACACCCGAAACCAGCCCTACAACTGTTCCGAGTCCTGGGACTAACCGGAGTCCTCCCGTGACAACTACCACTAGCCCTCGGCCAACCCCTACCACTACCACTAATCCTAGACCTAATATGAGCCCTAACACTAACACTGCCCGTAGGCCTCTGCCAACCACTAGCCCTTCACCTAATCCTACCCCGAGCACTACCCCTCGCCCTAGGCCTACGCCCAGCACTACCTCTAGTCCTACCCCTACACCTGGCCCTACAGCTACCCCTACCCATAGGCCCAGCCCCATCCCTACACCTAGTCACAGCTCCAACTCCTGGCCCTAGGCCTACTCTTAGGTTTTCCCCGACACCCACCTCTTGCCCTATGCCTACCCCAGCGCTACGCCTACAGCTCCCACTAGCCCGAGCTCGGGACCTAGACCACCCCCCAGTGCTCAGTCTAGTCCGAGGCCTAGCACTTGCCCGTCGCCGACCAGTACACCTTGCCCTACCGTTAGCCAGAGCACTAACCCGTGTCGTACGGAATCACCTTGGACCCACCCTTAGCCACACCCGAATCCAGCCCTACACCTGTTCCGAGTCCTAGGACTAAATGAAGCCCTCCCTTGACACCTACCCCTAGCCCTCGGCCAACCCCTACCACTACCACTAATCCTAGGCTTAACATGAGCCTTAACACTAACACTGCCCGTGGGCCTCTGCCAACAACTAGCCCTTCACCTAACCCTAATCCGAGCACTCCCCCTCGCCCTAGGTCTACGCCTAGCACTACCTCTAGTCCTACCCCTACCCCTGGCTTTACAGCTACACCTAACCATAGGCCCACCCCCATCCCTACCCCTAGCCACAGCTCCAACTCCTGGCCCTAGGCCTACACCTAGGTTTACCACGACACCCACCTCTTGACCTATGCCTACCCCAGCGCTACACCTACCATCCCAGTAGCCCTAGCTCAGGCCCTAGACCAACGCCCAGTGCTCACTCTAGTCCGAGGCCTAGCACTTGCCCGTCGCCGACCAGTACACCTTGCCCTACCGTTAGCCAGAGCACTAACACGTGTCCTACGGAATCACCCTGGACCCACCCTTAGCCACACCCGAATCCAGCCCTACACGTGTTCCGAGTCCTAGGACTAAACGGAGCCCTCCCGTGACACCTACCCTTAGCCCTCGGCCAACCCCTACCACTACCACTAATCCTAGGCCTAACATGAGCCCTAACACTAACACTGTTTGTGGGCATCTGCCAACCACTATCCCTTCAGCTAACCCTACCCCGAGCACTCCCCCTCGCCCTAGGCCTACGCCTAGCACTACCTCTAGTC
Source organism: Rhinolophus hipposideros (assembly GCF_964194185.1). NCBI lineage: Eukaryota > Metazoa > Chordata > Mammalia > Chiroptera > Rhinolophidae > Rhinolophus > Rhinolophus hipposideros. The sequence goes on from NW_027669498.1 coordinate 552,729, forward strand.
CTACTTCTACCCCTGGCCCTACAGCTACCCCTAACCATAGGCCCACCCCCATCACTACCCCTAGCCACAGCTCCAACTCCTGGCCCTAGGCATACTCCTAGGTTAACCCCGACACCCACCTCTTGCCCTATGCGTACCACAGCGCTACGCCTACCGCTCCCAGTAGCCCTAGCTCGGGCCCTAGACCAACACCCAGTGCTCACTCTAGTCCGAAGCCTAGCATTTGCCCGTCCCCGACCAGTACACCTTGCCCTACCGTTAGCCAGAACACTAACCTGTGTCCCACGAAATCACCCTGGACCCACCCTTAGCCACACCCGAAACCAGCCCTACACCTGTTCCGAGTCCTACGACTAACCGGAGTTTTCCCGTGACACCTACCCCTAACCCTCGGCCAACCCCTACCACTACCACTAATTCTAGTTCTAACATGAGTTATAACCCTAACACTGCCCGTGGGCCTCTGCCAACCACTAGCCCTTCACCTATTCCTACCCCGAGCACTACCCCTCGCCCTAGGCCTACGCATAGCACTACCTCTAGTCCTACCCCTACACCTGGCCCTACAGCTACAACTACCCATAGGCCCACCCCCATCCCTACCCCTAGCCACAGCTCCAACTCCTGGCCCTAGGCCTACTTTTAGGTTTACCCCGACACCCACCTCTTGCCCTATGCCTACCCCAGCGCTACGCCTACCGCTCCCACTAGCCCTAGCTCGGGACCTAGACCAACGCCCAGTGCTCACTCTAGTCCGAGGCCCAGCACTTGCCCGTCGCCGACCAGTACACCTTGCCCTACCGTTAGCCAGAGCACTAACCCGTGTCCTACGGAATCACCCTGGAACCACCCTTAGCCACACCCGAATACAGCCCTACACCTGTTCCGAATCCTGGGACTAAACGGAGCCCTCCCGTGACACCTACCCCTAGCCCTCGGCCAACCCCGACCACTACCACTAATCCTAGGCCTAACATGAGCCCTAACACTAACAATGCCCGTGGGCCTCTGCCAACCACTAGCCCTTCACCTAATCCTGCCCCGAGCACTACCCCTCGCCCTAGGCCTACGCCCAACACTACCTCTAGTCCTACCCCTACCCCTGGCCCTACAGCTACCCCTAGCCATAGGCCCAGCCCCATCACTACACCTAGCCACAGCTCCAACTCCTGGCCCTAGGCCTACTCCTAGGTTTACCCCGACACCCACCTCTTGCCCTATGCCTACCCCATCGCTACGCCTACCGCTCCCACTAGCCCTAGCTCGGGACCTAGACCACCCCCCAGTGCTCACTCTAGTCCGAGGCCTAGCACTTGCCCGTCGCCGACCAGTACACCTTGCCCTACCGTTAGCCAGAGCACTAACCCGTGTCCTACGGAATCACCTTGGACCCACCCTTAGCGACACCCGAATCCAGCCCTACACTTGTTCCGAGTCCTAGGACTAAACGGAGCCCTCCCGTGACACCTACACCCTGCCCTCGGCCAACCCCTACCACTACCACTAATCCTAGGCCTTACCTGAGCCCTAACACTAACACTGCCCGTGGGTTTCTGCCAACCACTAGCACTTTACCTAACCCTACCCCGAGTACTCCCCCTCGCCCTAAGCCTAGGCCTAGCACTACCTCTAGTCCTACCCTACCCCTGGCCCTACACCTACCACTACCCATAGGCCCACCCCTATCCCTACCCCTAGCCACAGCTCCAACTCCTGGTTCTAGGCTTACTCCTAGGTTTACCGCGACAGCCACCTCTTGCCCTATGCCTACCCCAGCGATAAGCCTACCGCTCCTACTAGCCCTAGTCGCCCTAGACCAACGCCCAGTGCTCACTCTAGTCCGAAGCCTAGCATTTGCCCGTCCCGACCAGTACACCTTGCCCTACCGTTAGCCAGAACACTAACCTGTGTCCCACGAAATCACCCTGGACCAACCCTTAGCCACACCCGAAACCAGCCCTACAACTATTCCGAGTCCTGGGACTAACCGGAGTCCTCCCGTGACAACTACCACTAGCCCTCGGCCAACCCCTACCACTACCACTAATCCTAGTCCTAATATGAGCCCTAACACTAACACTGCCCGTAGGCCTCTGCCAACCACTAGCCCTTCACCTAATCCTACCCCGAGCACTACCCCTCGCCCTAGGCCTACGCCCAGCACTACCTCTAGTCCTACCCCTACACCTGGCCCTACAGCTACCCCTACCCATAGGCCCAGCCCCATCCCTACACCTAGTCACAGCTCCAACTCCTGGCCCTAGGCCTACTCTTAGGTTTTCCCCGACACCCACCTCTTGCCCTATGCCTACCCCAGCGCTACGCCTACCGCTCCCACTAGCCCGAGCTCGGGACCTAGACCACCCCCCAGTGCTCAGTCTAGTCCGAGGCCTAGCACTTGCCCGTCGCCGACCAGTACACCTTGCCCTACCGTTAGCCAGAGCACTAACCCGTGTCGTACGGAATCACCTTGGACCCACCCTTAGCCACACCCGAATCCAGCCCTACACCTGTTCCGAGTCCTAGGACTAAATGAAGCCCTCCCTTGACACCTACCCCTAGCCCTCGGCCAACCCCTACCACTACCACTAATCCTAGGCTTAACATGAGCCTTAACACTAACACTGCCCGTGGGACTCTGCCAACCACTAGCCCTTCACCTAACCCTAATCCGAGCACTCCCCCTCGCCCTAGGTCTACGCCTAGCACTACCTCTAGTCCTACCCCTACCCCTGGCTTTACAGCTACACCTAACCATAGGCCCACCCCCATCCCTACCCCTAGCCACAGCTCCAACTCCTGGCCCTAGGCCTACACCTAGGTTTACCACGACACCCACCTCTTGACCTATGCCTACCCCAGCGCTACACCTACCATCCCAGTAGCCCTAGCTCAGGCCCTAGACCAACGCCCAGTGCTCACTCTAGTCCGAGGCCTAGCACTTGCCCGTCGCCGACCAGTACACCTTGCCCTACCGTTAGCCAGAGCACTAACACGTGTCCTACGGAATCACCCTGGACCCACCCTTAGCCACACCCGAATCCAGCCCTACACGTGTTCCGAGTCCTAGGACTAAACGGAGCCCTCCCGTGACACCTACCCTTAGCCCTCGGCCAACCCCTACCACTACCACTAATCCTAGGCCTAACATGAGCCCTAACACTAACACTGTTTGTGGGCATCTGCCAACCATTATCCCTTCAGCTAACCCTACCCCGAGCACTCCCCCTCGCCCTAGGCCTACGCCTACCACTACCTCTAGTCCTACTTCTACCCCTGGCCCTACAGCTACCCCTAACCATAGGCCCACCCCCATCACTACCCCTAGCCACAGCTCCAACTCCTGGCCCTAGGCATACTCCTAGGTTAACCCCGACACCCACCTCTTGCCCTATGCGTACCACAGCGCTACGCCTACCGCTCCCAGTAGCCCTAGCTCGGGCCCTAGACCAACACCCAGTGGTCACTCTAGTCCGAAACCTAGCACTTGCCCGTCACCGACCAGTATACCTTGCCCTACCGTTAGCCAGGGCACTAACGTGTGTCCTACGGAATCACCCTGGACCCACCCTTAGCCAAACCCGAATCCAGCCCTACACCTGTTCCGAGTCCTAGGACTAAACGGAGCCCTCCCTTGACACCTACCCCTAGCCCTCGGCCAACCCCTACCACTACCACTAATCCTACGGCTAACATGAGCTCTAACACTAACACGGCCCGTGGGCCTCTGCCAACCACTAGTCCTTCACATAAACCTACCCCGAGCACTCCCCCTCGCCCTAGGACTACGCCTAGCACTACCTCTAGTCCTACCCCTACACCTGGCCCTACAGCTACAACTAACCATAGGCCCACCCCCATCCCTACCCCTAGCCACAGCTCCAACTCCTGGCCCTAGGCCTACTCCTAGGTTTACCTCGACACCCACCTCTTGCCCTATGCCTACCCCAGCGCTACACCTACCACTCTCAGTAGCCCTAGCTCGGGCCCTAGACCAATGCCCAGTGCTCACTCTAGTCCGAGTCCTAGCACTTGCCCGTCGCCGACCAGTACACCTTGCCCTACCGTTAGCCAGAGCACTAACCCGTGTCCTACGGAATCACCCTGGACCCACCCTTAGCCACACCCGAATCCAGCCCTACACCTGTTCCGAGTCCTAAGACTATATGTAGCCCTCCCGTGACACCTACCCCTAGCCCTAAGCCAACCCCTACCACTACCACTAATCCTAGGCCTAACATGAGCCCTAACAGTAACACTGCCCGGGGGCCTCTGCCAACCACTAGTCCTTCATCTAACCTTACCCCGAGCACTCCCCCTCGCCCTAGGCCTACGCCTAGCACTACCTCTAGTCCTACCCCTACCCCTGGCCCTACAGCTACCCCTAACCATAGGCCCACCCCCATCACTACCCCTAGCCACAGCTCCAACTCCTGGCCCTACGCCTACTCCTAGGTTTACCCCGACACCCACCTCTTGCCCTATGCGTACCACAGCGCTACGCCTACCTCTTTCAGTAGCCCTAGCTCGGGCCCTAGACCAACACCCAGTGCTCACTCTAGTCCGAGGCCCGCACTTGCCCATCACCGACCAGTACACCTTGCCCTACTGTTAGCCAGAGCACTAACCCTGTGCTAAGGAATCACCCTGGACCCACTCTTAGCCACACCCGAATCCAGCCTTACACCTGTTCCGAGTCCTAGGACTAAACGGAGCCCTCCCGTGACACCTACCCCTAGCCCTCGGCCAACCCCTACCACTACCACTAATCCTAGGCCTAACATGAGCCCTAACACTAACAATACCCGGGGGCCTCCGCCAATGACTATCCCTTCACCTGTCCCTACCACGAGCACTCCCCCTCGCCCTAGGCCTACGCCTAGCACTACCTCTAGTCCTACCCCTACCCCTGGCCCTACAGCTCCCCCTAACCATAGGCCCACCCCCATCCCTACCCTAGCCACAGCTCCAACTCCTGGCCCTAGGCCTACTCCTAGGTTTACCCTGACACCCACGTCTTGCCCTATGCCTAGCCCAGCGCTACGCCTACCAATCCCACTAGCCCTAGCTCGGCCCTAGACCAACGCCCAGTGCTCACTCTAGTCCGAAGCCTAGCATTTGCCCGTCCCCGACCAGTACACCTTGCCCTACCGTTAGCCAGAGCAGTAACCCGTGTCCTACGGAATCACCCTGGACCCACCCTTAGCCACACCCGAATCCAGCCCTACACCTGTTCCGAGTCCTAGGACTAAAAGGAGCCCTCCCATGACACCTACACCTAACCCTCGGCCAACCCCTACCACTACCACTAATCCTAGGCCTAACATGAGCCCTAACACTAACACTGCCCGTGGGCCTCTGCCAACCACTATCCCTTCACCTAATCCTACCCCGAGCACTTCCCATCGCCCTAGGCCTACGCCTAGCACTACCTCTAGTCCTATCCCTACCCCTGCCCCTACAGCTACCCCTAGCCATAGGCCCACCCCCATCCCTACCCCTAAACACAGATCCAAATCCTTGCACTAGGCCTACTCCTAGTTTACCCCGACACCCACTTCTTCCCTATGCCTACCCCAGCGCTACGCCTACTGCTCGCACTAGCCCTAGCTCGGGCCCTAGACCAACGCCCAGTGCTCATTCTAGTCCGAGGCGTATCACTTGCCCGTCGCCGACCATTACACCTTGCCCTACCGTTAGCCAGAACACTAACCTGTGTCCCACGAAATCACCCTGGACCCACGCTTAGCCACACCCGAAACCAGCCCTACACCTGTTCCTAGTCCTAGGACTAACCGGAGTCCTCCCGTGACACCTACCCCTAACCATCGGCCAACCCCTACCACTACCACTAATCCTAGGCCTAACATTAGCCCTAACACTAACACTACCCGTGGGCCTCTGCCACCACTAGCCCTTCACCTAATCCTACCCCTGGCACTACCCCTCGCCCTAGGCCTACGCCTAGCACTACCTCTAGTCCTACCCCTACCCCTGGCCCTACAGCTACCCCTAACCATAGGCCCACCCTCATCACTACCGCTAGCCACAGCTCCAACATCTGGCCCTAGGCCTACTCCTAGGTTTACCCCGAAACCCACCTCTTGCCCTATGCCTACCCCAGCGCTACGCCTACCTCTCCCACTAGCCCTAGCTCGGTCCCTAGACCAACGCCCAGTGCTCACTCTAGTCCGAGGCCTAGCACTTGACCGTCGCCGACCAGTACACTTTGCCCTACCGTTAGCCAGAGCACTAACCCGTGTCCTACGGAAACACCCTGGACCCACGCTTAGCCACACCCGAATCCAGCCCTACACCTGTTTTGAGTCATAGGACTAAACGGAGCCCTCCCGTGACACCTACCCCTAGCCCTCTGCAAACCCCTACCACTACCACTAATCCTAGGCCTAACATGAGCACTAACACTAACACTGCCCGTGGGCCTCTGCCAACCCTGAGCATTTTACCTAACCCTACCCTGAGCACCCCCCCTCGCCCTAGGCCTACGCCTAGCACTACCTCTAGTCCTACCCCTACCCCTGGCCCTACAGCTACCCTTAACCATAGGCCCTCCCCCATCACTACCCCTAGCCACAGCTCCAATTCCAGGCCCTAGGCCTTCTCCTAGGTTTACCCCGACACCCACCTCTTGCCCTATGCGTACCACAGCGCTACGCCTACCGCTCCCAGTAGCCCTAGCTCGGGCCCTAGACCAACACCCAGTGCTCACTCTAGTCCGAGGTTCGCACTTGCCTGTCACCGACCAGTACACCTTGCCCTACCGTTAGCCAGAGCACTAACCCTGTCCTAAGGAATCACCCTGGACTCACTCTTAGCCACACCGAATCCAGCCCTACACCTGTTCCGAGTCCTAGGACTAAACGGAGCCCTCCCGTGACACCTACCCCTAGCCCTCGGCCAACCCCTACCACTACCACTAATCCTAGGCCTAACATGAGCCCTAACACTAACAATACCCGTGGGCCTCTGCCAATGACTATCCCTTCACCTATCCCTACCCCGAGCACTCCCCCTCGCCCTAGGCCTACGCCTACCACTACCTCTAGTCCTACCCCTACCCCTGGCCCTACAGCTACCCCTAACCATAGGCCCAACCCATCCCTACCCCTAGCCACAGCTCCAACTCCTGGCCCTAGGCCTACTCCTAGGTTTACCCCGACACCCACCTCTTGCCGTATGCCTACCCCAGCGCTATGCCTACCCCTCCCACTAGCCCTAGCTCGGCCCTAGACCAACGCCCAGTGCTCACTCTAGTCCGAGGCCTAGCACTTGCCCGTCGCCGACCAGTACACCTTGCCCTACCGTTAGCCAGAGCACTATCCCGTGTCCTACGGAATCACCCTGGGCCCACCCTTAGCCACACCCGAATCCAGCCCTACACCTGTTCCGAGTCCTAGGACTAAACGGAGCCCTCCCGTGACACCTACCCTAGCCCTCGGCCAACCCCTACCACTACCACTAATCCTACGGCTAACATGAGCCCTAACACTAACACTGCCCGTGGGACTCTGCCAACCACTAGCCCTTCACCTAACCCTACCCCGAGCACTCCCCCTCGCCCTAGGACTACGCCTAGCACTACCTCTAGTCCTACCCCTACACCTGGCCCTACAGCTACAACTAACCATAGGCCCACCCCCATCCCTACCCCTAGCCACAGCTCCAACCTCTGGCCCTAGGCCTACTCCTAGGTTTACCCCGACACACACCTCTTGCCCTATGCCTACCCCAGCGCTACACCTACCGCTCCAACTAGCCCTAGCTCGGCCCTAGACCAACGCCCAGTGCTCACTCTAGTCCGAAGCCTAGCATTTGCCCGTCCCCGACCAGTACACCTTGCCCTACCGTTAGCCAGAACACTAACTTGTGTCCCACGAAATCACCCTGTACCCACCCTTAGCCACACCAGAAACCAGCCCTACAGCTTTTCCGTGTCCTAGGACTAACCGGAGTTTTCCCGTGACACCTACTCCTAACCCTCGGCCAACCCCTACCACCACCACTAATCCTAGGCCTAACATGAGCCCTAACACTAACACTGCCCGTGGGACTCTGCCAACCACTAGCCCTTCACCTAACCCTACCCCGAGCACTCCCCCTCGCCCTAGGACTACGCCTAGCACTACCTCTAGTCCTACCCTTACCCCTGGCCCTACAGCTACCCCTACACATAGGCCCACCCCCATCCCTACACCTAGCCACAGCTCCAACTCCTGGACCTAGGCCTACTCCTAGGTTTACCCCGACACCCACCTCTTGCCCTATGCCTACCCCAGCGCTACGCCTACCGCTCCCACTAGCCCAGCTCGGGACCTAGACCACCCCCCAGTGCTCACCCTAGTCCGAGGCCTAGCACTTGCCCGTCGTTGACCAGTACACCTTGCCCTACCGTTAGCCAGAGCACTAACCCGTGTCCTACGGAATCACCTTGGACCCACCCTTAGCGACACCCGAATCCAGCCCTACATTTGTTCCGAGTCCTAGGACTAAACGGAGCCCTCCCGTGACACCTACACCCTGCCCTCGCCAACCCCTACCACTACCACTAATCCTAGGCCTTACCTGAGCCCTAACACTAACACTGCCCGTGGGTTTCTGCCAACCACTAGCACTTTACCTAACCCTACCCCGAGTACTCCCCCTCGCCCTAAGCCTAGGCCTAGCACTACCTCTAGTCCTACCCCTACCCCTGGCCCTACAGCTACCCCTAACCATAGGCCCACCCCCATCCCTACCCCTAGCCACAGCTCCAACTCCTGGCCCTAGGCCTACTCCTAGGTTTACCCCGACAGCCACCTCTTGTCCTATGCCTACCCCAGCGCTAAGCCTACCGCTCCTACTAGCCCTAGACGCCCTAGACCAACGCCCAGTGCTCACTCTAGTCCGAAGCCTAGCATTTGCCCGTCCCGACCAGTACACCTTGCCCTACCGTTAGCCAGAACACTAACCTGTGTCCCACGAAATCACCCTGGACCAACCCTTAGCCACACCCGAAACCAGCCCTACAACTGTTCCGAGTCCTAGGACTAACCGGAGTCCTCCCGTGACAACTACCACTAGCTCTCGGCCAACCCCTATCACTACCACTAATCCTAGACCTAATATGAGCCCTAACACTAACACTGCCCGTAGGCCTCTGCCAACCACTAGCCCTTCACCTAATCCTACCCCGAGCACTACCCCTCGCCCTAGGCCTACGCCCAGCACTACCTCTAGTCCTACCCCTACACCTGGCCCTACAGCTACCCCTACCCTTAGGCCCAGCCCCATCCCTACACCTAGCCACAGCTCCAACTCCTGACCCTAGGCCTACTCTTAGGTTTTACCCGACACCCACCTCTTGCCCTATGCCTACCCCAGCGCTACGCCTACCGCTCCCACTAGCCCTAGCTCGGGACCTAGACCACCCCCCAGTGCTCAGTCTAGTCCGAGGCCTAGCACTTGCCCGTCGCCGACCAGTACACCTTGCCCTACCGTTAGCCAGAGCACTAACCCGTGTCGTACGGAATCACCTTGGACCCACCCTTAGCCACACCCGAATCCAGCCCTACACCTGTTCCGAGTCCTAGGACTAAATGGAGCCCTCCCTTGACACCTACCCCTAGCCCTCGGCCAACCCCTACCACTACCACTAATCCTAGGCTTAACATGAGCCTTAACACTAACACTGCCCGTGGGCCTCTGCCAACCACTAGCCCTTCACCTAACCCTAACCCGAGCACTCCCCCTCGCCCTAGGCCTACGCCTAGCACTACCTCTAGTCGTACCCCTACCCCTGGCTTTACAGCTACACCTAACCATAGGCCCACCCCCATCCCTACCCCTAGCCACAGCTCCAACTCCTGGCCCTAGGCCTACACCTAGGTTTACCACGACACCCACCTCTTGACCTATGCCTACCCCAGCGCTACACCTACCATCCAAGTAGCCCTAGCTCAGGCCCTAGACCAACGCCCAGTGCTCACTCTAGTCCGAAACCTAGCACTTGCCCGTCGCCGACCAGTGCACCTTGCCCTACCGTTAGCCAGAGCACTAACCCGTGTTTTACGGAATCACCCTGGACCCACCCTTAGCGACACCCGAATCCAGCCCGACACCTGTTCCGAGTCCTAGGACTAAACGGAGCCCTCCCTTGACACCTACCCCTAGCGCTCGGCCAACCCCTACCACTACAACTAATCCTAGGCCTAACATGAGCCCTAACACAACACTGCCCGTGGGCCTCTGCCAACCACTAGCCCTTCACCTAATCCTACCCCGAGCACTTCCCATCGCCCTAGGCCTACGCCTAGCACTACCTCTACTCCTACCCTACCCCTGCCCTTACAGCTACCCCTACCCATAGGCCCACCCCCATCCCTACCCCTAGCCACAGCTCCAACTCCTGGCCCTAGGCCTACTCCTAGGTTAACCCAGATACCCACCTCTTGCCCTATGCGTATACCAGCGCTACGCCTACCGCTCCCAGTAGCCCTTTCTCGGGCCCTAGACCAACACCCAGTGGTCACTCTAGTCCGAAACCTAGCACTTGCCCGTCACCAACCAGTACACCTTGCCCTACCGTTAGCCAGAGCACTAACCTGTGTCCTACGGAATCACCCTGGACCCACCCTTAGCCAAACCTGAATCCAGCCCTACACCTGTTCCGAGCCTAGGACTAAACGGAGCCCTCCCTTGACACCTACCCCTAGCCCTCGGCCAACCCCTACCACTACCAATAATCCTACGGCTAACATGAGCCCTAACACTAACACTGCCCGTGGGCCTCTGCCAACCACTAGCCATTCACCTAACCCTACCCCGAGCACTCCCCCTCGCCCTAGGCCTTCGCCTAGCACTACCTCTAGTCCTACCCCTACACCTGGCCCTACAGCTACCCCTAACCATAGGCCCACCCCCATCACTACCCCTAGCCACAGCTCCAACTCCTGGCCCTAGGCCTACTCCTAGGTTAACCCCGACACCCACCTCTTGCCCTATGCGTATACCAGCGCTACGCCTACCGCTCCCAGTAGCCCTAGCTCGGGCCCTAGACCAACACCCAGTGGTCACTCTAGTCCGAAACCTAGCACTTGCCCGTCACCAACCAGTACACCTTGCCCTACCGTTAGCCAGAGCACTAACCTGTGTCCTACGGAATCACCCTGGACCCACCCTTAGCCAAACCCGAATCCAACCCTACACCTGTTCCGAGTCCTAGGACTAAACGGAGCCCTCCCTTGACACCTACCCCTAGCCCTCGGCCAACCTTTACCACTACCACTAATCCTACGGCTAACATGAGCCCTAACACTAACACTGCCCGTGGGCCTCTGCCAACCACTAGCCCTTCACCTAACCCTACCCCGAGCACTCCCCCTCGCCCTAGACTACGCCTACCACTACCTCTAATCCTACCCCTACACCTGGACCTACAGCTACAACTAACCATAGGCCCACCCCCATCCCTACCCCTAGACACAGCTCCAACTCCTGGCCCTAGGCCTACTCCTAGGTTTACCCCGACACCCACTTCTTGCCCTATGCCTACCCCAGCGCTACACCTACCGCTCCCACTAGCCCTAGCTCGGCCCTAGATCAACGCCCAGTGCGCACTCTAGTCCGAAGCCTAGCATTTGCCCGTCCCCGACCAGTACACCTTGCCCTACCGTTAGCCAGAACACTAACCTGTGTCCCAAGAAATCACCCTGGACCCACCCTTAGCCACACCAGAAACCAGCCCTACAGCTGTTCCGAGTCCTAGGACTAACCGGAGTTTTCCCGTGACACCTACTCCTAACCCTCGGCCAACCCCTACCACTACCACTAATCCTAGGCCTAACATGAGCTCTAACCCTAACACTGCCCGTGGGCCTCTGCCAACCACTAGCCCTTCACCTAATCCTACCCCGAGCACTACCCCTCACCCTAGGCGTACGCCTAGCACTACCTCTAGTCCTACCCCTACCCCTGGCCCTACAGCTACCCCTACACATAGGCCCACCCCAATCCCTACACCTAGCCACAGCTCCAACTCCTGGCCCTAGGCCTACTCCTAGGTTTACCCCGACACCCACCTCTTGCCCTATGCCTACCCCAGCGCTACGCCTACCGCTCCCACTAGCCCTAGCTCGGGACCTAGACCAACGCCCAGTGCTCACTCTAGTTCGAGGCCTAGCACTTGCCCGTCGCCGACCAGTACACCTTGCCCTACCGTTAGCTAGAGCACTAACCCGTGTCCTACGGAATCACCCTGGACCCACCCTTAGCGACACCCAAATCCAGCCCGACAACTGTTCCGAGTCCTAGGACTAAACGGAGCCCTCCCTTGACACCTACCCCTAGCCCTCGGCCAACCCCTACCACTACCACTAATCCTAGGCCTAATATGAGCCCTAACACTAACACTGCCCGTGGGCCTCTGCCAACCACTAGCCCTTCACCTAATCCTACCCCGAGCACTACCCCTCGCCCTAGGCCTACGCCTAGCACTACCTCTAGTCCTACCCCTACCCCTGGCCCTACAGCTACCCCCAATTATAGGCCCACCCCCATCCCTACCCCTAGCCACAGTTCCAACTCCTGGCCCTAGGCCTACTCCTGGGTTTTCCCCGACACCCACCTCTTGCCCTATGCCTACCCCAGCGCTACGCCTACCGCTCCCAGTAGCCCTAGCTCGGGCCCTAGACCAACGCCCAGTGCTCACTCTAGTCCGAGGCCTAGCACTTGCCCGTCACCGACCAGTACTCCTTGCTCTACCGTTAGCCAGAACACTAACCTGTGTCCCACGAAATCACCCTGGACCCACCCTTAGCCAGACCCGAATCCAGCCCTACAGCTGTTCCGAGTCCTAGGACTAACCGGAGTTTTCCCATGACACCTACCCTTAGCCCTCGGCAAACCCCTACCACTACCACTAATCTAAGGCCAAACATGAGCCCTAAAACTAACACTGCCCGTGGGCCTCTGCCAACCACTAGCACTTCACCTAACCCTACCCCGAGCACTTCCCCTCGCCCTAGGCCTACGCCTAGCACTACCTCTAGTCCTACCCCTACCCCTGGCTTTACAGCTAACCCTAACCATAGGCCCACCCCCTACCCTACACCTAGCCATAGCTCCAAATCCTGGCCCTAGGGCTACTCCTAGGTTTACCTCGACACCCACCTCTTGCCCTATGCCTACCCCAGCGCTACGCCTACTGCCCCCAGTAGCCCTAGCTCGGGCCCTAGACCAACGCCCAGTGCTCACTCTAGTCCGAGGCCCAGCACTTGCCTGTCGCCGACCAGTACACCTTGCCCTACCGTTAGCCAGAGCACTAACCCGTGTCCTACGGAATCACCCTGGAACCACCCTTAGCCACACCCGAATCCAGCCCTACACCTGTTCCGAATCCTAGGACTAAACGGAGCCCTCCCGTGATACCTACCCCTAGCCCTCGGCCAACCCCGACCACTACCACTAATCCTAGGCCTAACATGAGCCCTAACACTAACAATGCCCGTGGGCCTCTGCCAACCACTAGCCCTTCACCTAATCCTGCCCCGAGCACTACCCCTCGCCCTAGGCCTACACCCAACACTACCTCTAGTCCTACCCCTACCCCTGGCCCTACAGCTACCCCTACCCATAGGGCCAGCCCCATCCCTACCCCTAGTCAGAGCTCCAACTCCTGGCCCTAGGCCTACTCCTGGGTTTACCCCGACACCCAACTCTTGCCTTATGCCTACCCCAGCGCTACGCCTACCACTACCAATAGCCCTAGCTCGGGACCTAGACCACCGCCCAGTGCTCACTCTAGTCCGAGGCCTAGCACTTGCCCGTCGCCGACCAGTACACCTTGCCCTACCGTTAGCCAGAGCACTAACCCGTGTCCTACGGAATCACCTTGGACCCACCCATAGCCACACCCGAATCCAGCCCTACACCTGTTCCGAGTCCTAGGACTAAACGGAGCCCTCCCTTGACACCTACTTTTAGCCCTCGGCCAACCCCTACCACTACCACTAATCCTAGGCTTAACATGAGCCCTAACACTAACACTGCCCGTGGGACTCTGCCAACCACTAGCCCTTCACCTAACCCTACCCCGAGCACTACCCCTCGCCCTAGGCCTACGCCTAGCACTACCTCTAGTCCTACCCCTACCCCTGGCCCTACAGCTACCCCCAATTATAGGCCCACCCCCATCCCTACCCCTAGCCACAGTTCCAACTCCTGGCCCTAGGCCTACTCCTGGGTTTTCCCCGACACCCACCTCTTGCCCTATGCCTACCCCAGCGCTACGCCTACCGCTCCCAGTAGCCCTAGCTCGGGCCCTAGACCAACGCCCAGTGCTCACTCTAGTCCGAGGCCTAGCACTTGCCCGTCACCGACCAGTACACCTTGCTCTACCGTTAGCCAGAACACTAACCTGTGTCCCACGAAATCACCCTGGACCCACCCTTAGCCAGACCCGAATCCAGCCCTACAGCTGTTCCGAGTCCTAGGACTAACCGGAGTTTTCCCATGACACCTACCCTTAGCCCTCGGCAAACCCCTACCACTACCACTAATCTAAGGCCAAACATGAGCCCTAAAACTAACACTGCCCGTGGACCTCTGCCAACCACTAGCACTTCACCTAACCCTACCCCGAGCACTTCCCCTCGCCCTAGGCCTACGCCTAGCACTACCTCTAGTCCTACCCCTACCCCTGGCCCTACAGCTAACCCTAACCATAGGCCCACCCCCTACCCTACCCCTAGCCATAGCTCCAAATCCTGGCCCTAGGGCTACTCCTAGGTTTACCTCGACACCCACCTCTTGCCCTATGCCTACCCCAGCGCTACGCCTACTGCCCCCAGTAGCCCTAGCTCGGGCCCTAGACCAACGCCCAGTGCTCACTCTAGTCCGAGGCCCAGCACTTGCCCGTCGCCGACCAGTACACCTTGCCCTACCGTTAGCCAGAGCACTAACCCGTGTCCTACGGAATCACCCTGGAACCACCCTTAGCCACACCCGAATCCAGCCCTACACCTGTTCCGAATCCTAGGACTAAACGGAGCCCTCCCGTGATACCTACCCCTAGCCCTCGGCCAACCCCGATCACTACCACTAATCCTAGGCCTAACATGAGCCCTAACACTAACAATGCTTGTGGGCCTCTGCCAACCACTAGCCCTTCACCTAATCCTGCCCCGAGCACTACCCCTCGCCCTAGGCCTACACCCAACACTACCTCTAGTCCTACCCCTACCCCTGGCCCTACAGCTACCCCTACCCATAGGGCCAGCCCCATCCCTACCCCTAGTCAGAGCTCCAACTCCTGGCCCTAGGCCTACTCCTGGGTTTACCCCGACACCCAACTCTTGCCTTATGCCTACCCCAGCGCTACGCCTACCACTACCAATAGCCCTAGCTCGGGACCTAGACCACCGCCCAGTGCTCACTCTAGTCCGAGGCCTAGCACTTGCCCGTCGCCGACCAGTACACCTTGCCCTACCGTTAGCCAGAGCACTAACCCGTGTCCTACGGAATCACCTTGGACCCACCCTTAGCAACACCCGAATCCAGCCCTACACCTGTTCCGAGTCCTAGGACTAAACGGAGCCCTCCCTTGACACCTACTCCTAGCCCTCGGCCAACCCCTACCACTACCACTAATCCTAGGCTTAACATGAGCCCTAACACTAACACTGCCCGTGGGACTCTGCCAACCACTAGCCCTTCACCTAACCCTACCCCGAGCACTCCCCCTCGCCCTAGGCCTACGCCTAGCACTACCTCTAGTCCTACCCCTACACCTGGCCCTACAGCTACCCCTACCCATAGGCCCACCCCCATCCCTACCCCTAGCCACAGCTCAAACTCCTGGCCCTAGGCCTACTCCTAGGTTTACCCCGACACCCACCTCTTGCCCTATGCCTACCCCAGCGCTACGCCTACCGCTCCCACTAGCCCTAGTTCGGGACCTAGTCCAAAGCCCATGCTCACTCTAGTCCGAGGCCTAGCACTTGCCCGTCGCCGACCAGTACACCTTGCCCTACCGTTAGCCAGAACACTAACCTGTGTCTCACAAAATCAACCTGGACCCACCCTTAGCCACACCCGAAATCAGCCCTACACCTGTTCCGAGTCCTATGACTAACCGGAGTCCTCCCGTGACACCTACCCCTAGCCGTCGCCCAACCCCTACCACTACCACTAATCCTAGGCCTAACCGGAGCCCTAAAACTAACACTGCCCATAGGTTTCTGCCAACCACTAGCACTTTACCTATCCCTACCCCGAGCATTCCCCCTCGCCCTAGGCCTACGGCTAGCACTACCTCTAGTCCTACCCCTACTCCTGGCCCTACAGCTACCCCTAACCATAGGCCCACACCAATCCCTACCCCTAGCCACAGCTCCAACTCCTGGCCCTAGGCCTATTCCTAGGTTTACCCCGACACCCACCTCTTGCCCTATGCCTACCCCAGCGCTACGCCTACCACTCCCAGTAGCCCTAGCTCGGGCCCTAGACCAACGCCTAGTGCTCACTCTAGTCCGAGGCCTAGCATTTGCCCGTCGCCGACCAGTACACCTTGCCCTACCGTTAGCCAGAGCACTAACCCGT
Source organism: Rhinolophus hipposideros (assembly GCF_964194185.1). Lineage (NCBI taxonomy): Eukaryota > Metazoa > Chordata > Mammalia > Chiroptera > Rhinolophidae > Rhinolophus > Rhinolophus hipposideros. The sequence goes on from NW_027669498.1 coordinate 569,325, forward strand.
GTCCTACGGAATCACACTGGACCCACCTTTAGCCACACCCGAATCCAGTCCTACACCTGTTCTGAGTCCTAGGACTAAACGGAGCCCTCCCGTGACACCTACCCCTAGCCCTCGGCCAACCCCTAACCACTACCACTAATCCTAGGCCTAACATGAGCCCTAACACTAACAATGCCTGTGGGCCTCTGTCAACCACTAGCCCTTCACCTAACCCTACGCCGAGCACTCCCCCTCGCCCTAAGCCTACGCCTAGCACTACCTCTACTCCTACCCTCACCCCTGGCTCTACAGTTACCCCTAACCATAGGCCAACCCCCATCCCTACCCCTAGCCACAGCTCCAACTCCTGGCCCTAGGCCTACTCCTAGGTTTACCCCGACAGCCACCTCTTGCCCTATGCCGACCCCAGCGCTACGCCTACCGCTCCCACTAGCCCTAGCTCGGCCCTAGACCAATGCCCAGTGCTCACTCTAGTACGAAGTCTCGCATTTGCCCGTCCCCGACCAGTACACCTTGCCCTACCGTTAGACAGAACACTAACCTGTGTCCCACGAAATCACCCTGTACCCACCCTTAGCCACACCCGAATCCAGCCCTACAACTGTTCCGAGTCCTAGGACTAACCGGAGTCCTCCCGTGACACCTACCACTTGCCCTCGGCCAACCCCTACCACTACCACTAATCCTAGGCCTAACATGAGCCTAACACTAACACTGCTTGTGGGCATCTGCCAACCAATAGTTTTTCATCTAACCTTACCCCGAGCACTCCCCCTCGCCCTAGGCTTACGCCTAACACTACCTCTAGTCCTACCCCTACCCCTGGCCCTACAGCTACCCCTAACCATAGGCCCACACAAATCCCTACCCCTAGCCACAGCTCTAAATCCTGTCCCTAGGCCTACTCCTAGGTTTACCCCGACACCCACCTCTTGCCTATGCCTACCCCAGCGCTACGCCTACGGCTCCCACTAGCCCTAGCTCGGGCCCTAGACCAACGCCCAGTGCTCACTCTAGTCCGAAGTCTAGCATTTGCCCGTCCCCGACCAGTACACCTTGCCCTACCGTTAGGCAGAGCACTAACCCGTGTCCTACAGAATCACCCTGGACCACCCTTAGCCACACCCGAATCCAGCCCTACACCTGTTCCGAATCCTAGGACTAAACGTAGCCCTCCCGTGACACCTACACCTAGCCCTCAGCCAACCCCTACCACTACCACTAATTCTAGGCCTAACATGAGCCCTAACACTAACACTGCCCGTGAGCCTCTGCCAACCACTAGCCCTTCACCTAATCCTACCCCGAGCACTAACCATCGCCCTAGGCCTACGCCTAGCACTACCTCTAGTCCTACACCTACCCGTGGCCCTACAGCTACCCCTACCCATAGGCCCACCCCCATCCCTACCCCTAGCCTCAGCTCCAACTCCTGGCCCTAGCTTTACTCCTAGGTTTACCCCGACACCCACCTCTTGCCCTATGCCTACCCCAGCGCTACGCCTACCGCTCCCACTAGCCGTAGCTCAGGCCCTAGACCAACGCCCAGTGCTCACTCTATTCCGAAGCCAAGCATTTGCCCGTCCCCGACCAGTACACCTTGCCCTACCGTTAGCGAGAGCACTAACCCGTGTCCCACGGAATCACCCTGGACCCACCCTGAGCCACACCCGAATACAGCCCTACACCTGTTTCAAGTCTTAGGACTAAATGGAGCCATCCCGTTACACCTACCCCTAACCGTCGGCCAACCCCTACCACTACCACTAATCCTAGGCCTAACATGAGCCCTAACACTAACACTGCCTGTAGGCCTCTGCCAACCACTACACCTTCACCTAACCCGACCCAGAGCACTCCCCCTCGCCCTAGGCCTACGCCTAGCCTACATCTAGTCCTACCCCTACCCCTGGCCCTACCGCTACCCCTACCCATAGGCCCACCCCCATCCCTACCCCTAGCCACAGCTCCAACTCCTGGCCCTAGGCCTACTCCTAGGTTTACCCCGACACCCACCTCTTGCCCTATGCCTACCCCAGCGCTACGCCTACCGCTCCCACTAACCCTAGCTCGGGTCCTAGACCAACGCCCAGTGCTCACTCTAGTCCGAAGCCTAGCATTTGCCCGTCCCAGACCAGTACACCTTGCCCTACCGTTAGCCAGAACACTAACCTGTGTCCCACAAAATCACCCTGGACCAACCCTTAGCCACACCCGAAACCAGCCCTACAACTGTTCCGAGTCCTAGGACTAACCGGAGTCCTCCCGTGACAACTACCACTAGCCCTCGGCCAACCCCTACCACTACCACTAATCCTAGACCTAACATGAGCCCTAACAATAACACTGCCCGTAGGCCTCTGCCAACCACTAGCCCTTCACCTAATCCTACCCCGAGCACTACCCCTCGCCATAGGCCCACGCCCAGCACTACCTCTAGTCCTACCCCTACCCCTGGCCCTACAGCTACCCCTACCCATAGGCCCAGCCCCATCCCTACCCCTAGCCACAGCTCCAACTCCTGGCACTAGGCCTACTCCTAGGTTTACCCCGACACCCACCTCTTGCCCTATGCCTACCCCAGCGCTACGCCTACCGCTCACAGTAGCCCTAGCTCGGGCCCTAGATCAACTCCCAGTGCTCACTCTAGTCCGAGGCCTAGCACTTGCCCGTCGCCGACCAGTACACCTTGCCCTACCGTTAGACAGAGCACTAACCCCTGTCCTTCGGAATCACCCTGGACCCACCCTTAGCCACACCCGAATCCAGCCCTACACCTGTTCCGAGTCCTAAAACTAAACGGAGCCCTCTCGTGAAACCTACCCCTAGCCCTCGGCCAACCCCTACCACTACAACTAATCCTAGGCCTAACATGAGCCCTAACACTAACAATGCCCGTGGGCCTCTGCCAACCACTAGCCCTTCAGCTAACCCTACCCCGAGCACTCCTTCTCGCCCTATGCCTACGCCTAGCACTACCTCTAGTCCTACCCCTACCTTTGGCCCTACAGCTACCCCTAAGCATAGGTCCACCCCCATACCTACCCCTAGCCACAGCTCCAACTCCTGGCCCTAGGCCTACTCCTAGGTTTACCCCGACACCCACCTCTTGCCCTATACCTACCCCAGCGCTACGCCTACCGCTCCCAATAGCCCTAGCTCGGGCCCTAGACCAACGCCCAGTGCTCACTCTACTCCGAAGCCAAGCATTTGCCCGACCCGACCAGTACACCTTGCCCTACCGTTAGCCAGAGCACTAACCCGTGTCCCACGGAATCACCCTGGACCCACCCTGAGCCACACCCGAATCCAGCCCTACACCTGTTTCAAGTTCTAGGACTAAACGGAGCCATCCCGTTACACCTACCCCTAGCCTCGGCCAACCCCTACCACTACCACTAATCCTAGGCCTAACATGAGCCCTAACACTAACACTGCCCGTAGGCCTCTGCCAACCACTACACCTTCACCTAACCCTACCCAGAGCACTCCCCCTCGCCCTAGGCCTACGCCTAGCACTACCTCTAGTCCTACCCCTACCCCTGGCCCTACAGCTACCCCTACACATAGGCCCACCCCCCATCTCTACCCCTAGCCACAGATCCAACTCCTGGCCCTAGGCCTACTCCTAGGTTTACCCCGACACCAACCTCTTGCCCTATGCCTACCCCAGCGCTACGCCTACCGCTCCCACTAACCCTAGCTCGGGTCCTAGACCAACGCACAGTCCTCACTCTAGTCCGAGGCCTTGCATTTGCCCATCCCCGACCAGTACACCTTGCCCTACCGTTAGCCAGAGCACTAACACGTGTCCTTCGGAATCACCCTGGACCCACCCTTAGCCACACCCGAATCCAGCCCTACACCTTTTTCAAGTCTTAGGACTAAACGGATCCATCCCGTTACACCTACCCCTAGCCCTCGTCCAACCCCTACCACTACCACTAATCCTAGGCCTAACATGAGCCCTAACACTAACAATGCCCGTGGGCCTCTGCCAACCACTAGCCCTTCAGCTAACCCTACCCCAGCACTTGCCCTCCCCCTAGGACTACGCCTAGCACTACCTCTAGTCCTACCTCTACCCCTGGCCCTACAGCTACCCCTAACCATAGGCCAACCCCCATCCATACCCCTAGCAAAAGCTCCAACTCCTGGCCCTAGGCCTACTTTTAGGTTTACCCCGACACCCACCTCTTGCCCTATACCTACCCCAGCGCTACGCCTACCGCTCCCACTAGCCCTAGCTCGGGCTCTAGACCAACGCCCAGTGCTCACTCTATTCCGAAGCCAAGCATTTGCCCGAACCCGACCAGTACACCTTGCCCTACCGTTAGCCAGAGCACTAACCCGTGTCCCACGGAATCACCTTGGACCCACCCTGAGCCACATCCGAATCCAGCCCTACACCTATTTCAAGTCTTAGGACTAAACGGAGCCATCCCGTTACACCTACCCATAGCCCTCGGCCAACCCCTACCACTACCAGTAATCCTAGGCCTAACATGAGCCCTAACACTAACACTCCCCGTAGGCCTCTGCCAACCACTACACCTTCACCTAACCCTACCCAGAGCACTCCCCCTCGCCCTAGGCCTACGCCTAGCACTACCTCTAGTCCTACCCCTACCCCTGGCCCTACAGCTACCCCTACCCATAGGCCCAGCCCCATCCCTACCCATAGCCACAGCTCCAACTCCTGGCCCTAGGCCTACTCCTAGGTTTACCCCGACACCCACCTCTTGCCCTATGCCAACCCCAGCGCTACGCCTATCGCTCCCACTAACCCTAGCTCGGGTCCTAGACCAACGCCAAGTGCTCACTCTAGTCCGAAGCCTGGCATTTGCCCATCCCCGACCAGTACACCTTGCCCTACCGTTAGCCAGAACACTAAACTGTGTCCCACGAAATTACCCTGGACAAACCCTTAGCCACACCCGAATCCAGCCCTACAACAGTTCCGAGTCCTAGGACTAACCGGAGTCCTCCCGTGACAACTACCACTAGCCGTCGGCCAACCCCTACCACTACCAGTAATCCTAGGCCTAACATGAGCCCTAACACTAACACTGCCCGTAGGCCTCTGCCAACCACTAGCCCTTCACCTAATCCTACCCCGAGCACTACCCCTCGCCCTAGGCCTACGCCAGCACTACCTCTAGTCCTACCCCTACCCCTGGCCCTACAGCTACCCCTACCCATAGGCCCAGCCCCATCCCTACCCCTAGCCACAGCTCCAACTCCTGGCCCTAGGCCTACTCCTAGGTTTACCCCGACACCCACCTCTTGCCCTATGCCTACCCCAGCGCTACGCCTATCGCTCCCACTAACCCTAGCTCGGGTCCTAGACCAACACCCAGTGCTCACTCTAGTCCGAAGCCTAGCATTTGCTCGTCCCCGACCAGTACACCTTGCCCTACCGTTATCCAGAGCACTAATCCGTGTCCTTCGGAGTCACCCTGGACCCACTCTTAGCCACACCCGAATACAGCCCTACACCTGTTCCGAGTCCTAAAACTAAACGGAGCCCTCTCGTGACACCTACCCCTAGCCCTCGGCCAACCCCTACCACTACCACTAATCCTAGGCCTAACATGAGCCCTAACACTAACAATGTCCGTGGGCCTCTGCCAACCACTAGCCCTTTAGCTAACCCTACCCCGAGCACTTCCCCTCGCCCTAGGACTACGCCTAGCACTACCTCTAGTCCTACCTCTACCCCTGGCCCTACAGCTACCCCTAACCATAGGCCCACCCCCATCCCTACCCCTAGCCATAGCTCAAACTCCTGGCCCTAGGCCTACACCTAGGTTTACCCCGACACCCACCTCTTGCTTTATGCCTACCCCTGCGCTACGCCTTCCGCTCCCACTAGCCCTAGCTCGGGCCCTAGACCAACGCCCAGTGCTCACTCTAGTCCGAAGCCAAGAATTTGCCCGTCCCCGACCAGTACACCTTGCCCTACCGTTAGCGAGAGCACTAACCCATGTCCCACGGAATCACCCTGGACCCACCCTGAGCCACACCCGAATACAGCCCTACACCTGTTTCAAGTCTTAGGACTAAACGGAGCCATCCCGTTACACCTACCCCTAGCCGTCGGCCAACCCCTACAACTACCACTAATCCTAGGCCTAACATGAGCCCTAACACTAACACTGCCCGTAGGCCTCTGCCAACCACTACACCTTCACCTAACCCGACCCAGAGCACTCCCCCTCGCCCTAGGCCTACGCCTATCCTACCTCTAGTCCTACCCCTACCCCTGGCCCTACAGCTACCCCTACCCATAGGCCCACCCCCATCCCTACCCCTAGCCACAGCTCCAACTCCTGGCCCTAGGCCTACTCCTTGGTTTACCCCGACACCCACCTCTTGCCCTATGCCTACCCCAGCGCTACGCCTACCGCTCCCACTAACCCTAGCTCGGGTCCTAGACCAACGCCCAGTGCTCACTGTAGTCCGAAGCCTAGCATTTGCCCGTCCCCGACCAGTACACCTTGCCCTACCGTTAGACAGAACACTAACCTGTGTCCCACGAAATCACCCTGGACCAACCCTTAGCCACACCGAAACCAGCCCTACAACTGTTCCGAGTCCTAGGACTAACCGGAGTCCTCCCGTGACAACTACCACTAGCCCTCGGCCAACCCCTACCACTACCACTAATCCTAGACCTAACATGGGCGCTAACACTAACACTGCCCGTAGGCCTCTGCCAACCACTAGCCCTTCACCTAATCCTACCCCGAGCACTACCCCTCGCCCTAGGCCCACGCCCAGCACTACCTCTAGTCCTACCCCTACCCCTGGCCCTACAGCTACCCCTACCCATAGGCCCAGCCCCATCCCTACCCCTAGCCACAGCTCCAACTCCTGGCCCTAGGCCTACTCCTAGGTTTACCCCGACACCCACCTCTTGCATTATGCCTACCCCAGCGCTACGCCTACCGCTCACAGTAGCCCTAGCTCGGGCCCTAGATCAACTCCCAGTGCTCACTCTAGTCCGAGGCCTAGCACTTGCCCGTCGCCGACCAGTACACCTTGCCCTACCGTTAGACAGAGCACTAACCCGTGTCCTTCGGAATCACCCTGGACCCACCCTTAGCCACACCCGAATCCAGCCCTACATCTTTTTCAAGTCTTAGGACTAAACGGAGCCATCCCGTTACACCTACCCCTAGCCCTCGGCCAACCCCTACCACTACCACTAATCCTAGGCCTAACATGAGCCCTAACACTAACAATGCCCGTGGGCCTCTGCCAACCACTAGCCCTTCAGCTAACCCTACCCCGAGCACTTCCCCTCCCCCTAGGACTACGCCTAGCACTACCTCTAGTCCTACCTCTACCCCTGGCCCTACAGCTACCCCTAACCATAGGCCCACCCCCATCCCTACCCCTAGCAACAGCTCCAACTCCTGGCCCTAGGCCTACTCCTAGGTTTACCCCGACACCCACCTCTTGCCCTATACCTAGCCCAGCGCTACGCCTACCCCTCCCACTAGCCCTAGCTCGGGCTCTAGACCAACGCCCAGTGCTCACTCTATTCCGAAGCCAAGCATTTGCCCGACCCTGACCAGTACACCTTGCCCTTCCGTTAGCCAGAGGACTAACCCGTGTCCCACGGTATCACCCTGGACCCACCCTGAGCCACATCCGAATCCAGCCCTACACCTGTTTCAAGTCTTAGGACTAAACGGAGCCATCCCGTTACACCTACCCATAGCCCTCGGCCAACCCCTACCACTACCAGTAATCCTAGGCCTAACATGAGCCCTAACACTAACACTGCCCGTAGGCCTCTGCCAACCACTACACCTTCACCTAACCCTACCCAGAGCACTCCCCCTCGCCCTAGGCCTACGCCTAGCACTACCTCTAGTCCTACCCCTACCCCTGGCCCTACAGCTACCCCTACCCATAGGCCCACCCCCATCCCTACCCATAGCCACAGCTCCAACTCCTGGCCCTAGGCCTACTCCTAGGTTTACCCCGACACCCACCTCTTGCCCTATGCCTACCCCAGCGCTACGCCTACCGCTCCCACTAACCCTAGCTCGGGTCCTAGACCAACGCCCAGTGCTCACTCTAGTCCGAAGCCTGGCATTTGCCCATCCCCGACCAGTACACCTTGCCCTACCGTTAGCCAGAACACTAAACTGTGTCCCACGAAATCACCCTAAACAAACCCTTAGCCACACCCGAATCCAGCCCTACAACAGTTCCGAGTCCTAGGACTAACCGGAGTCCTCCCGTGACAACTACCACTAGCCGTCGGCCAACCCCTACCACTACCACTAATCCTAGACCTAACATGAGCCCTAACACTAACACTGCCCGTCGGCCTCTGCCAACCACTAGCGCTTCACCTAATCCTACCCCGAGCACTACCCCTCGCCCTAGGCCTACGCCAGCACTACCTCTAGTCCTACCCCTACCCCTGGCCCTACAGCTACCCCTACCCATAGGCCCAGCCCCATCCCTACCCCTAGCCACAGCTCCAACTCCTGGCCCTAGGCCTACTCCTAGGTTTACCCCGACACCCACCTCTTGCCCTATGCCTACCCCAGCGCTACGCCTACCGCTCCCACTAACCCTAGCTCGGGTCCTAGACCAACGCCCAGTGCTCACTCTAGTCCGAAGCCTAGCATTTGCTCGTCCCCGACCAGTACACCTTGCCCTACCGTTATCCAGAGCACTAATCCGTGTCCTTCGGAGTCACCCTGGACCCACTCTTAGCCACACCCGAATACAGCCCTACACCTGTTCCGAGTCCTAAAACTAAACGGAGCCCTCTCGTGACACCTACCCCTAGCCCTCGGCCAACCCCTACCACTACCACTAATCCTAGGCCTAACATGAGCCCTAACACTAACAATGCCCGTGGGCCTCTGCCAACCACTAGCCCTTCAGCTAACCCTACCCCGAGCACTTCCCCTCGCCCTAGGACTACGCCTAGCTACCTCTAGTCCTACCTCTACCCCTGGCCCTACAGCTACCCCTAACCATAGGCCCACCCCCATCTCTACCCTTAGCCACAGATCCAACTCCTGGCCCTAGGCCTACTCCTAGGTTTACCCCGACACCAACCTCTTGCCCTATGCCTACCCCAGGGCTACGCCTACCGCTCCCACTAACTCTAGCTCGGGTCCTAGACCAACGCCCAGTGCTCACTCTAGTCCGAGGCCTAGCATTTGCCCGTCCCCGACCAGTACACCTTGCCCTACCGTTAGCCAGAGCACTAACCCGTGTCCTTCGGAATCACCCTGGACCCACCCTTAGCCACAACCGAATCCAGCCCTACACCTGTTTCAAGTCTTAGGACTAAACGGAGCCATCCCGTTACACCTACCCCTAGCCCTCGGCCAACCCCTACCACTACCACTAATCCTAGGCCTAACATGAGCCCTAACACTAACAATGCCCGTGGGACTCTGCCAACCACTAGCCCTTCAGCTAACCCTACCCCGAGCACTTCCCCTCCCCCTAGGACTACGCCTAGCACTACCTCTAGTCCTACCTCTACCCCTGGCCCTACAGCTACCCCTAACCATAGGCCCACCCCCATCCCTACCCCTAGCAACCGCTCCAACTCCTGGCCCTAGGCCAACTCCTAGGTTTACCCCGACACCCACCTCTTGCCCTATACCTACCCCAGCGCTACGCCTACCGCTCCCACTAGCCCTAGCTCGGGCTCTAGACCAACGCCCAGTGCTCACTCTATTCCGAAGCCAAGCATTTGCCCGACCCCGACCAGTACACCTTGCCCTACCGTTAGCCAGAGCACTAACCCGTGTCCCACGGAATCACCCTGGACCCACCCTGAGCCACATCCGAATCTAGCCCTACACCTGTTTCAAGTCTTAGGACTAAACGGAGCCATCCCGTTACACCTACCCCTAGCCCTCGGCCAACCCCTACCACTACCACTAATCCTAGGCCTAACATGAGCCCTAACACTAACAATGCCCGTGGGCCTCTGCCAACCACTAGCCCTTCAGCTAACCCTACCCCGAGCACTTCCCCTCGCCCTAGGACTACGCCTAGCACTACCTCTAGTCCTACCTCTACCCCTGGCCCTACAGCTACCCCTAACCATAGGCCCACCCCCATCCCTACCCCTAGCCACAGCTCCAACACCTGGCCCTAGGCCTACTCCTAGGTTTACCCCGACACCCACCTCTTGCCCTATACCTACCCCAGCGCTACGCCTACCACTCCCACTAGCCCTAGCTCGGGCCCGAGACCAACGCCCAGTGCTCACTCTAGTCCGATGCCAAGCATTTGCACGTCCCCGACCAGTACACCTTACCCTACCGTTAGCCAGAGCACTAACCCGTGTCCCACGGAATCACCCTGGACCCACCCTCAGCCACACCCGAATCCAGCTTTACACCTGTTTCAAGTACTAGGACTAAACGGAGCCATCCCGTTACACCTACCCCTAGCCCTCGGCCAACCCCTACCACTACCACTAAACCTAGGCCTAACATGAGCCCTAACACTAACACTGCCCGTAGGCCTCTGCCAACCACTACACCTTCACCTAACCCTACCCAGAGCACTCCCCCTCGCCCTAGGCCTACGCCTAGCACTACCTCTAGTCCTACCCCTACCCCTGGCCCTACAGCTACCCCTACACATAGGCCCACCCCCATCCCTAGCCCTAGCCACAGCTCCAATTCCTGGCCCTATGCCTACTCCTAGGTTTACCCCGACACCAACCTCTTGCCCTATGCCTACCCCAGCGCTACGCCTACCGCTCCCACTAACCCTAGCTCGGGTCCTAGACCAACGCCCAGTGCTCACTCTAGTCCGAAGCCTGGCATTTGCCGTCCCCGACCAGTACACCTTGCCCTACCTTTAGCAAGAACACTAACCTGTGTCCCACGAAATCACCCTGGTCCAACCCTTAGCCACACCCGAAACCAGCCCTACAACTGTTCCGAGTACTAGGACTAACCGGAGTCCTCCCGTGACAACTACCACTAGCCATCGGCCAACCCCTACCACTACCACTAATCCTAGACCTAACATGAGCCCTAACACTAACACTGCCCGTAGGCCTCTGCCAACCACTAGCCCTTCACCTAATCCTACCCCGAGCACTACCCCTCGCCCTAGGCCTACGCCCAGCACTACCTCTAGTTTTACCCCTACCCCTGGCCCTACAGCTACCCCTACCCATAGGCCCAGCCCCATCCCTACCCCTAGCCACAGCTCCAACTCCTGGCCATCGGCCTACTCATAGGTTTACCCCGACACCCACCTCTTGCCCTATGCCTACCCCAGCGCTACGCCTACCGCTCCCACTAGCCCTAGCTCGGGTCTAGACCAACGCCCAGTGCTCACTCTAATCCGAGGCCTAGCCCTTGCCCGTCGCCGAGCAGTACACCTTGCCCTACCGTTAGCCAGAGCACTAACCCGTGCCCTTCGGAATCACCCTGGACCCACCCTTAGCCACAGCCGAATCCAGCCCTACACCTGTTCCGAGTCCTAAAACTAAACGGAGCCCTCTCGTGACACCTACCCCTAGCCCTCGGCCAACCCCTACCACTACCACTAATCCTAGGACTAACATGAGCCCTAACACTAACACTGCCCGTAGGCCTCTGCCAACCACTGCACCTTCATCTAACCCTACCCAGAGCACTCCCCCTCGACCTAGGCCTACGCCTAGCACTACCTCTAGTCCTATACCTACCCCTGGCCCTACAGCTACCCCTACACATATGCCCACCCCCATCCCTACACCTAGCCACAGCTCCAACTCCTGGCCCTAGGCCTACTCCTAGGTTTACCTTGACACCCACCTCTTGCCCTATGCCTACCCCAGCGCTACGCCTACCGCTCCCACTTACCCTAGCTCGGGTCCTAGACCAACGCCCAGTGCTCACTCTAGTCCGAAGGCTAGCTTTTGCCCGTCCTCGACCAGTACACCTTGCCCTACCGTTAGCCAGAACACTAACCTGTGTCCCACGAAATCACCCTGGACCAACCCTTAGCCACACTCCAAACCAGCCCTACAACTGTTCGGAGTCCTAGGACTAATCGGAGTCCTCCCGTGACAACTACCACTTGCCCTCGGCCAACCCCTACCACTACCACTAATCCTAGACCTAACATGAGCCCTAACACTAACACTGCCCGTAGGCCTCTGCCAACCAAGAGCCCTTCACCTAATCCTACCCCGAGCACTACCCCTCGCCCTAGGCCTACGCCCAGCACTACCTCTAGTCCTACCCCTACCCCAGGCCCTACAGCTACCCCTACCCATAGGCCCAGCCCCATCCCTACCCCTAGCCACAGCTCCAACTCCTGGCCCTAGGCCTACTCCTAGGTTTACCCCGACACCCACCTCTTGCCCTATGCCTACTCCAGCGCTACGCCTACCGCTCCCACTAGCCCTAGCTCGGGCCGTAGACCAACGCCCAGTGCTCACTCTAGTCCGAGGCCTAGCACTTGCCCGTCGCCGACCAGTACACCTTGCCCTACCGTTCGCCAGAGCACTAACCCGTGTCCTTCGGAATCACCCTGGACCCACCCTTAGCCACAGCCGAATCCAGCCCTACACCTGTTCCGAGTCCTAAAACTAAAAGGAACCCTCTCGTGACACCTACACCTAGCCCTCGGCCAACACCTTCCACTACCACTAATCCTAGGCCTAACATGATCCCTAACACTAAAAATGCCCGTGGGCCTCTGCCAACCACTATCCCTTCAGCTAACCCTACCCCGAGCACTCCCCCTCGCCCTAGGCCTACGCCTAGCACTACCTCTAGTCCTACCGCTACCCCTGGCCCTACAGCTACCCCTAACCATAGGCCCACCCCCATCCCTACCCCTAGCCACAGCTCCAACTCCTGGCCCTAGGCCTACTCCTAGGTTTACCCCGACACCCACCTCTTGCCCTATACCTACCCCAGCGCTACGCCTACCGCTCCCACTAGCCCTAGCTCGGGCCCTAGACCAACGCCCAGTGCTCATTCTAGTCCGAAGCCAAGCATTTGCCCGTCCCCGACCAGTACACCTTGCCCTACCTTTAGCCAGAGCACTAACCAGTGTCCCACGGAATCACCCTGGACCCACCCTAAGCCACACCCGAATCCAGCCCTACACCTGTTTCAAGTCCTAGGACTAAACGGAGCCATCCCGTTACACCTACCCCTAGCCCTCGGCCAACCCCTACCACTACCACTAATCCTAGGTTTAACATGAGCCCTAACACTAACACTGCCCGTGGGCCTCTGCCAACCACTAGCACTTCACCTAAACCTACCCCGAGCACTCCCCCTAGCCCTAGGCCTACGCCTAGCACTACCTCTAGTCCTACCCCTACCCCTGGCCCTACAGCTACCCCTAACCATAGGCCCACCACCATCCCTACCCCTAGCCACAGCTCCAACTCCTGGCCCTAGGCCTACTCCTAGGTCTACCCGACACACACCTCTTGCCCTATGCCTACCCCAGCGCTACGCCTACCGCTCACAGTAGCCCTAGCTCAGGCCCTAGACCAATGACCAGTGATCACTCTAGTCCGAAGCCTAGCATTTGCCCTTACCCGACCAGTACACCTTGCCCTACCGTTAGCCAGAACACTAACCTGTGTCCCACGAAATCACCCTGGACCCACCCTTAGCCACACCCTAAACCAGCCCTACAACTGCTCCGAGTCCTAGGACTAACCGGAGTCCTCCCGTGACACCTACCACTAGCCCTCGGCCCACCCCTACCACTACCACTAATCCTAGGCCTAACATGAGCCCTAACACTAACAATGCCCGTGGGCCTCTGCCAACCACTAGCCCTTCAGCTAACCCTACCCCGAGCACTCCCCCTCGCCCTAGGCCTACGCCTAGCACTACCTCTAGTCCTAACCCTACCCCTGGCCCTACAGCTACCCCTAACCATAGGCCCACCCCCATCCCTACCCCTAGCCACAGCTCCAACTCCTGGCCTTAGGTCTACTCCTAGGTTTACCCCGACACCCACCTCTTGCCCTATACCTGCCCCAGCGCTACGCCTACTGCTCCCACTAGCCCTAGCTCGGGCCCTAGACCAACGCCCAGTGCTCATTCTAGTCCGAAGCCAAGCATTTGCTCGTCCCCGACCAGTACACCATGCCCTACCGTTAGCCAGAGCACTAACCCGTGTCCCACGGAATCACCCTGGACCCACCCTAAGCCACACCCGAATCCAGCCCTACACCTGTTTCAAGTCCTAGGACTAAACGGAGCCATCCCGTTACACCTACCCCTAGCCCTCGACCAACCCCTACCACTACCACTAATCCTAGGTTTAACATGAGCCCTAACACTAACACTGCCCGTGGGCCTCTGCCAACCACTAGCACTTCACCTAAACCTACCCCGAGCACTCCCCCTCGCCCTAGGCTTACGCCTAGCACTACCTCTAGTCCTACCCCTACCCCTGGCCCTACAGCTACCCCTAAACATAGGCCCACCCCAATCCCTACCCCTAGCCACAGCTCCAACTCCTGGCCCTAGGCCTACTCCTAGGTTTACCCCGACACCCACCTCTTGCCCTATGCCTACCTCAGCGCTACGCCTACCGCTCCCACTAGCCCTAGCTCGGCCCTAGACCAACGCCCAGTGCTCACTCTAGTCCAAGGCCTAGCATTTGCCCGTCCCCGACCAGTAAACCTTGCCCTACCGTTAGCCAGAACACTAACCTGTGTCCCACGAAATGACCCTGGACCCACCCTTAGCCACACCCCAAACCAGCCCTACAACTGTTTGGAGTCCTAGGACTAATCGGAGTCCTCCCGTGACAACTACCACTTGCCCTCGGCCAACCCCTACCACTACCACTAATCCTAGACCTAACATGAGCCCTAACACTAACACTGCCCGTAGGCCTCTGCCAACCAAGAGCCCTTCACCTAATCCTACCCCGAGCACTACCCCTCGCCCTAGGCCATTCTCCCCGCACTACCTCTAGTCCTACCCCTACCCCTGGCCCTACAGCTACCCCTACCCATAGGCCCAGCCCCATCCCTACCCCTAGCCACAGCTCCAACTCATGGTCCTAGGCCTACTCCTAGGTTTACCCCGACACCCACCTCTTGCCCTATGCCTACTCCAGCGCTACGCCTACCGCTCCCACTAGCCCTAGTTCGGGCCCTAGACCAACGCCCAGTGCTCACTCTAGTCCGAGGCCTAGCACTTGCCCGTCGCCGACCAGTACACTTTGCCCTACCTTTCGCCAGACCACTAACCCGTGTCCTTCGGAATCACCCTGGACCCACCCTTAGCCACACCCGAATCCAGCCCTACACCTGTTCCGAGTCCTAAAACTAAACGAAACCCTCTCGTGACACCTACCCCTAGCCCTCGGCCAACCCCTACCACTACCACTAATCCTAGGCCTAACATGAGCCCTAACACTAACAATGCCCGTGGGCCTCTGCCAACCACTAGCCCTTCAGCTAACCCTACCCCGAGCACTCTCCCTCGCCCTAGGCCTACGCCTAGCACTACCTCTAGTCCTAACCCTACCCCTGGCCCTACAGCTACCCCTAACCATAGGCCCACCCCCATCCCTACCCCTAGCCACAGCTCCAACTCCTGGCCTTAGGCCTACTCCTAGGTTTACCCCGACACCCACCTCTTGCCCTATACCTGCCCCAGCGCTACGCCTACTGCTCCCACTAGCCCTAGCTCGGGCCCTAGACCAACGCCCAGTGCTCATTCTAGTCCGAAGCCAAGCATTTGCCCGTCCCCGACCAGTACACCTTGCCCTACCGTTAGGCAGAGCACTAACCCGTGTCCCACGGAATCACCCTGGACCCACCCTAAGCCACACCCGAATCCAGCCCTACACCTGTTTCAAGTCCTAGGACTAAACGGAGCCATCCCGTTACACCTACCCCTAGCCCTCGGCCAACCCCTACCACTACCACTAATCCTAGGTTTAACATGAGCCCTAACACTAACACTGCCCGTGGGCCTCTGCCAACCACTAGCACTTCACCTAAACCTACCCCGAGCACTCCCCCTAGCCCTAGGCCTACGCCTAGCACTACCTCTAGTCCTACCCCTACCCCTGGCCCTACAGCTACCCCTAACCATAGGCCCACCCCCATCCCTACCCCTTTCCACAGCTCCAAATCCTGGCCCTAGGCCTACTCCTAGGATTACCCCGACACCCACCTCTTGCCCTATGCCTACCCCAGCACTACGCCTACCGCTCCCACAAACCCTAGCTCAGGCCCTAGACCAACGCCCAGTGCTCATTCTAGTCCGAGGCCTAGCACCTGCCCGTCGCCGACCAGTACACCTTGCCCTACCGTTAGCCAGAACACTAACCTGTGTCCCACGAAATCACCCTGGACCCACCCTTAGCCACACCCGAATCCAGCCCTACTTCTGTTCCGAGTCCTAGGACTAAACGGAGCCCTCCCGTGACACCTACACCTAGCCCTCGGCCAACCTCTACCACTACCACTAATCCTAGGCCTAACATGAGCCCTAACACTAACACGGCCCGTGGGCCTCTGCCAACCACTAGCCCTTCACCTAATCCTACCCCGAGCACTACCCATCGCCCTAGGCCTACGCCTAGCACTACCTCTAGTTTTACCCCTACCCCTGGCCCTACAGCTACCCCTAACCATAGGCCCACCCCCATCCCTACCCCTAGCCACAGCTTCAACTCCTGGCCCTAGGCCTACTCCTAGGTTTACCCCGACACCCACCTCTTGCCCTATGCCTACCTCAGCGCTACGCCTACCGCTCCCACTAGCCCTAGCTCTGGCCCTAGACCAACGCCCAGTGCTCACTCTAGTGCGAAGCCTAGCATTTGCCCGTCCCCGACCAGTACACCTTGCCCTACCGTTAGCCAGAGCACTAACCCGTGTCCTACGGAATCACCCTGGAACCACCCTTAGCCACACCCGAATCCAGCCCTACACCTGTTCTGAGTCCTAGGACTAAACAAAGCCCTCCGGTGACACCTACACCTAGCCCTCGGCCAACCCCTACCACTACCACTAATTCTAGTCTTAACATGAGCCCTAACACTAACACTGCCCGTGAGCCTCTGCCAACCACTAGCCTTTCACCTAATCCTACCCCGAGCACTACCCCTCGCCCTAGGCCTACGCCTAGCACTACCTCTAGTTTTACCCCTACCCCTGGCCCTACAGCTACCCCTAACCATAGACCCAACCCCATCCCTACGCCTAGCCAGAGCTCCAACTCCTGGCCCTAGGCCTACTCCTAGGTTTACCCCGACACCCACCTCTTGCCGTATGCCTACCCCAGCGCTACGCCTACCGCTCACAGTAGCCCTGGCTCGGGCCCTAGACCAACGCCCAGTGCTCACTCTAGTCCGAGGCCTAGCAATGCCCGTCGCCGACCAGTACACCTTGCCCTACCGTTAGCCAGAGCACTAACCCGTGTCTTTCGGAATCACCCTGGACCCACCCTAAGCCACACCTGAATCCAGCCCTACACCTGTTTCAAGTCCTAGGACTAAACGGAGCCATCCTGTTACACCTACTCCTAGCCCTCGGCCAACCCCTACCACTATCACTAATCCTAGGCCTAACATGAGCCCTAACACTAACACTGCCCGTAGCCCTCTGCCAACCACTACTCCTTCACCTAACCCTACCCAGAGCACTCCCCTTCGCCCTAGGCCTACGCCTAGCACTACCTCTAGTCCTACCCCTACCCCTGGCCCTACAGCTACCCCTAACCATAGGCCCACCCCCATCCCTACCCCTACCACAGCTCCAACTCCTGGCCCTAGGCCTACTCCTAGGATTACCCCGACACCCACCTCTTGCCCTATGCCTACCCCAGCGCTACGCCTACCGCTCCCACAAACCCTAGCTCAGGCCCTAGACCAACGCCCAGTGCTCATTCTAGTCCGAGGCCTAGCACTTGCCCGTCGCCGACCAGTACACCTTGCCCTACCGTTAGCCAGAACACTAACCTGTGTCCCACGAAATCACCCTGGACCCACCCTTAGCCACACCCGAATCCAGCACTACTTCTGTTCCGAGTCCTAGGACTAACCGGAGTTTTCCCGTGACACCTACCTTTAGTCCTCGGCAAACCCCTACCACTACCACTAATCCTAGGCCTACCATGAGCCCTAACACTAACACTGCCAGTGGGCCTCTGCCAACCACTAGCACTTCACCTAATCCTACCCCGAGAACTCCCCCTAGCCCTAGGCCTACGCCTAGCACTACCTCTAGTCCTACCCCTACCCCTGGCCCTACAGCTACTTCTAACCATAGGCCCACCCCCATCCCTATCCCTAGCCACAGCTCCAACTCCTGGCCCTAGGCCTACTCCTAGGTTTACCCCGACACCCACCTCTTGCCCTATGCCTACCCCAGCGCTACGCCTACCGTTCACAGTAGCCCTAGCTCGGGCCCTAGACCAACACCCAGTGCTCACTCTAGTCCGAAGCCTAGCATTTGCCCGTCCCCGACCAGTAAACCTTGCCCTACCGTTAGCCAGAACACTAACCTGTGTCCCACGAAATCACCCTGGACCCACCCTTAGCCACACCCAAAACCAGCCCTACAACTGTTCCAAGTCCTAGGACTAACCGGAGTCCTTTCGTGACACCTACCACTAGCCCTCGGCCAACCCTTACCACTACCACTAATCCTAGGCCTAACATGAGCCCTAACACTAACACTGCCCGTAGGTCTCTGCCAACCACTATTCCTTCATCTAACCTTACCACGAGCACTACCCCTCGCCCTAGGCTTACGCCTAGCACTACCTCTAGTCCTACCCCTACCCCTGGCCCTACAGCTACCCCTAACCATAGGCCCACCCCAATCCCTACCCCTAGCCACAGCTCCAACTCCTGGCCCTAGGCCTACTCCTAGGTTTACCCCGACACCCACCTCTTGCCCTATGCCTACCCCAGGGCTACGCCTACCGCTCCCACTAGCCCTAGCTCGGGCCCTAGACCAACGCCCAGTGCTCACTCTAGTCCGAAGCCTAGCATTTGCCCGTCCCCGACCAGTACACCTTGCCCTACCATTAGCCAGAGCACTAACCCGTGTCCTACGGAATCACCCTGGACCCACCCTTAGCCACACCCGAATCCAGCCCTACACCTGTTCTGAGTCCTAGGACTAAACGGAGCCCTCCCGTGACACCTACACCTAGCCCTCGGCCAACCCCTACCACTACCACTAATCCTAGGCCTAACATGAGCCCTAACACTAACACTGCCCGTGAGCCTCTGCTAACCACTAGCCTTTCCCCTAATCCTACCCCGAGCACTACCCCTCGCCCTAGGCCTACGCGTAGCACCACCTCTAGTCCTACCCCTACCCCTGGCCCTACAGCTACCCCTACTCATAAGCCTACCCCCATCCCTACCCCTAGCCAAAGTTCCAACTGCTGGCCCTAGGCCTACTCGTAGGTTTACACCGACACCCACCTCTTGCCCTATGCCTACCGCAGCGCTACGCCTCCGCTCCCACTAGCCCTAGCTCGGCCCTAAACCAACGCCCTGTGCTCACTCTAGTCCAAGGCCTAGCATTTGCCCGTCCCCAACCAGTACACCTTTCCCTACCGTTAGCCAGAGCACTAACCCGTGTCCTACAGAATCACCCTGGACCCACCCTTAGCCACACCCGAATCCAGCCCTACACCTGTTCCGAGTCCTAGGACTAAACGGAGCCCTCCCGTGACACCTACACCTAGCCCTCGGCCAACCTCTACCACTACCACTAATCCTAGGCCTAACATGAGCCCTAACACTAACACGGCCCGTGGGCCTCTGCCAACCACTAGCCCTTCACCTAATCCTACCCCGAGCACTACCCATCGCCCTAGGCCTACGCCTAGCACTACCTCTAGTTTTACCCCTACCCCTGGCCCTACAGCTACCCCTAACCATAGGCCCACCCCCATTCCTACCCCTAGCCACAGCTCCAACTCCTGGCCCTAGGCCTACTCCTAGGTTTACCCCGACACCCACCTCTTGCCCTATGCCTACCCCAGCACTACGCCTACCGCTCACAGTAGCCCTGGCTCGGGCCCTAGACTAACGCCCAGTGCTCACTCTAGTCCGAGGCCTAGCAATGCCCGTCGCCGACCAGTACACCTTGCCCTACCGTTAGCCAGAGCACTAACTTGTGTCTTTCGGAATCACCCTGGACCCACCCTTAGCCACACCCGAATCCAGCCCTACACCTGTTCTGAGTACTAGGACTAAACGGAGCCCTCTCGTGACACATACCCCTAGACCTCGGCCAACCCCTACCACTACCACTAATCCTAGGCCTAACATGAGCCCTAACACTAACAATGCCCGTGGGCCAATGCCAACCACTAGCCCTTCACCTAACCCTGCCCCCAGCACTCCCCCTCGCCCTAGGCCTATGCCTAGCACTACCTCTAGTCCTACCCCTACCTTTGGCCCTACAGCTACCCCTACCCATAGGCCCACCCCCATCCCTACCCCTAGCCACAGCTCCAACTCCTGGCCCTAGGCCTACTCCTAGGATTACCACGACACCCACCTCTTGCCCTATGCCTACCCCAGCGCTATGCCTACCGCTCCCACTAGCCCTAGCTCAGGCCCTAGACCAACGCCCAGTGCTCATTCTAGTCCGAGGCCTAGCACTTGCCCGTCGCCGACCAGTACACCTTGCCCTACCGTTAGCCAGAACACTAACCTGTGTCCCACGAAATCACCCTGGACCCACCCTTAGCCAGACCCGAATCCAGCCCTACACCTGTTCCGAGTCCTAGGACTAACCGGAGTTTTCCCGTGACACCTACCTTTAGCCCTCGGCAAACCCCTACCACTACCACTAATCCTAGGCCTAACATGAGCCCTAACACTAACACTGCCAGTGGGCCTCTGCCAACCTCTAGCACTTCACCTAACCCTACCCCGAGAACTCCCCCTAGCCCTAGGCCTACGCCTAGCACTACCTCTAGTCCTACCCCTACCCCTGGCCCTACAGCTACCCCTAACCATAGGCCCACCCCCATCCCTATCCCTAGCCACAGCTCCAACTCCTGGCCCTAGGCCTACTCCTAGGTTTACCCCGACACCCACCTCTTGCCCTATGCCTACCCCAGCACTACGCCTACCGCTCACAGTAGCCCTGGCTCGGGCCCTAGACCAACGCACAGTGCTCACTCTAGTCCGAGGCCTAGCAATGCCCGTCGCCGACCAGTACACCTTGCCCTACCGTTAGCCAGAGCACTAACCCGTGTCCCACGGAATCACCCTGGACCCACCCTAAGCCACACCCGAATCCAGCCCTACACCTGTTTCAAGTCCTAGGACGAAATGGAGCCATCCCGTTACACCTACCCCTAGCCCTCGGCCAACCCCTACCACTACCACTAATCCTAGGTTTAACATGAGCCCTAACACTAACACTGCCCGTGGGCCTCTGCCAACCACTAGCACTTCACCTAAACCTACCCCGAGCACTCCCCCTAGCCCTAGGCCTACGCCTAGCACTACCTCTAGTCCTACCCCTACCCCTGGCCCTACAGCTACCCCTAACCATAGGCCCACCCCCATCCCTACCCCGAGCCACAGCTCCAAATCCTGGCCCTAGGCCTACTCCTAGGATTACCCCGACACCCACCTCTTGCCCTATGCCTACCCCAGCACTACGCCTACCGCTCCCACAAACCCTAGCTCAGGCCCTAGACCAACGCCCAGTGCTCATTCTAGTCCGAGGCCTAGCACCTGCCCGTCGCCGACCAGTACACCTTGCCCTACCGTTAGCCAGAACAGTAACCTGTGTCCCACGAAATCACCCTGGACCCACCCTTAGCCACACCCGAATCCAGCCCTACTTCTGTTCCGAGTCCTAGGACTAACCGGAGTTTTCCCGTGACACCTACCTTTAGCCCTAGGCAAACCCCTACCACTACCACTAATCCTAGGCCTAACATGAGCCCTAACACTAACACTGCCATTGGGCCTCTGCCAACCACTAGCACTTCACCTAACCCTACCCCGAGAACTCCCCCTAGCCCTAGGCCTACGCCTAGCACTACCTCTAGTCCTACTTCTACCCCTGGCCCTACAGCTACCCCTAACCATAGGCCCACCCCCATTTCTATCCCTAGCCACAGCTCCAACTCCTGGCCCTAGGCCTACTCCTAGGTTTACCCCGACACCCACCTCTTGCCCTATGCCTACCCCAGGGATACGCCTTCCGCTCCCACTAGCCATAGCTCGGGCCCTAGACCAACGCCCAGTGCTCACTCTAGTCCGAAGCCTAGCATTTGCCCGTCCCCGACCAGTACACCTTGCCCTACCGTTAGCCAGAGCACTAACCCGTGTCCTACGGAATCACCCTGGACCCACCCTTAGCCACACCCGAATCCAGCCCTACACCTGTTCTGAGTCCTAGGACTAAACGGAGCCCTCCCGTGACACCTACACCTAGCCCTCGGCCAACCCCTACCACTACCACTAATCCTAGGCCTAACATGAGCCCTAACACTAACACTGCCCGTGAGCCTCTGCCAACCACTAGCCTTTCCCCTAATCCTACCCCGAGCACTACCCCTCTCCCTAGGCCTACGCCTAGCACCACCTCTAGTCCTACCACTACCCCTGGCCCCACAGCTACCCCTACTCATAAGCCTACCCCCATCCCTACCCCTAGCCAAAGTTCCAACTGCTGGCCCTAGGCCTACTCCTAGGTTTACACCGACACCCACCTCTTGCCCTATGCCTACCCCAGCGCTACGCCTCCGCTCCCACTATCCCTAGCTCGGCCCTAGTCCAACGCCCAGTGCTCACTCTAGTCCAAGGCCTAGCATTTGCCCGTCCCCAACCAGTACACCTTTCCCTACCGTTAGCCAGAGCACTAACCCGTGTCCTACAGAATCACCCTGGACCCACCCTTAGCCACACCCGAATCCAGCCCTACACCTTTTCCGATTCCTAGGACTAAACGGAGCCCTCCCGTGACACCTACACCTAGCCCTCGGCCAACCTCTACCACTACCACTAATCCTAGGCCTAACATGAGCCCTAACACTAACACGGCCCGTGGGCCTCTGCCAACCACTAGCCCTTCACCTAATCCTACCCCGAGCACTACCCATCGCCCTAGGCCTACGCCTAGCACTACCTCTAGTTTTACCCCTACCCCTGGCCCTACAGCTACCCCTAACCATAGGCCCACCCCCATTCCTACCCCTAGCCACAGCTCCAACTCCTGTCCCTAGGCCTACTCCTAGGTTTACCCCGACACCCACCTCTTGCCCTATGCCTACCCCAGCACTACGCCTACCGCTCACAGTAGCCCTGGCTCGGGCCCTAGACCAACGCCCAGTGCTCCCTCTAGTCCGAGGCCTAGCAATGCCCGTCGCCGACCAGTACACCTTGCCCTACCGTTCGCCAGAGCACTAACCCGTGTCCTTCGGAATCACCCTGGACCCACCCTTAGCCACAGCCGAATCCAGCCCTACACCTGTTCCGAGTCCTAAAACTAAACGAAACCCTCTCGTGACACCTACCCCTAGCCCTCGGCCAACACCTACCACTACCACTAATCCTAGGCCTAACATGAGCCCTAACACTAACACTGCCCGTGGGCCTCTGCCAACCACTAGCACTTCACCTAAACCTACCCCGAGCACTCCCCCTAGCCCTAGGCCTACGCCTAGCACTACCTCTAGTCCTACCCCTACCCCTGGCCCTACAGCTACCCCTAACCATAGGCCCACCCCCATCCCTACCCCTAGCCACAGCTCCAAATCCTGGCCCTAGGCCTACTCCTAGGATTACCCCGACACCCACCTCTTGCCCTATGCCTACCCCAGCACTACGCCTACCGCTCCCACAAACCCTAGCTCAGGCCCTAGACCAACGCCCAGTGCTCATTCTAGTCCGAGGCCTAGCACCTGCCCGTCGCCGACCAGTACACCTTGCCCTACCGTTAGCCAGAACACTAACCTGTGTCCCACGAAATCACCCTGGACCCACCCTTAGCCACACCCGAATCCAGCCCTACTTCTGTTCCGAGTCCTAGGACTAACCGGAGTTTTCCCGTGACACCTACCTTTAGCCCTCGGCAAACCCCTACCACTACCACTAATCCTAGGCCTAACATGAGCCCTAACACTAACACTGCCCGTAGGTCTCTGCCAACCACTAGTCCTTCATGTAACCTTACCCGAGCACTACCCCTCGCCCTAGGCTTACGCCTAGCACTACCTCTAGTCCTACTTCTACCCCTGGCCCTACAGCTACCCCTAACCATAGGCCAACCCCAATCCCTACCCCTAGCCAAAGCTCCAACTCCTGGCCCTAGGCCTACTCCTAGGTTTACCCCGACACCCACCTCTTGCCCTATGCCTACGCCAGGGATACGCCTTCCGCTCCCACTAGCCCTAGCTCGGGCCCTAGACCAACGCCCAGTGCTCACTCTAGTCCGAAGCCTAGCATTTGCCCGTCCCCGACCAGTACACCTTGCCCTACCGTTAGCCAGAGCACTAACCCGTGTCCTACGGAATCACCCTGGACCCACCCTTAGCCACACCCGAATCCAGCCCTACACCTGTTCTGAGTCCTAGGACTAAACGGAGCCCTCCCGTGACACCTACACCTAGCCCTCGGCCAACCCCTACCACTACCACTAATCCTAGGCCTAACATGAGCCCTAACACTAACACTGCCCGTGAGCCTCTGCCAACCACTAGCCTTTCCCCTAATCCTACCCCGAGCACTACCCCTCTCCCTAGGCCTACGCCTAGCACCACCTCTAGTCCTACCACTACCCCTGGCCCCACAGCTACCCCTACTCATAAGCCTACCCCCATCCCTACCCCTAGCCAAAGTTCCAACTGCTGGCCCTAGGCCTACTTTTAGGTTTACACCGACACCCACCTCTTGCCCTATGCCTACCCCAGCGCTACGCCTCCGCTCCCACTATCCCTAGCTCGGCCCTAGACCAACGCCCAGTGCTCACTCTAGTCCAAGGCCTAGCATTTGCCCGTCCCCAACCAGTACACCTTTCCCTACCGTTAGCCAGAGCACTAACACGTGTCCTACAGAATCACCCTGGACCCACCCTTAGCCACACCCGAATCCAGCCCTACACCTTTTCCGAGTCCTAGGACTAAACGGAGCCCTCCCGTGACACCTACACCTAGCCCTCGGCCAACCTCTACCACTACCACTAATCCTAGGCCTAACATGAGCCCTAACACTAACACGGCCCGTGGGCCTCTGCCAACCACTAGCCCTTCACCTAATCCTACCCCGAGTACTACCCATCGCCCTAGGCCTACGCCTAGCACTACCTCTAGTTTTACCCCTACCCCTGGCCCTACAGCTACCCCTAACCATAGGCCCACCCCCATTCCTACCCCTAGCTACAGCTCCAACCCCTGGCCCTAGGCCTACTCCTAGGTTTACCCCGAAACCCACCTCTTGCCCTATGCCTACCCCAGCACTACGCCTACCGCTCACAGTAGCCATGGCTCGGGCCCTAGACCAACGCCCAGTGCTCACTCTAGTCCGAGGCCTAGCAATGCCCGTCGCCGACCAGTACACCTTGCCCTACCGTTCGCCAGAGCACTAACCCGTGTCCTTCGGAATCACCCTGGACCCACCCTTAGCCACAGCCGAATCCAGCCCTACACCTGTTCCGAGTCCTAAAACTAAACGAAACCCTCTCGTGACACCTACCCCTAGCCCTCGGCCAACACCTACCACTACCACTAATCCTAGGCCTAACATGAGCCCTAACACTAACAATGCCCGTGGGCCTCTGCCAACCACTAGCCCTTCAGCTAACCCTACCCCGAGCACTCCCCCTCGCCCTAGGCCTACGCCTAGCACTACCTCTAGTCCTACCCCTACCCCTGGCCCTACAGCTACCCCTAATTATAGGCCCACCCCCATCCCTACCCATAGCCACAGCTCCAACTCCTGGTCCTAGGCCTACTCCTAGGTTTACCCCGACAGCCACCTCTTGCCCTATACCTACCCCAGCGCTACGCCTACCGCTCCCAATAGCCCTAGCTCGGGCCCTAGACCAACGCCCAGTGCTCATTCTAGTCCGAAGCCAAGCATTTGCCCGTCCCCGACCAGTACACCTTGCCCTACCGTTAGCCAGAGCACTAACCCGTGTCCCACGGAATCACCCTGGACCCACCCTAAGCCACACCCGAATCCAGCCCTACACCTGTTTCAAGTCCTAGGACTAAACGGAGCCATCCGTTACACCTACCCCTAGCCCTCGGCCAACCCCTACCACTACCACTAATCCTAGGTTTAACATGAGCCCTAACACTAACACTGCCCGTGGGCCTCTGCCAACCACTAGCACTTCACCTAAACCTACCCCGAGCACTCCCCCTAGCCCTAGGCCTACGCCTAGCACTACCTCTAGTCCTACCCCTACCCCTGGCCCTACAGCTACCCCTAACCATAGGCCCACCCCCATCCCTACCCCTAGCCACAGCTCCAACTCCTGGCCCTAGGCCTACTCCTAGGTCTACCCGACACACACCTCTTGCCCTATGCCTACCCCAGCGCTACGCCTACCGCTCACAGTAGCCCTAGCTCGGGCCCTAGACCAACGACCAGTGCTCACTCTAGTCCGAAGCCTAGCATTTGCCCTTACCCGACCAGTACACCTTGCCCTACCGTTAGCCAGAACACTAACCTGTGTCCCACGAAATCACCCTGGACCCACCCTTAGCCACACCCGAAACCAGCCCTACAACTGTTCCGAGTACTAGGACTAACCGGAGTCCTCCCGTGACACCTACCACTAGCCCTCGGCCAAACCCTACCACTACCACTAATCCTAGGCCTAACATGAGCCCTAACACTAACACTGCCCGTAGGCCTCTGCCAACCCCTAGTCCTTCATCTAACCTTACCCCGAGCACTCCCCTTCGCTCTAGGCTTACGCCTAGCACTACCTCTAGTCCTACCCCTACCCCTGGCCCTACAGCTACCCCTAAACAATGGCCCACCCAATCCCTACTCCTAGCCACAGCTTCAACTCCTGGCCCTAGGCCTACTCCTAGGTTTACCCCGACACTTACCTCTTGCCCTATGCCTACCTCAGCGCTACGCCTACCGCACTCACTAGCCCTAGCTCGGGCCCTAGACCAACGCCCAGTGCTCACTCTAGTCCGAAGCCTAGCATTTGCCCATCCCCGACCAGTACACCTTGCCCTACCGTTAGCCAGAGCACTAACCCGTGTCCTACGGAATCACCCTGGAACTACCCTTAGCCACACCCGAATCCAGCCCTACACCTGTTCTGAGTCCTAGGACTAAACGGAGCCCTCCGGTGACACCTACACCTAGCCCTCGGCCAACCCCTACCACTACCACTAATCCTAGTCCTAACATGAGCCCTAACACTAACACTGCCCGTGAGCCTCTGCCAACCACTAGCCTTTCACCTAATCCTACCCCGAGCACTACCCCTCGCCCTAGGCCTACGCCTAGCACTACCTCTAGTTTTACCCCTACCCCTGGCCCTACAGCTACCCCTAACCATAGGCCCAACCCCATCCCTACGCCTAGCCACAGCTCCAACTCCTGGCCCTAGGCCTACTCCTAGGTTTACCCCGACACCCACCTCTTGCCCTATGCCTACCCCAGCGCTACGCCTACCGCTCACAGTAGCCCTGGCTCGGGCCCTAGACCAACGCCCAGTGCTCACTCTAGTCCGAGGCCTAGCAATGCCCGTCGCCGACCAGTAAACCTTGCCCTACCGTTAGCCAGAGCACTAACCCGTGTCTTTCGGAATCACCCTGGACCCACCCTTAGCCACACCCGAATCCAGCCCTACACCTGTTCTGAGTACTAGGACTAAACGGAGCCCTCTCGTGACACCTACCCATAGTCCTCGGCCAACCCCTACCACTACCACTAATCCTAGGCCTAACATGAGCCCTAACACTAACAATGCCCGTGGGCCTCTGCCAACCACTAGCCCTTCACATAACCCTGCCCCGAGCACTCCCCCTCGCCCTAGGCCTACGCCTAGCACTACCTCTAGTTTTACCCCTACCCCTGGCCCTACAGCTACCCCTAACAATAGGCCCACCCCCATCCCTACCCCTAGCCACAGCTCCAACTCCTGGCCCTAGGCCTACTCCTAGGTTTACCCCGACACCCACCTCTTGCCCTATGCCTACTCCAGCGCTACGCCTACCGCTCCCACTAGCCCTAGCTCGGGCCCTAGACCAACGCCCAGTGCTCACTCTAGTCCGAGGCCTAGCACTTGCCCGTCGCCGACCAGTACACCTTGCCCTACCGTTCGCCAGAGCGCTAACCCGTGTCCTTCGGAATCACCCTGGACCCACCCTGAGCCACAGCCGAATCCAGCCCTACAAATGTTCCGAGTCCTAAAACTAAACGGAACCCTCTCGTGACACCTACCCCTAGCCCTCGGCCAACCCCTACCACTACCACTAATCCTAGGCGTAACATGAGCCCTAACACTAACAATGCCCGTGGGCCTCTGCCAACCACTAGCCCTTCAGCTAACCCTACCCCGAGCACTCCCCCTCGCCCTAGGCCTACGCCTAGCACTACCTCTAGTCCTACCCCTACCCCTGGCCCTACAGCTACCCCTAACCATAGGCCCACCCCCATCCCTACCCCTAGCCACAGCTCCAACTCCTGGCCCTAGGCCTACTCCTAGGTTTACCCCGACACCCACCTCTTGCCCTATACCTACCCCAGCGCTACGCCTACCGCTCCCACTAGCCCTAGCTCGGGCCCTAGAGCAACGCCCAGTGCTCATTCTAGTCCGAAGCCAAGCATTTGCCCGTCCCCGACCAGTACACCTTGCCCTACCGTTAGCCAGAGCACTAACCCGTGTCCCACGGAATCACCCTGGACCAACCCTAAGCCACAACCGAATCCAGCCCTACACCTGTTTCAAGTCCTAGGACAAAACTGAGCCATCCGGTTACACCTACCCCTAGCCCTCGGCCAACCCCTACCAGTACCACTAATCCTAGGTTTAACATGAGCCCTAACACTAACACTGCCCGTGGGCCTCTGCCAACCACTAGTACTTCACCTAAACCTACCCCGAGCACTCCCCCTAGCCCTAGGCCTACGACTAGCACTACCTCTAGTCCTACCACTACCCCTGGCCCTACAGCTACCCCTAACCATAGGCCCACCCCCATCCCTACCCCTAGCCACAGCTCCAACTCCTGGCCCTAGGCCTACTCCTAGGTCTACCAGACACACACCTCTTGCCCTATGCCTACCCCAGCGCTACGCCTACCGCTCACAGTAGCCCTAGCTCGGGCCCTAGACCAACGACCAGTGCTCACTCTAGTCCGAAGGCTAGCATTTGCCCTTACCCGACCAGTACACCTTGCCCTACCTTTAGCCAGAACACTAACCTGTGTCCCACGAAATCACCCTGGACCCACCCTTAGCCACACCCGAAACCAGCCCTACAACTGTTTCGAGTCCTAGGACTAACCGGAGTCCTCCCGTGACACCTACCCCTAGCCCTCGGCCAACCCCTACCACTACCACTAATCCTAGGCCTAACATGAGCCCTAACACTAACACTGCCCGTAGGCCTCTGCCAACCACTAGTCCTTCATCTAACCTTACCCCGAGCACTCCCCCTCGCCCTAGGCTTACGCCTAGCACTACCTCTAGTCCTACCCCTACCCCTGGCCCTACAGCTACCCCTAAACATAGGCCCACCCCAATCCCTACCCCTAGCCACAGCTTCAACTCCTGGCCCTAGGCCTACTCCTAGGTTTACCCCGACACCCACCTCTTGCCCTATGCCTACCTCAGCGCTACGCCTACCGCTCCCACTAGCCCTAGCTCGGGCCCTAGACCAACACTCAGTGCTCACTCTAGTCCGAAGCCTAGCATTTGCCCGTCCCCGACCAGTACACCTTGCCCTACCGTTAGCCAGAGCACTAACCCGTGTCCTACGGAATCACCCTGGAACCACCCTTAGCCACACCCGAATCCAGCCCTACACCT
The DNA here is from genome assembly GCF_964194185.1 of Rhinolophus hipposideros. Classification (NCBI taxonomy): domain Eukaryota; kingdom Metazoa; phylum Chordata; class Mammalia; order Chiroptera; family Rhinolophidae; genus Rhinolophus; species Rhinolophus hipposideros. The sequence continues at coordinate 599,325 of NW_027669498.1, forward strand.
GTTCTGAGTCCTAGGACTAAACAAAGCCCTCCGGTGACACCTACACCTAGCCCTCGGCCAACCCCTACCACTACCACTATATCTAGTACTAACATGAGCCCTAACACTAACACTGCTTGTGAGCCTCTGCCAACCACTAGCCTTTCACCTAATCCTACCCGAGCACTACCCCTCGCCCTAGGCCTACGCCTAGCACTACCTCTAGTTTTACCCCTACCCCTGGCCCTACAGCTACCCCTAACCATAGACCCAACCCCATCCCTACGCCTACCCAGAGCTCCAACTCCTGGCCCTAGGCCTACTCCTAGGTTTACCCCGACACCCACCTCTTGCCCTATGCCTACCCCAGCGCTACGCCTACTGCTCACAGTAGCCCTGGCTCGGGCCCTAGACCAACGCCCAGTGCTCACTCTAGTCAGAGGCCTAGCAATGCCCGTCGCCGACCAGTACACCTTGCCCTACCGTTAGCCAGAGCACTAACCCGTGTCTTTCGGAATCACCCTGGACCCACCCTAAGCCACACCTGAATCCAGCCCTACACCTGTTTCAAGTCCTAGGACTAAACGGAGCCATCCTGTTACACCTACTCCTAGCCCTCGGCCAACCCCTACCACTATCACTAATCCTAGGCCTAACATGAGCCCTAACACTAACACTGCCCGTAGCCCTCTGCCAACCACTACTCCTTCACCTAACCCTACCCAGAGCACTCCCCCTCGCCCTAGGCCTACGCCTAGCACTACCTCTAGTCCTACCCCTACCCCTGGCCCTACAGCTACCCCTAACCATAGGCCCACCCCCATCCCTACCCCTACCACAGCTCCAACTCCTGGCCCTAGGCCTACTCCTAGGATTACCCCGACACCCACCTCTTGCCCTATGCCTACCCCAGCGCTACGCCTACCGCTCCCACAAACCCTAGCTCAGGCCCTAGACCAACGCCCAGTGCTCATTCTAGTCCGAGGCCTAGCACTTGCCCGTCGCCGACCAGTACACCTTGCCCTACCGTTAGCCAGAACACTAACCTGTGTCCCACGAAATCACCCTGGACCCACCCTTAGCCACACCCGAATCCAGCACTACTTCTGTTCCGAGTCCTAGGACTAACCGGAGTTTTCCCGTGACACCTACCTTTAGCCCTCGGCAAACCCCTACCACTACCACTAATCCTAGGCCTACCATGAGCCCTAACACTAACACTGCCAGTGGGCCTCTGCCAACCACTAGCACTTCACCTAACCCTACCCCGAGAACTCCCCCTAGCCCTAGGCCTACGCCTAGCACTACCTCTAGTCCTACCCCTACCCCTGGCCCTACAGCTACCCCTAACCATAGGCCCACCCCCATCCCTATCCCTAGCCACAGCTCCAACTCCTGGCCCTAGGCCTACTCCTAGGTTTACCCCGACACCCACCTCTTGCCCTATGCCTACCCCAGCGCTACGCCTACTGTTCACAGTAGCCCTAGCTCGGGCCCTAGACCAACACCCAGTGCTCACTCTAGTCCGAAGCCTAGCATTTGCCCGTCCCCGACCAGTAAACCTTGCCCTACCGTTAGCCAGAACACTAACCTGTGTCCCACGAAATCACCCTGGACCCACCCTTAGCCACACCCGAAAACAGCCCTACAACTGTTCCAAGTCCTAGGACTAACCGGAGTCCTCCCGTGACACCTACCACTAGCCCTCGGCCAACCCCTACCACTACCACTAATCCTAGGCCTAACATGAGCCCTAACACTAACACTGCCCGTAGGTCTCTGCCAACCACTAGTCCTTCATCTAACCTTACCCCGAGCACTACCCCTCGCCGTAGGCTTACGCCTAGCACTACCTCTAGTCCTACCCCTACCCCTGGCCCTACAGCTACCCCTAACCATAGGCCCACCCCAATCCCTACCCCTAGCCACAGCTCCAACTCCTGGCCCTAGGCCTACTCCTAGGTTTACCCCGACACCCACCTCTTGCCCTATGCCTACCCCAGGGCTACGCCTACCGCTCCCACTAGCCCTAGCTCGGGCCCTAGACCAACGCCCAGTGCTCACTCTAGTCCGAAGCCTAGCATTTGCCCGTCCCCGACCAGTACACCTTGCCCTACCGTTAGCCAGAGCACTAACCCGTGTCCTACGGAATCACCCTGGACCCACCCTTAGCCACACCCGAATCCAGCCCTACACCTGTTCTGAGTCCTAGGACTAAACGGAGCCCTCCCGTGACACCTACACCTAGCCCTCGGCCAACCCCTACCACTACCACTAATCCTAGGCCTACCATGAGCCCTAACACTAACACTGCCAGTGGGCCTCTGCCAACCACTAGCCTTTCCCCTAATCCTACCCCGAGCACTACCCCTCGCCCTAGGCCTACGCCTAGCACCACCTCTAGTCCTACCCCTACCCCTGGCCCTACAGCTACCCCTACTCATAAGCCTACCCCCATCCCTACCCCTAGCCAAAGTTCCAACTGCTGGCCCTAGGCCTACTCGTAGGTTTACACCGACACCCACCTCTTGCCCTATGCCTACCACAGCGCTACGCCTCCGCTCCCATTAGCCCTAGCTCGGCCCTAAACCAACGCCCTGTGCTCACTCTAGTCCAAGGTCTAGCATTTGCCCGTCCCCAACCAGTACACCTTTCCCTACCGTTAGCCAGAGCACTAACCCGTGTCCTACAGAATCACCCTGGACCCACCCTTAGCCACACCCGAATCCAGCCCTACACCTGTTCCGAGTCCTAGGACTAAACGGAGTTCTCCCGTGACACCTACACCTAGCCCTCGGCCAACCTCTACCACTACCACTAATCCTAGGCCTAACATGAGCCCTAACACTAACACGGCCCGTGGGCCTCTGCCAACCACTAGCCCTTCACCTAATCCTACCCCGAGCACTACCCATCGCCCTAGGCCTACGCCTAGCACTACCTCTAGTTTTACCCCTACACCTGGCCCTACAGCTACCCCTAACCATAGGCCCACCCCCATTCCTACCCCTAGCCACAGCTCCTACTCCTGGCCCTAGGCCTACTCCTAGGTTTACCCCGACACCCACCTCTTGCCCTATGCCTACCCCAGCACTACGCCTACCGCTCACAGTAGCCCTGGCTCGGGCCCTATACTAACGCCCAGTGCTCACTCTAGTCCGAGGCCTAGCAATGCCCGTCGCCGACCAGTACACCTTGCCCTACCGTTAGCCAGAGCACTAACTTGTGTCTTTCGGAATCACCCTGGACCCACCCTTAGCCACACCCGAATCCAGCCCTACACCTGTTCTGAGTACTAGGACTAAACGGAGCCCTCTCGTGACGCATACCCCTAGACCTCGGCCAACCCCTACCACTACCACTAATCCTAGGCCTAACATGAGCCCTAACACTAACAATGCCCGTGGGCCTCTGCCAACCACTAGTCCTTCACCTAACCCTGCCCCCAGCACTCCCCCTCGCCCTAGGCCTACGCCTAGCACTACCTCTAGTCCTACCCCTACCTTTGGCCCTACAGCTACCCCTACCCATATGCCCACCCCCATCCCTACCCCTAGCCACAGCTCCAACTCCTGGCCCTAGGCCTACTCCTAGGATTACCCCGACACCCACCTCTTGCCCTATGCCTACCCCAGCGCTACGCCTACCGCTCCCACTACCCCTAGCTCAGGCCCTAGACCAACGCCCAGTGCTCATTCTAGTCCGAGGCCTAGCACTTGCCCGTCGCCGACCAGTACACCTTGCCCTACCGTTAGCCAGAACACTAACCTGTGTCCCACGAAATCACCCTGGACCCACCCTTAGCCAGACCCGAATCCAGCCCTACACCTGTTCCGAGTCCTAGGACTAACCGGAGTTTTCCCGTGACACCTACCTTTAGCCCTCGGCAAACCCCTACCACTACCACTAATCCTAGGCCTAACGTGAGCCCTAACACTAACACTGCCAGTGGGCCTCTGCCAACCACTAGCACTTCACCTAACCCTACCCCGAGAACTCCCCCTAGCCCTAGGCCTACGCCTAGCACTACCTCTAGTCCTACCCCTACCCCTGGCCCTACAGCTACCCCTAACCATAGGCCAACCCCAATCCCTACCCCTAGCCACAGCTCCAAATCCTGGCCCTAGGCCTACTCCTAGGATTACCCCGACACCCAACTCTTGCCCTATGCCTACCCCAGCACTACGCCTACCGCTCCCACAAACCCTAGCTCGGCCCTAGACCAACGCCCAGTGCTCACTCTAGTCCAAGGCCTAGCATTTGCCCGTCCCCAACCAGTACACCTTTCCCTACCGTTAGCCAGAGCACTAACCCGTGTCCTACAGAATCACCCTGGACCCACCCTTAGCCACACCCGAATCCAGCCCTACACCTTTTCCGAGTCCTAGGACTAAACGGAGCCCTCCCGTGACACCTACACCTAGCCCTCGGCCAACCTCTACCACTACCACTAATCCTAGGCCTAACATGAGCCCTAACACTAACACGGCCCGTGGGCCTCTGCCAACCACTAGCCCTTCACCTAATCCTACCCCGAGTACTACCCATCGCCCTAGGCCTACGCCTAGCACTACCTCTAGTTTTACCCCTACCCCTGGCCCTACAGCTACCCCTAACCATAGGCCCACCCCCATTCCTACCCCTAGCTACAGCTCCAACCCCTGGCCCTAGGCCTACTCCTAGGTTTACCCCGAAACCCACCTCTTGCCCTATGCCTACCCCAGCACTACGCCTACCGCTCACAGTAGCCATGGCTCGGGCCCTAGACCAACGCCCAGTGCTCACTCTAGTCCGAGGCCTAGCAATGCCCGTCGCCGACCAGTACACCTTGCCCTACCGTTCGCCAGAGCACTAACCCGTGTCCTTCGGAATCACCCTGGACCCACCCTTAGCCACAGCCGAATCCAGCCCTACACCTGTTCCGAGTCCTAAAACTAAACGAAACCCTCTCGTGACACCTACCCCTAGCCCTCGGCCAACACCTACCACTACCACTAATCCTAGGCCTAACATGAGCCCTAACACTAACAATGCCCGTGGGCCTCTGCCAACCACTAGCCCTTCAGCTAACCCTACCCCGAGCACTCCCCCTCGCCCTAGGCCTACGCCTAGCACTACCTCTAGTCCTACCCCTACCCCTGGCCCTACAGCTACCCCTAATTATAGGCCCACCCCCATCCCTACCCATAGCCACAGCTCCAACTCCTGGTCCTAGGCCTACTCCTAGGTTTACCCCGACAGCCACCTCTTGCCCTATACCTACCCCAGCGCTACGCCTACCGCTCCCAATAGCCCTAGCTCGGGCCCTAGACCAACGCCCAGTGCTCATTCTAGTCCGAAGCCAAGCATTTGCCCGTCCCCGACCAGTACACCTTGCCCTACCGTTAGCCAGAGCACTAACCCGTGTCCCACGGAATCACCCTGGACCCACCCTAAGCCACACCCGAATCCAGCCCTACACCTGTTTCAAGTCCTAGGACTAAACGGAGCCATCCCGTTACACCTACCCCTAGCCCTCGGCCAACCCCTACCACTACCACTAATCCTAGGTTTAACATGAGCCCTAACACTAACACTGCCCGTGGGCCTCTGCCAACCACTAGCACTTCACCTAAACCTACCCCGAGCACTCCCCCTAGCCCTAGGCCTACGCCTAGCACTACCTCTAGTCCTACCCCTACCCCTGGCCCTACAGCTACCCCTAACCATAGGCCCACCCCCATCCCTACCCCTAGCCACAGCTCCAACTCCTGGCCCTAGGCCTACTCCTAGGTCTACCCGACACACACCTCTTGCCCTATGCCTACCCCAGCGCTACGCCTACCGCTCACAGTAGCCCTAGCTCGGGCCCTAGACCAACGACCAGTGCTCACTCTAGTCCGAAGCCTAGGATTTGCCCTTACCCGACCAGTACACCTTGCCCTACCGTTAGCCAGAACACTAACCTGTGTCCCACGAAATCACCCTGGACCCACCCTTAGCCACACCCGAAACCAGCCCTACAACTGTTCCGAGTACTAGGACTAACCGGAGTCCTCCCGTGACACCTACCACTAGCCCTCGGCCAAACCCTACCACTACCACTAATCCTAGGCCTAACATGAGCCCTAACACTAACACTGCCCGTAGGCCTCTGCCAACCCCTAGTCCTTCATCTAACCTTACCCCGAGCACTCCCCTTCGCTCTAGGCTTACGCCTAGCACTACCTCTAGTCCTACCCCTACCCCTGGCCCTACAGCTACCCCTAAACAATGGCCCACCCAATCCCTACTCCTAGCCACAGCTTCAACTCCTGGCCCTAGGCCTACTCCTAGGTTTACCCCGACACCCACCTCTTGCCCTATGCCTACCCCAGCGCTACGCCTACCGCTCACAGTAGCCCTGGCTCGGGCCCTAGACCAACGCCCAGTGCTCACTCTAGTCCGAGGCCTAGCAATGCCCGTCGCCGACCAGTAAACCTTGCCCTACCGTTAGCCAGAGCACTAACCCGTGTCTTTCGGAATCACCCTGGACCCACCCTTAGCCACACCCGAATCCAGCCCTACACCTGTTCTGAGTACTAGGACTAAACGGAGCCCTCTCGTGACACCTACCCATAGTCCTCGGCCAACCCCTACCACTACCACTAATCCTAGGCCTAACATGAGCCCTAACACTAACAATGCCCGTGGGCCTCTGCCAACCACTAGCCCTTCACATAACCCTGCCCCGAGCACTCCCCCTCGCCCTAGGCCTACGCCTAGCACTACCTCTAGTTTTACCCCTACCCCTGGCCCTACAGCTACCCCTAACAATAGGCCCACCCCCATCCCTACCCCTAGCCACAGCTCCAACTCCTGGCCCTAGGCCTACTCCTAGGTTTACCCCGACACCCACCTCTTGCCCTATGCCTACTCCAGCGCTACGCCTACCGCTCCCACTAGCCCTAGCTCGGGCCCTAGACCAACGCCCAGTGCTCACTCTAGTCCGAGGCCTAGCACTTGCCCGTCGCCGACCAGTACACCTTGCCCTACCGTTCGCCAGAGCGCTAACCCGTGTCCTTCGGAATCACCCTGGACCCACCCTGAGCCACAGCCGAATCCAGCCCTACAAATGTTCCGAGTCCTAAAACTAAACGGAACCCTCTCGTGACACCTACCCCTAGCCCTCGGCCAACCCCTACCACTACCACTAATCCTAGGCGTAACATGAGCCCTAACACTAACAATGCCCGTGGGCCTCTGCCAACCACTAGCCCTTCAGCTAACCCTACCCCGAGCACTCCCCCTCGCCCTAGGCCTACGCCTAGCACTACCTCTAGTCCTACCCCTACCCCTGGCCCTACAGCTACCCCTAACCATAGGCCCACCCCCATCCCTACCCCTAGCCACAGCTCCAACTCCTGGCCCTAGGCCTACTCCTAGGTTTACCCCGACACCCACCTCTTGCCCTATACCTACCCCAGCGCTACGCCTACCGCTCCCACTAGCCCTAGCTCGGGCCCTAGAGCAACGCCCAGTGCTCATTCTAGTCCGAAGCCAAGCATTTGCCCGTCCCCGACCAGTACACCTTGCCCTACCGTTAGCCAGAGCACTAACCCGTGTCCCACGGAATCACCCTGGACCAACCCTAAGCCACAACCGAATCCAGCCCTACACCTGTTTCAAGTCCTAGGACAAAACTGAGCCATCCAGTTACACCTACCCCTAGCCCTCGGCCAACCCCTACCAGTACCACTAATCCTAGGTTTAACATGAGCCCTAACACTAACACTGCCCGTGGGCCTCTGCCAACCACTAGTACTTCACCTAAACCTACCCCGAGCACTCCCCCTAGCCCTAGGCCTACGACTAGCACTACCTCTAGTCCTACCACTACCCCTGGTCCTACAGCTACCCCTAACCATAGGCCCACCCCCATCCCTACCCCTAGCCACAGCTCCAACTCCTGGCCCTAGGCCTACTCCTAGGTCTACCCGACACACACCTCTTGCCCTATGCCTACCCCAGCGCTACGCCTACCGCTCACAGTAGCCCTAGCTCGGGCCCTAGACCAACGACCAGTGCTCACTCTAGTCCGAAGGCTAGCATTTGCCCTTACCCGACCAGTACACCTTGCCCTACCTTTAGCCAGAACACTAACCTGTGTCCCACGAAATCACCCTGGACCCACCCTTAGCCACACCTGAAACCAGCCCTACAACTGTTTCGAGTCCTAGGACTAACCGGAGTCCTCCCGTGACACCTACCCCTAGCCCTCGGCCAACCCCTACCACTACCACTAATCCTAGGCCTAACATGAGCCCTAACACTAACACTGCCCGTAGGCCTCTGCCAACCACTAGTCCTTCATCTAACCTTACCCCGAGCACTCCCCCTCGCCCTAGGCTTACGCCTAGCACTACCTCTAGTCCTACCCCTACCCCTGGCCCTACAGCTACCCCTAAACATAGGCCCACCCCAATCCCTACCCCTAGCCACAGCTTCAACTCCTGGCCCTAGGCCTACTCCTAGGTTTACCCCGACACCCACCTCTTGCCCTATGCCTACCTCAGCGCTACGCCTACCGCTCCCACTAGCCCTAGCTCGGGCCCTAGACCTACACTCAGTGCTCACTCTAGTCCGAAGCCTAGCATTTGCCCGTCCCCGACCAGTACACCTTGCCCTACCGTTAGCCAGAGCACTAACCCGTGTCCTACGGAATCACCCTGGAACCACCCTTAGCCACACCCGAATCCAGCCCTACACCTGTTCTGAGTCCTAGGACTAAACAAAGCCCTCCGGTGACACCTACACCTAGCCCTCGGCCAACCCCTACCACTACCACTATATCTAGTCCTAACATGAGCCCTAACACTAACACTGCTTGTGAGCCTCTGCCAACCACTAGCCTTTCACCTAATCCTACCCGAGCACTACCCCTCGCCCTAGGCCTACGCCTAGCACTACCTCTAGTTTTACCCCTACCCCTGGCCCTACAGCTACCCCTAACCATAGACCCAACCCCATCCCTACGCCTACCCAGAGCTCCAACTCCTGGCCCTAGGCCTACTCCTAGGTTTACCCCGACACCCACCTCTTGCCCTATGCCTACCCCAGCGCTACGCCTACTGCTCACAGTAGCCCTGGCTCGGGCCCTAGACCAACGCCCAGTGCTCACTCTAGTCAGAGGCCTAGCAATGCCCGTCGCCGACCAGTACACCTTGCCCTACCGTTAGCCAGAGCACTAACCCGTGTCTTTCGGAATCACCCTGGACCCACCCTAAGCCACACCTGAATCCAGCCCTACACCTGTTTCAAGTCCTAGGACTAAACGGAGCCATCCTGTTACACCTACTCCTAGCCCTCGGCCAACCCCTACCACTATCACTAATCCTAGGCCTAACATGAGCCCTAACACTAACACTGCCCGTAGCCCTCTGCCAACCACTACTCCTTCACCTAACCCTACCCAGAGCACTCCCCCTCGCCCTAGGCCTACGCCTAGCACTACCTCTAGTCCTACCCCTACCCCTGGCCCTACAGCTACCCCTAACCATAGGCCCACCCCCATCCCTACCCCTACCACAGCTCCAACTCCTGGCCCTAGGCCTACTCCTAGGATTACCCCGACACCCACCTCTTGCCCTATGCCTACCCCAGCGCTACGCCTACCGCTCCCACAAACCCTAGCTCAGGCCCTAGACCAACGCCCAGTGCTCATTCTAGTCCGAGGCCTAGCACTTGCCCGTCGCCGACCAGTACACCTTGCCCTACCGTTAGCCAGAACACTAACCTGTGTCCCACGAAATCACCCTGGACCCACCCTTAGCCACACCCGAATCCAGCACTACTTCTGTTCCGAGTCCTAGGACTAACCGGAGTTTTCCCGTGACACCTACCTTTAGCCCTCGGCAAACCCCTACCACTACCACTAATCCTAGGCCTACCATGAGCCCTAACACTAACACTGCCAGTGGGCCTCTGCCAACCACTAGCACTTCACCTAACCCTACCCCGAGAACTCCCCCTAGCCCTAGGCCTACGCCTAGCACTACCTCTAGTCCTACCCCTACCCCTGGCCCTACAGCTACCCCTAACCATAGGCCCACCCCCATCCCTATCCCTAGCCACAGCTCCAACTCCTGGCCCTAGGCCTACTCCTAGGTTTACCCCGACACCCACCTCTTGCCCTATGCCTACCCCAGCGCTACGCCTACTGTTCACAGTAGCCCTAGCTCGGGCCCTAGACCAACACCCAGTGCTCACTCTAGTCCGAAGCCTAGCATTTGCCCGTCCCCGACCAGTAAACCTTGCCCTACCGTTAGCCAGAACACTAACCTGTGTCCCACGAAATCACCCTGGACCCACCCTTAGCCACACCCGAAAACAGCCCTACAACTGTTCCAAGTCCTAGGACTAACCGGAGTCCTCCCGTGACACCTACCACTAGCCCTCGGCCAACCCCTACCACTACCACTAATCCTAGGCCTAACATGAGCCCTAACACTAACACTGCCCGTAGGTCTCTGCCAACCACTAGTCCTTCATCTAACCTTACCCCGAGCACTACCCCTCGCCGTAGGCTTACGCCTAGCACTACCTCTAGTCCTACCCCTACCCCTGGCCCTACAGCTACCCCTAACAATAGGCCCACCCCAATCCCTACCCCTAGCCACAGCTCCAACTCCTGGCCCTAGGCCTACTCCTAGGTTTACCCCGACACCCACCTCTTGCCCTATGCCTACCCCAGGGCTACGCCTACCGCTCCCACTAGCCCTAGCTCGGGCCCTAGACCAACGCCCAGTGCTCACTCTAGTCCGAAGCCTAGCATTTGCCCGTCCCCGACCAGTACACCTTGCCCTACCGTTAGCCAGAGCACTAACCCGTGTCCTACGGAATCACCCTGGACCCACCCTTAGCCACACCCGAATCCAGCCCTACACCTGTTCTGAGTCCTAGGACTAAACGGAGCCCTCCCGTGACACCTACACCTAGCCCTCGGCCAACCCCTACCACTACCACTAATCCTAGGCCTAACATGAGCCCTAACACTAACACTGCCCGTGAGCCTCTGCCAACCACTAGCCTTTCCCCTAATCCTACCCCGAGCACTACCCCTCTCCCTAGGCCTACGCCTAGCACCACCTCTAGTCCTACCACTACCCCTGGCCCCACAGCTACCCCTACTCATAAGCCTACCCCCATCCCTACCCCTAGCCAAAGTTCCAACTGCTGGCCCTAGGCCTACTCCTAGGTTTACACCGACACCCACCTCTTGCCCTATGCCTACCCCAGCGCTACGCCTCCGCTCCCACTATCCCTAGCTCGGCCCTAGTCCAACGCCCAGTGCTCACTCTAGTCCAAGGCCTAGCATTTGCCCGTCCCCAACCAGTACACCTTTCCCTACCGTTAGCCAGAGCACTAACCCGTGTCCTACAGAATCACCCTGGACCCACCCTTAGCCACACCCGAATCCAGCCCTACACCTTTTCCGAGTCCTAGGACTAAACGGAGCCCTCCCGTGACACCTACACCTAGCCCTCGGCCAACCTCTACCACTACCACTAATCCTAGGCCTAACATGAGCCCTAACACTAACACGGCCCGTGGGCCTCTGCCAACCACTAGCCCTTCACCTAATCCTACCCCGAGCACTACCCATCGCCCTAGGCCTACGCCTAGCACTACCTCTAGTTTTACCCCTACCCCTGGCCCTACAGCTACCCCTAACCATAGGCCCACCCCCATTCCTACCCCTAGCCACAGCTCCAACTCCTGGCCCTAGGCCTACTCCTAGGTTTACCCCGACACCCACCTCTTGCCCTATGCCTACCCCAGCACTACGCCTACCGCTCACAGTAGCCCTGGCTCGGGCCCTAGACCAACGCCCAGTGCTCCCTCTAGTCCGAGGCCTAGCAATGCCCGTCGCCGACCAGTACACCTTGCCCTACCGTTCGCCAGAGCACTAACCCGTGTCCTTCGGAATCACCCTGGACCCACCCTTAGCCACAGCCGAATCCAGCCCTACACCTGTTCCGAGTCCTAAAACTAAACGAAACCCTCTCGTGACACCTACCCCTAGCCCTCGGCCAACACCTACCACTACCACTAATCCTAGGCCTAACATGAGCCCTAACACTAACAATGCCCGTGGGTCTCTGCCAACCACTAGCCCTTCAGCTAACCCTACCCCGAGCACTCCCCCTCGCCCTAGGCCTACGCCTAGCACTACCTCTAGTCCTACCCCTACCCCTGGCCCTACAGCTACCCCTAACCATAGGCCCACCCCCATCCCTACCCCTAGCCACAGCTCCAAATCCTGGCCCTAGGCCTACTCCTAGGATTACCCCGACACCCAACTCTTGCCCTATGCCTACCCCAGCACTACGCCTACCGCTCCCACAAACCCTAGCTCAGGCCCTAGACCAACGCCCAGTGCTCATTCTAGTCCGAGGCCTAGCACCTGCCCGTCGCCGACCAGTACACCTTGCCCTACCGTTCGCCAGAACACTAACCTGTGTCCCACGAAATCACCCTGGACCCACCCTTAGCCACACCCGAATCCAGCCCTACTTCTGTTCCGAGTCCTAGGACTAACCGGAGTTTTCCCGTGACACCTACCTTTAGCCCTCGGCAAACCCCTACCACTACCACTAATCCTAGGCCTAACATGAGCCCTAACACTAACACTGCCATTGGGCCTCTGCCAACCACTAGCACTTCACCTAACCCTACCCCGAGAACTCCCCCTAGCCCTAGGCCTACGCCTAGCACTACCTCTAGTCCTACCCCTACCCCTGGCCCTACAGCTACCCCTAACCATAGGCCCACCCCCATTTCTATCCCTAGCCACAGCTCCAACTCCTGGCCCTAGGCCTACTCCTAGGTTTACCCCGACACCCACCTCTTGCCCTATGCCTACCCCAGCGCTACGCCTACCGTTCACAGTAGCCCTAGCTCGGGCCCTAGACCAACACCCAGTGCTCACTCTAGTCCGAAGCCTAGCATTTGCCCGTCCCCGACCAGTAAACCTTGCCCTACCGTTAGCCACAACACTAACCTGTGTCCCACGAAATCACCCTGGACCCACCCTTAGCCACACCCGAAAACAGCCCTACAACTGTTCCAAGTCCTAGGACTAACCGGAGTCCTCCCGTGACACCTACCACTAGCCCTCGGCCAACCCCTACCACTACCACTAATCCTAGGCCTAACATGAGCCCTAACACTAACACTGCCCGTAGGTCTCTGCCAACCACTAGTCCTTCATCTAACCTTACCCCGAGCACTACCCCTCGCCGTAGGCTTACGCCTAGCACTACCTCTAGTCCTACCCCTACCCCTGGCCCTACAGCTACCCCTAACCATAGGCCCACCCCAATCCCTACCCCTAGCCACAGCTCCAACTCCTGGCCCTAGGCCTACTCCTAGGTTTACCCCGACACCCACCTCTTGCCCTATGCCTACCCCAGGGCTACGCCTACCGCTCCCACTAGCCCTAGCTCGGGCCCTAGACCAACGCCCAGTGCTCACTCTAGTCCGAAGCCTAGCATTTGCCCGTCCCCGACCAGTACACCTTGCCCTACCGTTAGCCAGAGCACTAACCCGTGTCCTACGGAATCACCCTGGACCCACCCTTAGCCACACCCGAATCCAGCCCTACACCTGTTCTGAGTCCTAGGACTAAACGGAGCCCTCCCGTGACACCTACACCTAGCCCTCGGCCAACCCCTACCACTACCACTAATCCTAGGCCTACCATGAGCCCTAACACTAACACTGCCAGTGGGCCTCTGCCAACCACTAGCCTTTCCCCTAATCCTACCCCGAGCACTACCCCTCGCCCTAGGCCTACGCCTAGCACCACCTCTAGTCCTACCCCTACCCCTGGCCCTACAGCTACCCCTACTCATAAGCCTACCCCCATCCCTACCCCTAGCCAAAGTTTTAACTGCTGGCCCTAGGCCTACTTGTAGGTTTACACCGACACCCACCTCTTGCCCTATGCCTACCACAGCGCTACGCCTCCGCTCCCATTAGCCCTAGCTCGGCCCTAAACCAACGCCCTGTGCTCACTCTAGTCCAAGGTCTAGCATTTGCCCGTCCCCAACCAGTACACCTTTCCCTACCGTTAGCCAGAGCACTAACCCGTGTCCTACAGAATCACCCTGGACCCACCCTTAGCCACACCCGAATCCAGCCCTACACCTGTTCCGAGTCCTAGGACTAAACGGAGTTCTCCCGTGACACCTACACCTAGCCCTCGGCCAACCTCTACCACTACCACTAATCCTAGGCCTAACATGAGCCCTAACACTAACACGGCCCGTGGGCCTCTGCCAACCACTAGCCCTTCACCTAATCCTACCCCGAGCACTACCCATCGCCCTAGGCCTACGCCTAGCACTACCTCTAGTTTTACCCCTACACCTGGCCCTACAGCTACCCCTAACCATAGGCCCACCCCCATTCCTACCCCTAGCCACAGCTCCAACTCCTGGCCCTAGGCCTACTCCTAGGTTTACCCCGACACCCACCTCTTGCCCTATGCCTACCCCAGCACTACGCCTACCGCTCACAGTAGCCCTGGCTCGGGCCCTAGACTAACGCCCAGTGCTCACTCTAGTCCGAGGCCTAGCAATGCCCGTCGCCGACCAGTACACCTTGCCCTACCGTTAGCCAGAGCACTAACTTGTGTCTTTCGGAATCACCCTGGACCCACCCTTAGCCACACCCGAATCCAGCCCTACACCTGTTCTGAGTACTAGGACTAAACGGAGCCCTCTCGTGACGCATACCCCTAGACCTCGGCCAACCCCTACCACTACCACTAATCCTAGGCCTAACATGAGCCCTAACACTAACAATGCCCGTGGGCCTCTGCCAACCACTAGTCCTTCACCTAACCCTGCCCCCAGCACTCCCCCTCGCCCTAGGCCTACGCCTAGCACTACCTCTAGTCCTACCCCTACCTTTGGCCCTACAGCTACCCCTACCCATATGCCCACCCCCATCCCTACCCCTAGCCACAGCTCCAACTCCTGGCCCTAGGCCTACTCCTAGGATTACCCCGACACCCACCTCTTGCCCTATGCCTACCCCAGCGCTACGCCTACCGCTCCCACTACCCCTAGCTCAGGCCCTAGACCAACGCCCAGTGCTCATTCTAGTCCGAGGCCTAGCACTTGCCCGTCGCCGACCAGTACACCTTGCCCTACCGTTAGCCAGAACACTAACCTGTGTCCCACGAAATCACCCTGGACCCACCCTTAGCCAGACCCGAATCCAGCCCTACACCTGTTCCGAGTCCTAGGACTAACCGGAGTTTTCCCGTGACACCTACCTTTAGCCCTCGGCAAACCCCTACCACTACCACTAATCCTAGGCCTAACGTGAGCCCTAACACTAACACTGCCAGTGGGCCTCTGCCAACCACTAGCACTTCACCTAACCCTACCCCGAGAACTCCCCCTAGCCCTAGGCCTACGCCTAGCACTACCTCTAGTCCTACCCCTACCCCTGGCCCTACAGCTACCCCTAACCATAGGCCAACCCCAATCCCTACCCCTAGCCAAAGCTCCAACTCCTGGCCCTAGGCCTACTCCTAGGTTTACCCCGACACCCACCTCTTGCCCTATGCCTACCCCAGGGATACGCCTTCCGCTCCCACTAGCCCTAGCTCGGGCCCTAGACCAACGCCCAGTGCTCACTCTAGTCCGAAGCCTAGCATTTGCCCGTCCCCGACCAGTACACCTTGCCCTACCGTTAGCCAGAGCACTAACCCGTGTCCTACGGAATCACCCTGGACCCACCCTTAGCCACACCCGAATCCAGCCCTACACCTGTTCTGAGTCCTAGGACTAAACCGAGCCCTCCCGTGACACCTACACCTAGCCCTCGGCCAACCCCTACCACTACCACTAATCCTAGGCCTAACATGAGCCCTAACACTAACACTGCCCGTGAGCCTCTGCCAACCACTAGCCTTTCCCCTAATCCTACCCCGAGCACTACCCCTCTCCCTAGGCCTACGCCTAGCACCACCTCTAGTCCTACCACTACCCCTGGCCCCACAGCTACCCCTACTCATAAGCCTACCCCCATCCCTACCCCTAGCCAAAGTTCCAACTGCTGGCCCTAGGCCTACTCCTAGGTTTACACCGACACCCACCTCTTGCCCTATGCCTACCCCAGCGCTACGCCTCCGCTCCCACTATCCCTAGCTCGGCCCTAGTCCAACGCCCAGTGCTCACTCTAGTCCAAGGCCTAGCATTTGCCCGTCCCCAACCAGTACACCTTTCCCTACCGTTAGCCAGAGCACTAACCCGTGTCCTACAGAATCACCCTGGACCCACCCTTAGCCACACCCGAATCCAGCCCTACACCTTTTCCGAGTCCTAGGACTAAACGGAGCCCTCCCGTGACACCTACACCTAGCCCTCGGCCAACCTCTACCACTACCACTAATCCTAGGCCTAACATGAGCCCTAACACTAACACGGCCCGTGGGCCTCTGCCAACCACTAGCCCTTCACCTAATCCTACCCCGAGCACTACCCATCGCCCTAGGCCTACGCCTAGCACTACCTCTAGTTTTACCCCTACCCCTGGCCCTACAGCTACCCCTAACCATAGGCCCACCCCCATTCCTACCCCTAGCCACAGCTCCAACTCCTGGCCCTAGGCCTACTCCTAGGTTTACCCCGACACCCACCTCTTGCCCTATGCCTACCCCAGCACTACGCCTACCGCTCACAGTAGCCCTGGCTCGGGCCCTAGACCAACGCCCAGTGCTCCCTCTAGTCCGAGGCCTAGCAATGCCCGTCGCCGACCAGTACACCTTGCCCTACCGTTCGCCAGAGCACTAACCCGTGTCCTTCGGAATCACCCTGGACCCACCCTTAGCCACAGCCGAATCCAGCCCTACACCTGTTCCGAGTCCTAAAACTAAACGAAACCCTCTCGTGACACCTACCCCTAGCCCTCGGCCAACACCTACCACTACCACTAATCCTAGGCCTAACATGAGCCCTAACACTAACAATGCCCGTGGGTCTCTGCCAACCACTAGCCCTTCAGCTAACCCTACCCCGAGCACTCCCCCTCGCCCTAGGCCTACGCCTAGCACTACCTCTAGTCCTACCCCTACCCCTGGCCCTACAGCTACCCCTAACCATAGGCCCACCCCCATCCCTACCCCTAGCCACAGCTCCAAATCCTGGCCCTAGGCCTACTCCTAGGATTACCCCGACACCCAACTCTTGCCCTATGCCTACCCCAGCACTACGCCTACCGCTCCCACAAACCCTAGCTCAGGCCCTAGACCAACGCCCAGTGCTCATTCTAGTCCGAGGCCTAGCACCTGCCCGTCGCCGACCAGTACACCTTGCCCTACCGTTCGCCAGAACACTAACCTGTGTCCCACGAAATCACCCTGGACCCACCCTTAGCCACACCCGAATCCAGCCCTACTTCTGTTCCGAGTCCTAGGACTAACCGGAGTTTTCCCGTGACACCTACCTTTAGCCCTCGGCAAACCCCTACCACTACCACTAATCCTAGGCCTAACATGAGCCCTAACACTAACACTGCCATTGGGCCTCTGCCAACCACTAGCACTTCACCTAACCCTACCCCGAGAACTCCCCCTAGCCCTAGGCCTACGCCTAGCACTACCTCTAGTCCTACCCCTACCCCTGGCCCTACAGCTACCCCTAACCATAGGCCCACCCCCATTTCTATCCCTAGCCACAGCTCCAACTCCTGGCCCTAGGCCTACTCCTAGGTTTACCCCGACACCCACCTCTTGCCCTATGCCTACCCCAGCGCTACGCCTACCGTTCACAGTAGCCCTAGCTCGGGCCCTAGACCAACACCCAGTGCTCACTCTAGTCCGAAGCCTAGCATTTGCCCGTCCCCGACCAGTAAACCTTGCCCTACCGTTAGCCACAACACTAACCTGTGTCCCACGAAATCACCCTGGACCCACCCTTAGCCACACCCGAAACCAGCCCTACAACTGTTCCGAGTCCTAGGACTAACCGGAGTCCTCCCGTGACACCTACCACTAGCCCTCGGCCAACCCCTACCACTACCACTAATCCTAGGCCTAACATGAGCCCTAACACTAACACTGTCCGTAGGTCTCTGCCAACCACTAGTCCTTCATGTAACCTTACCCGAGCACTACCCCTCGCCCTAGGCTTACGCCTAGCACTACCTCTAGTCCTACTTCTACCCCTGGCCCTACAGCTACCCCTAACCATAGGCCAACCCCAATCCCTACCCCTAGCCAAAGCTCCAACTCCTGGCCCTAGGCCTACTCCTAGGTTTACCCCGACACCCACCTCTTGCCCTATGCCTACGCCAGGGATACGCCTTCCGCTCCCACTAGCCCTAGCTCGGGCCCTAGACCAACGCCCAGTGCTCACTCTAGTCCGAAGCCTAGCATTTGCCCGTCCCCGACCAGTACACCTTGCCCTACCGTTAGCCAGAGCACTAACCCGTGTCCTACGGAATCACCCTGGACCCACCCTTAGCCACACCCGAATCCAGCCCTACACCTGTTCTGAGTCCTAGGACTAAACGGAGCCCTCCCGTGACACCTACACCTAGCCCTCGGCCAACCCCTACCACTACCACTAATCCTAGGCCTAACATGAGCCCTAACACTAACACTGCCCGTGAGCCTCTGCCAACCACTAGCCTTTCCCCTAATCCTACCCCGAGCACTACCCCTCTCCCTAGGCCTACGCCTAGCACCACCTCTAGTCCTACCACTACCCCTGGCCCCACAGCTACCCCTACTCATAAGCCTACCCCCATCACTACCCCTAGCCAAAGTTCCAACTGCTGGCCCTAGGCCTACTCCTAGGTTTACACCGACACCCACCTCTTGCCCTATGCCTACCCCAGCGCTACGCCTCCGCTCCCACTATCCCTAGCTCGGCCCTAGACCAACGCCCAGTGCTCACTCTAGTCCAAGGCCTAGCATTTGCCCGTCCCCAACCAGTACACCTTTCCCTACCGTTAGCCAGAGCACTAACCCGTGTCCTACAGAATCACCCTGGACCCACCCTTAGCCACACCCGAATCCAGCCCTACACCTTTTCCGAGTCCTAGGACTAAACGGAGCCCTCCCGTGACACCTACACCTAGCCCTCGGCCAACCTCTACCACTACCACTAATCCTAGGCCTAACATGAGCCCTAACACTAACACGGCCCGTGGGCCTCTGCCAACCACTAGCCCTTCACCTAATCCTACCCCGAGCACTACCCATCGCCCTAGGCCTACGCCTAGCACTACCTCTAGTTTTACCCCTACCCCTGGCCCTACAGCTACCCCTAACCATAGGCCCACCCCCATTCCTACCCCTAGCTACAGCTCCAACTCCTGGCCCTAGGCCTACTCCTAGGTTTACCCCGACACCCACCTCTTGCCCTATGCCTACCCCAGCACTACGCCTACCGCTCACAGTAGCCATGGCTCGGGCCCTAGACCAACGCCCAGTGCTCACTCTAGTCCGAGGCCTAGCAATGCCCGTCGCCGACCAGTACACCTTGCCCTACCGTTCGCCAGAGCACTAACCCGTGTCCTTCGGAATCACCCTGGACCCACCCTTAGCCACAGCCGAATCCAGCCCTACACCTGTTCCGAGTCCTAAAACTAAACGAAACCCTCTCGTGACACCTACCCCTAGCCCTCGGCCAACACCTACCACTACCACTAATCCTAGGCCTAACATGAGCCCTAACACTAACAATGCCCGTGGGTCTCTGCCAACCACTAGCCCTTCAGCTAACCCTACCCCGAGCACTCCCCCTCGCCCTAGGCCTACGCCTAGCACTACCTCTAGTCCTACCCCTACCCCTGGCCCTACAGCTACCCCTAATTATAGGCCCACCCCCATCCCTACCCATAGCCACAGCTCCAACTCCTGGTCCTAGGCCTACTCCTAGGTTTACCCCGACAGCCACCTCTTGCCCTATACCTACCCCAGCGCTACGCCTACCGCTCCCAATAGCCCTAGCTCGGGCCCTAGACCAACGCCCAGTGCTCATTCTAGTCCGAAGCCAAGCATTTGCCCGTCCCCGACCAGTACACCTTGCCCTACCGTTAGCCAGAGCACTAACCCGTGTCCCACGGAATCACCCTGGACCCACCCTAAGCCACACCCGAATCCAGCCCTACACCTGTTTCAAGTCCTAGGACTAAACGGAGCCATCCCGTTAGACCTACCCCTAGCCCTCGGCCAACCCCTACCACTACCACTAATCCTAGGTTTAACATGAGCCCTAACACTAACACTGCCCGTGGGCCTCTGCCAACCACTAGCACTTCACCTAAACCTACCCCGAGCACTCCCCCTAGCCCTAGGCCTACGCCTAGCACTACCTCTAGTCCTACCCCTACCCCTGGCCCTACAGCTACCCCTAACCATAGGCCCACCCCCATCCCTTCCCCTAGCCACAGCTCCAACTCCTGGCCCTAGGCCTACTCCTAGGTCTACCCGACACACACCTCTTGCCCTATGCCTACCCCAGCGCTACGCCTACCGCTCACAGTAGCCCTAGCTCGGGCCCTAGACCAACGACCAGTGCTCACTCTAGTCCGAAGCCTAGCATTTGCCCTTACCCGACCAGTACACCTTGCCCTACCGTTAGCCAGAACACTAACCTGTGTCCCACGAAATCACCCTGGACCCACCCTTAGCCACACCCGAAACCAGCCCTACAACTGTTCCGAGTACTAGGACTAACCGGAGTCCTCCCGTGACACCTACACCTAGCCCTCGGCCAACCCCTACCACTACCACTAATCCTAGTCCTAACATGAGCCCTAACACTAACACTGCCCGTAGGCCTCTGCCAACCCCTAGTCCTTCATCTAACCTTACCCCGAGCACTCCCCTTCGCTCTAGGCTTACGCCTAGCACTACCTCTAGTCCTACCCCTACCCCTGGCCCTACAGCTACCCCTAAACAATGGCCCACCCAATCCCTACTCCTAGCCACAGCTTCAACTCCTGGCCCTAGGCCTACTCCTAGGTTTACCCCGACACTTACCTCTTGCCCTATGCCTACCTCAGCGCTACGCCTACCGCACTCACTAGCCCTAGCTCGGGCCCTAGACCAACGCCCAGTGCTCACTCTAGTCCGAAGCCTAGCATTTGCCCGTCCCCGACCAGTACACCTTGCCCTACCGTTAGCCAGAGCACTAACCCGTGTCCTACGGAATCACCCTGGAACTACCCTTAGCCACACCCGAATCCAGCCCTACACCTGTTCTGAGTCCTAGGACTAAACGGAGCCCTCCGGTGACACCTACACCTAGCCCTCGGCCAACCCCTACCACTACCACTAATCCTAGTCCTAACATGAGCCCTAACACTAACACTGCCCGTGAGCCTCTGCCAACCACTAGCCTTTCACCTAATCCTACCCCGAGCACTACCCCTCGCCCTAGGCCTACGCCTAGCACTACCTCTAGTTTTACCCCTACCCCTGGCCCTACAGCTACCCCTAACCATAGGCCCAACCCCATCCCTACGCCTAGCCACAGCTCCAACTCCTGGCCCTAGGCCTACTCCTAGGTTTACCCCGACACCCACCTCTTGCCCTATGCCTACCCCAGCGCTACGCCTACCGCTCACAGTAGCCCTGGCTCGGGCCCTAGACCAACGCCCAGTGCTCACTCTAGTCCGAGGCCTAGCAATGCCCGTCGCCGACCAGTAAACCTTGCCCTACCGTTAGCCAGAGCACTAACCCGTGTCTTTCGGAATCACCCTGGACCCACCCTTAGCCACACCCGAATCCAGCCCTACACCTGTTCTGAGTACTAGGACTAAACGGAGCCCTCTCGTGACACCTACCCCTAGTCCTCGGCCAACCCCTACCACTACCACTAATCCTAGGCCTAACATGAGCCCTAACACTAACAATGCCCGTGGGCCTCTGCCAACCACTAGCCCTTCACATAACCCTGCCCCGAGCACTCCCCCTCGCCCTAGGCCTACGCCTAGCACTACCTCTAGTTTTACACCTACCCCTGGCCCTACAGCTACCCCTAACAATAGGCCCACCCCCATCCCTACCCCTAGCCACAGCTCCAACTCCTGGCCCTAGGCCTACTCCTAGGTTTACCCCGACACCCACCTCTTGCCCTATGCCTACTCCAGCGCTACGCCTACCGCTCCCACTAGCCCTAGCTCGGGCCCTAGACCAACGCCCAGTGCTCACTCTAGTCCGAGGCCTAGCACTTGCCCGTCGCCGACCAGTACACCTTGCCCTACCGTTCGCCAGAGCGCTAACCCGTGTCCTTCGGAATCACCCTGGACCCACCCTGAGCCACAGCCGAATCCAGCCCTACAAATGTTCCGAGTCCTAAAACTAAACGGAACCCTCTCGTGACACCTACCCCTAGCCCTCGGCCAACCCCTACCACTACCACTAATCCTAGGCGTAACATGAGCCCTAACACTAACAATGCCCGTGGGCCTCTGCCAACCACTAGCCCTTCAGCTAACCCTACGCCGAGCACTCCCCCTCGCCCTAGGCCTACGCCTAGCACTACCTCTAGTCCTACCCCTACCCCTGGCCCTACAGCTACCCCTAACCATAGGCCCACCCCCATCCCTACCCCTAGCCACAGCTCCAACTCCTGGCCCTAGGCCTACTCCTAGGTTTACCCCGACACCCACCTCTTGCCCTATACCTACCCCAGCGCTACGCCTACCGCTCCCACTAGCCCTAGCTCGGGCCCTAGACCAACGCCCAGTGCTCATTCTAGTCCGAAGCCAAGCATTTGCCCGTCCCCGACCAGTACACCTTGCCCTACCGTTAGCCAGAGCACTAACCCGTGTCCCACGGAATCACCCTGGACCAACCCTAAGCCACAACCGAATCCAGCCCTACACCTGTTTCAAGTCCTAGGACAAAACGGAGCCATCCGGTTACACCTACCCCTAGCCCTCGGCCAACCCCTACCAGTACCACTAATCCTAGGTTTAACATGAGCCCTAACACTAACACTGCCCGTGGGCCTCTGCCAACCACTAGTACTTCACCTAAACCTACCCCGAGCACTCCCCCTAGCCCTAGGCCTACGACTAGCACTACCTCTAGTCCTACCACTACCCCTGGCCGTACAGCTACCCCTAACCATAGGCCCACCCCCATCCCTACCCCTAGCCACAGCTCCAACTCCTGGCCCTAGGCCTACTCCTAGGTCTACCCGACACACACCTCTTGCCCTATGCCTACCCCAGCGCTACGCCTACCGCTCACAGTAGCCCTAGCTCGGGCCCTAGACCAACGACCAGTGCTCACTCTAGTCCGAAGGCTAGCATTTGCCCTTACCCGACCAGTACACCTTGCCCTACCTTTAGCCAGAACACTAACCTGTGTCCCACGAAATCACCCTGGACCCACCCTTAGCCACACCCGAAACCAGCCCTACAACTGTTTCGATTCCTAGGACTAACCAGAGTCCTCCCGTGACACCTACCCCTAGCCCTCGGCCAACCCCTACCACTACCACTAATCCTAGGCCTAACATGAGCCCTAACACTAACACTGCCCGTAGGCCTCTGCCAACCACTAGTCCTTCATCTAACCTTACCCCGAGCACTCCCCCTCGCCCTAGGCTTACGCCTAGCACTACCTCTAGTCCTACCCCTACCCCTGGCCCTACAGCTACCCCTAAACATAGGCCCACCCCAATCCCTACCCCTAGCCACAGCTTCAACTCCTGGCCCTAGGCCTACTCCTAGGTTTACCCCGACACCCACCTCTTGCCCTATGCCTACCTCAGCGCTACGCCTACCGCTCCCACTAGCCCTACCTCGGGCCCTAGACCAACGCCCAGTGCTCACTCTAGTCCGAAGCCTAGCATTTGCCCGTCCCCGACCAGTACACCTTGCCCTACCGTTAGCCAGAGCACTAACCCGTGTCCTACGGAATCACCCTGGAACCACCCTTAGCCACACCCGAATCCAGCCCTACACCTGTTCTGAGTCCTAGGACTAAACAAAGCCCTCCGGTGACACCTACACCTAGCCCTCGGCCAACCCCTACCACTACCACTAATTCTAGTCCTAACATGAGCCCTAACACTAACACTGCTTGTGAGCCTCTGCCAACCACTAGCCTTTCACCTAATCCTACCCCGAGCACTACCCCTCGCCCTAGGCCTACGCCTAGCACTACCTCTAGTTTTACCCCTACCCCTGGCCCTACAGCTACCCCTAACCATAGACCCAACCCCATCCCTACGCCTACCCAGAGCTCCAACTCCTGGCCCTAGGCCTACTCCTAGGTTTACCCCGACACCCACCTCTTGCCCTATGCCTACCCCAGCGCTACGCCTACCGCTCACAGTAGCCCTGGCTCGGGCCCTAGACCAACGCCCAGTGCTCACTCTAGTCAGAGGCCTAGCAATGCCCGTCGCCGACCAGTACACCTTGCCCTACCATTAGCCAGAGCACTAACCCGTGTCTTTCGGAATCACCCTGGACCCACCCTAAGCCACACCTGAATCCAGCCCTACACCTGTTTCAAGTCCTAGGACTAAACGGAGCCATCCTGTTACACCTACTCCTAGCCCTCGGCCAACCCCTACCACTATCACTAATCCTAGGCCTAACATGAGCCCTAACACTAACACTGCCCGTAGCCCTCTGCCAACCACTACTCCTTCACCTAACCCTACCCAGAGCACTCCCCCTCGCCCTAGGCCTACGCCTAGCACTACCTCTAGTCCTACCCCTACCCCTGGCCCTACAGCTACCCCTAACCATAGGCCCACCCCCATCCCTACCCCTACCACAGCTCCAACTCCTGGCCCTAGGCCTACTCCTAGGATTACCCCGACACCCACCTCTTGCCCTATGCCTACCCCAGCGCTACGCCTACCGCTCCCACAAACCCTAGCTCAGGCCCTAGACCAACGCCCAGTGCTCATTCTAGTCCGAGGCCTAGCACTTGCCCGTCGCCGACCAGTACACCTTGCCCTACCGTTAGCCAGAACACTAACCTGTGTCCCACGAAATCACCCTGGACCCACCCTTAGCCACACCCGAATCCAGCACTACTTCTGTTCCGAGTCCTAGGACTAACCGGAGTTTTCCCGTGACACCTACCTTTAGCCCTCGGCAAACCCCTACCACTACCACTAATCCTAGGCCTACCATGAGCCCTAACACTAACACTGCCAGTGGGCCTCTGCCAACCACTAGCACTTCACCTAACCCTACCCCGAGAACTCCCCCTAGCCCTAGGCCTACGCCTAGCACTACCTCTAGTCCTACCCCTACCCCTGGCCCTACAGCTACCCCTAACCATAGGCCCACCCCCATCCCTATCCCTAGCCACAGCTCCAACTCCTGGCCCTAGGCCTACTCCTAGGTTTACCCCGACACCCACCTCTTGCCCTATGCCTACCCCAGCGCTACGCCTACTGTTCACAGTAGCCCTAGCTCGGGCCCTAGACCAACACCCAGTGCTCACTCTAGTCCGAAGCCTAGCATTTGCCCGTCCCCGACCAGTAAACCTTGCCCTACCGTTAGCCAGAACACTAACCTGTGTCCCACGAAATCACCCTGGACCCACCCTTAGCCACACCCGAAAACAGCCCTACAACTGTTCCAAGTCCTAGGACTAACCGGAGTCCTCCCGTGACACCTACCACTAGCCCTCGGCCAACCCCTACCACTACCACTAATCCTAGGCCTAACATGAGCCCTAACACTAACACTGCCCGTAGGTCTCTGCCAACCACTAGTCCTTCATCTAACCTTACCCCGAGCACTACCCCTCGCCGTAGGCTTACGCCTAGCACTACCTCTAGTCCTACCCCTACCCCTGGCCCTACAGCTACCCCTAACCATAGGCCCACCCCAATCCCTACCCCTAGCCACAGCTCCAACTCCTGGCCCTAGGCCTACTCCTAGGTTTACCCCGACACCCACCTCTTGCCCTATGCCTACCCCAGGGCTACGCCTACCGCTCCCACTAGCCCTAGCTCGGGCCCTAGACCAACGCCCAGTGCTCACTCTAGTCCGAAGCCTAGCATTTGCCCGTCCCCGACCAGTACACCTTGCCCTACCGTTAGCCAGAGCACTAACCCGTGTCCTACGAAATCACCCTGGACCCACCCTTAGCCACACCCGAATCCAGCCCTACACCTGTTCTGAGTCCTAGGACTAAACGGAGCCCTCCCGTGACACCTACACCTAGCCCTCGGCCAACCCCTACCACTACCACTAATCCTAGGCCTACCATGAGCCCTAACACTAACACTGCCAGTGGGCCTCTGCCAACCACTAGCCTTTCCCCTAATCCTACCCCGAGCACTACCCCTCGCCCTAGGCCTACGCCTAGCACCACCTCTCGTCCTACCCCTACCCCTGGCCCTACAGCTACCCCTACTCATAAGCCTACCCCCATCCCTACCCCTAGCCAAAGTTCCAACTGCTGGCCCTAGGCCTACTCGTAGGTTTACACCGACACCCACCTCTTGCCCTATGCCTACCACAGCGCTACGCCTCCGCTCCCATTAGCCCTAGCTCGGCCCTAAACCAACGCCCTGTGCTCACTCTAGTCCAAGGTCTAGCATTTGCCCGTCCCCAACCAGTACACCTTTCCCTACCGTTAGCCAGAGCACTAACCCGTGTCCTACAGAATCACCCTGGACCCACCCTTAGCCACACCCGAATCCAGCCCTACACCTGTTCCGAGTCCTAGGACTAAACGGAGTTCTCCCGTGACACCTACACCTAGCCCTCGGCCAACCTCTACCACTACCACTAATCCTAGGCCTAACATGAGCCCTAACACTAACACGGCCCGTGGGCCTCTGCCAACCACTAGCCCTTCACCTAATCCTACCCCGAGCACTACCCATCGCCCTAGGCCTACGCCTAGCACTACCTCTAGTTTTACCCCTACCCCTGGCCCTACAGCTACCCCTAACCATAGGCCCACCCCCATTCCTACCCCTAGCCACAGCTCCAACTCCTGGCCCTAGGCCTACTCCTAGGTTTACCCCGACACCCACCTCTTGCCCTATGCCTACCCCAGCACTACGCCTACCGCTCACAGTAGCCCTGGCTCGGGCCCTAGACTAACGCCCAGTGCTCACACTAGTCCGAGGCCTAGCAATGCCCGTCGCCGACCAGTACACCTTGCCCTACCGTTAGCCAGAGCACTAACTTGTGTCTTTCGGAATCACCCTGGACCCACCCTTAGCCACACCCGAATCCAGCCCTACACCTGTTCTGAGTACTAGGACTAAACGGAGCCCTCTCGTGACGCATACCCCTAGACCTCGGCCAACCCCTACCACTACCACTAATCCTAGGCCTAACATGAGCCCTAACACTAACAATGCCCGTGGGCCTCTGCCAACCACTAGTCCTTCACCTAACCCTGCCCCCAGCACTCCCCCTCGCCCTAGGCCTACGCCTAGCACTACCTCTAGTCCTACCCCTACCTTTGGCCCTACAGCTACCCCTACCCATATGCCCACCCCCATCCCTACCCCTAGCCACAGCTCCAACTCCTGGCCCTAGGCCTACTCCTAGGATTACCCCGACACCCACCTCTTGCCCTATGCCTACCCCAGCACTACGCCTACCGCTCACAGTAGCCCTGGCTCGGGCCCTAGACCAACGCCCAGTGCTCACTCTAGTCCGAGGCCTAGCAATGCACGTCGCCGACCAGTACACCTTGCCCTACCGTTAGCCAGAGCACTAACCCGTGTCTTTCGGAATAACCCTGGACCCACCCTTAGCCACACCCGAATCCAGCCCTACACCTGTTCTGAGTACTAGGACTAAACGGAGCCCTCTCGTGACACCTACCCCTAGCCCTCGGCCAACCCCTACCACTACCACTAATCCTAGGCCTAACATGAGCCCTAACACTCACAATGCCCGTGGGCCTCTGCCAACCACTAGCCCTTCACCTAACCCTGCCCCGAGCACTCCCCCTCGCCCTAGGCCTACGCCTAGCACTACCTCTAGTCCTACCCCTACCCCTGGCCCTACAGCTACCCCTAACCATAGGCCCACCCCCATCCCTACCCCTAGCCACAGCTCCAACTCCTGGCCCTAGGCCTACTCCTAGGATTACCCCGACACCCACCTCTTGCCCTATGCCTACCCCAGCGCTACACCTACCGCTCCCACTAGCCCTAGCTCAGGCCCTAGACCAACGCCCAGTGCTCATTCTAGTCCGAGGCCTAGCACTTGCCCGTCGCCGACCAGTACACCTTGCCCTACCGTTAGCCAGAACACTAACCTGTGTCCCACGAAATCACCCTGGACCCACCCTTAGCCACACCCGAATCCAGCCCTACACCTGTTACGAGTCCTAGGACTAACCGGAGTTTTCCCGTGACACCTACCTTTAGCCCTCGGCAAACCCCTACCACTACCACTAATCCTAGGCCTAACATGAGCCCTAACACTAACACTGCCAGTGGGCCTCTGCCAACCACTAGCACCTCACCTAACCCTACCCCGAGAACTCCCCCTAGCCCTAGGCCTACGCCTAGCACTACCTCTAGTCCTACCCCTACCTCTGGCCCTACAGCTACCCCTAACCATAGGCCCACCCCCATTCCTATCCCTAGCCACAGCTCCAACTCCTGGCACTAGGCCTACTCCTAGGTTTACCCCGACACCCACCTCTTGCCCTATGCCTACCCCAGCGCTACGCCTACCGTTCACAGTAGCCCTAGCTCGGGCCCTAGACCAACGCCCAGAGCTCACTCTAGTCCGAAGCCTAGCTTTTGCCCGTCCCCGACCAGTACACCTTGCCCTACCGTTAGCCAGAACACTAACCTGTGTCCCACGAAATCACCCTGGACCCACCCTTAGCCACACCCGATACCAGCCCTACAACTGTTCCGATTCCTAGGACTAACCGGAGTCCTCCCGTGACACCTACCACTAGCCCTCGGCCAACCCCTACCACTACCACTAATCCTAGGCCTAACATGAGCCCTAACACTAACACGGCCCGTGGGCCTCTGCCAACCACTAGCCCTTCACCTAATCCTACCCCGAGCACTACCCATCGCCCTAGGCCTACGCCTAGCACTACCTCTAGTCCTACCCCTACCCCTGGCCCTACAGCTTCCCCTAACCATAGGCCCACCCCCATCCCTACCCCTAGCCACAGCTCCAACTCCTGGCCCTAGGCCTACTCCTAGGTTTACCCCGACACCCACCTCTTGCCCTATGCCTACCCCAGCGCTACGCCTACCGCTCACAGTAGCCCTGGCTCGGGCCTTAGACAAACGCCCAGTGCTCACTCTAGTCCGAGGCCTAGCAATGCCCGTCGCCGACCAGTACACCTTGCCCTACCGTTAGCCAGAGCACTAACCCGTGTCCTTCGGAATCACCCTGGACCCACCCTTAGCCACACCTGAATCCAGCCCTACACCTGTTCTGAGTACTAGGACTAAACGGAGCCCTCTCGTGACACCTACCCCTAGCCCTCGGCCAACCCCTACCGCTACCACTAGTCCTAGGCCTAACATGACCCCTAACCCTAACATTGCCCGTGGGCCTCTGCCAACCACTAGCCCTTCACCTAAACCTACCCCGAGCACTACCCCTCGCCCTAGGCCTACGCCTAGCACTACCTCTTGTCCTACCCCTACCCCTGGCCCTACAGCTCCCCCTACCCATAGGCCCACCCCCATTCCTACCCCTAGCCAAAGCTCCAACTCCTGGCCCTAGGCCTACTCCGAAGTTTACCCCGACACCAACCTCTTGCCTTTTCCCTACCCAAGCGCTACGCCTATCGCTCCCACTAGCCCTACCTCGGTCCCTAGACCAACGCCCAGTGCTCACTCTAGTCCGAGGACTAGCACTTGCCCGTCGCCGACCACTACACCTTGCCCTACCATAGCCAGAGCACTAACCTGTGTCCTACGAAAACACCCTGGACCCACCCTTACCACACCCTAATCCAGCCCTATATCCGTTCCGAGTCCTAGGACTACCCGGAGCCCTCCCGTGACACCTACCCCTAGCCCTAGTCCATTCCCTACAACTACCACTAGTCCTAGGCCTAACATGAGCCCTAACCCTAACACTGCCCGTGGGCCTCTGCCAACCACTAGCCCTTCACCTAACCCTAACCCGAGCACTACGCCTCGCCCTAGGCTTACGCGTAACACTACCTCTGGTCCTACTCCTACCCCTGGCCCTACAGCTCCCCCTACCCATAGGCCCATCCCCATCCCTACCCCTAGCCACAGCTCCCACTCCTGGCCCTAGGCCTACTCCGAGGTTTACCTCGACATCCACCCCTTGCCCTATGCCTACCCAGCGCTACGCCTACTACTCCCACTAGCACTAGCTCGGGCTCTAGACCAACGCGCATGGCTCCCTCTAGTCCGAGGCCTAGAACTTGCCCGTCGCAGACCAGTACACCTTGCCCTATTTGGGTTAGGGTTAGGGGTAGGGTTAGGGTTAGGGTTGGTGTTAGGTTTAGGGTTAGGGTTAGGGTTAGGGTTAGGGTTAGAGTTAGGGTTAGGGTTAGAATTAGGGTTAGTGTTAGGGTTAGGGTTAGGGTTAGGTTTAGGGTTAGGGTTAGGGTTGGTGTTAGGGTTAGGGTTAGGTTAGGGTTAGGGTTAGGGTTAGGGTTAGGGTTAGGGTTGGTGTTAGGGTTAGGGTTAGGGTTAGGGTTAGGGTTAGGTTTAGAGTTAGGGTTAGGGTTAGGGTTAGAGTTAGGGTTAGGGTTAGGGTTAGGGTTGGTGTTAGGGTTAGGGTTAGGTTAGGGTTAGGGTTAGGGTTAGGGGTTAGGGTTAGGGTTAGGGTTGAGGTTGGTGTTAAGGTTAGGGTTAGAGTTAGGGTTAGGGTTAGGTTTAGGGGTTAGGCTTAGGGTTAGGGTTAGGGTTGGTGTTAGGGTTAGGGTTAGGGTTGGGGTCAGGTTTAGGGTTAGGGTTAGTGTTATGTTTAGGGTTAGGGTTAGAATTAGGTTTAGGGTTAGGGTTAGGGTTAGGGTTGGTGTTAGGTTTAGGGTTAGGGTTAGGGTTAGGGTTAGGGATTTGGGTTAGGGTTAGTGTTAGGGTTAGGGTTAGGGTTAGGGTTAGGGTTAGGTTTAGGGGTTAGGTTAGGGTTAGTGTTAGGTTTAGCGTGAGGGTTGGTGTTAGGGTTAGGGTTAAAGTTAGGGTTAGGGTTAGGGTTAGAGTTAGGGTTAGGGTTAGAATTAGGGTTAGGGTTAGGGTTAGTGTTAGGGTTGGTGTTAGGGTTAGGGTTAGGTTAGGGTTAGGGTTAGGGTTAGGTTACCCCGAGCACTACCTCTCGCCCTAGGCCTATGCCTAGCACTACCTCTGGTCCTACCCCTACCCCTGGCCCTAGAGCTCCCCCTACCCATAGGCCCACCCCCATCGCTACCCCTAGCCACAGCTCCCACTCCTGGTCCTAGGCCTCCTTCGAGGTTTACACCGACACCCACCCCTTGCCGTTTGCCTACCCCAGCGCTACGCCTACCGCTCCCACTAGCCCTACCTCGGGCCCTAGACTAAAGCCCAGTGCTCACTCTAGTCCGAGGCCTAGCACTTGCCCGTCGCCGACCAGTACACCTTGCCCTACCGTTAGTCATAGCACTAACCCTTGTCCTACGAAATGACCCAGGACCCACCCTTAGCCACACACTAATTCAGCCCTACATCCGTTCCGAGTCCTAGGACTACCCGGAGCCCTCCCTTGACACCTACCCCTAGCCCTCGGCCATCCCCTACCACTACCACTAGTCCTAGGCCTAACATGAGCCCTAACCCTAACACTGCCCGTGGGCCTCTGCCAACCACTAGCCCTTCACCTAACCCTACCCCGAGCACTCCCCCTCGCCCTAGGCCTACGACTAGCACCACCTCTAGTCCTACCCCTACCCCTGGCCCTACAGCTACCCCTACTCATAAGCCCACCCCCATCCCTACCCCTAGCCACAGCTCCAACTGCTGGCCCTAGGCCTACTCCTAGGTTTACCCCGACACCCACCTCTTGCCCTATGCCTACCCCAGCGCTACGCCTACCGCTCACAGTAGCCCTGGCTCGGGCCCTAGTCCAACGCCCAGTGCTCACTCTAGTCCGAGGCCTAGCAATGCCCGTCGCCGACCAGTACACCTTGCCCTACCGTTAGCCAGAGCACTAACCCGTGTCCTTCGGAATCACCCTGGACCAAACCTTAGCCACACCCGAATCCAGCCCTACACCTGTTCTGAGTACTAGGACTAAACGGAGCCCTCTCGTGACACCTACCCCTAGCCCTCGGCCAACCCCTACCACTACCACTAATCCTAGGCCTAACATGAGCCCTAACACTAACAATGCCCGTTGGCCTCTGCCAACCACTAGCCCTTCACCTAACCCTACCCCGTGCACTCCCCCTCGCCCTAGGCCTACGCCTAGCACTACCTCTAGTCCTACCCCTACCCCTGGCCCTACAGCTACCCCTAACCATAGGCCCACCCCCATCCCTACCCCTAGCCACAGCTCCAACGCCTGGCCCTAGGCCTACTCCTAGGTTTACCCCGACACCCAATTCTTGCCCTATGCCTACACCAGCGCTACGCCTACCGCTCCCACCAGCCCTAGCTTGGGCCCTAGACCAACGCCCAGTGCTCACTCTAGTCCGAAGCCTAGCATTTGCCCGTCCCCGACCAGTACACCTTGCCCTACCGTTAGCCAGGGCACTAACCTGTGTCCTACGGAATCACCCTGGACCCACCCTAAGCCACACCCGAATCCAGCCCTACACCTGTTTCAAGTCCTAGGACTAAACGGAGCCATCCCGTTACACCTACACCTAGCCCTCGGCCAACCCCTACCACTACCACTAATCCTAGTCCTAACATGAGCCCTAACACTAACACTGCCCGTGAGCCTCTGCCAACCACTAGCCTTTCCCCTAATCCTACCCCGAGCACTACCCCTCGCCCTAGGCCTACGCCTAGCACTACCTCTAGTTTTACCCCTACCCCTGGCCCTACAGCTACCCCTAACCATAGGCCCACCCCCATTCCTACCCCTAGCCACAGCTCCAACTCCTGGCCCTAGGCCTACTCCTAGGTTTACCCCGACACCCACCTCTTGCCCTATGCCTACCCCAGCGCTACGCCTACTGCTCACAGTAGCCCTGGCTCGGGCCCTAGACCAACGCCCAATGCTCACTCTATTCCGAGGCCTAGCAATGCCCGTCGCTGACCAGTACACCTTGCCCTACCGTTAGCCAGAGCACTAACCCGTGTCCTTCGGAATCACCCTGGACCCACCCTTAGCCACACCCGAATCCAGCCCTACACCTGTTCTGAGTACTAGGACTAAACGGAGCCCTCTCGTGACCTACCCCTAGCCCTCGGCCAACCCCTTCCACTACCACTAATCCTAGGCCTAACATGAGCCCTAACACAAACAATGCCTGTGGGCCTCTGCCAACCACTAGCCCTTCACCTAACCCTACCCCGAGCACTCCCCCTCGCCCTAGGCCTACGCCTAGCACTACTTTTAGTTTTACCCCTACCCCTGGCCCTACAACTACCCCTAACAATAGGCCCACCCCCATCCCTACCCCTAGCCACAGCTCCATCTCCTGGCCCTAGGCCTACTCCTAGGTTTACCCCGACACCTACCTCTTGCCCTATACCTACCCCAGCGCTACGCCTACCGCTCCCACTAGCCCTAGCTCGGGCCCTAGACCAACGCCCAGTGCTCACTCTAGTCTGAAGCCTAGCATTTGCCCGTCCCCGACCAGTACTCCTTGCCCTACCGTTAGCCAGAGCACTAACCCGTGTACTACGGAATCACCCTGGACCCACCCTAAGCCACACCCGAATCCAGCCCTACACCTGTTTCAAGTCCTAGGACTAAACGGAGCCATCCCGTTACACCTACCCCTAGCCCTCGGCCAACCCCTACCACTACCACTAATCCTAGGCCTAACATGAGCCCTAACACTAACACTGCCCGTAGGCCTCTGCCAACCACAACTCCTTCACCTAACCCTACCCAGAGCACTCCCCCTCGCCCTAGGCCTACGCCTAGCACTACCTCTAGTCCTACCCCTATTCCTGGCCCTACAGTTACCCCTAACCATAGGCCCACCCCCATCCCTACCCCTAGCCACAGCTCCCACTCCTGGCCCTAGGCCTACTCCGAGGTTTACCTCGACACCCACCCCTTGCCCTATGCCTACCCAGCGCTACGCCTACTACTCCCACTAGCACTAGCTCGGGCTCTAGACCAACGCGCATGGCTCCCTCTAGTCCGAGGCCTAGAACTTGCCCGTCGCAGACCAGTACACCTTGCCCTATTTGGGTTAGGGTTAAGGGTAGGGTTAGGGTTAGGGTTGGTGTTAGGTTTAGGGTTAGGGTTAGGGTTAGGGTTAGGGTTAGAGTTAGGGTTAGGGTTAGAATTAGGGTTAGTGTTAGGGTTAGGGTTAGGGTTAGGTTTAGGGTTAGGGTTAGGGTTGGTGTTAGGGTTAGGGTTAGGTTAGGGTTAGGGTTAGGGTTAGTGTTAGGGTTAGGGTTAGGGTTGGTGTTAGGGTTAGGG
Organism: Rhinolophus hipposideros; assembly: GCF_964194185.1. NCBI lineage: Eukaryota > Metazoa > Chordata > Mammalia > Chiroptera > Rhinolophidae > Rhinolophus > Rhinolophus hipposideros. The sequence goes on from NW_027669498.1 coordinate 633,834, forward strand.
TTAGGGTTAGGGTTAGGGTTAGGTTTAGAGTTAGGGTTAGGGTTAGGGTTAGAGTTAGGGTTAGGGTTAGGGTTAGGGTTGGTGTTAGGGTTAGGGTTAGGTTAGGGTTAGGGTTAGGGTTAGGGGTTAGGGTTAGGGTTAGGGTTGAGGTTGGTGTTAAGGTTAGGGTTAGAGTTAGGGTTAGGGTTAGGTTTAGGGGTTAGGCTTAGGGTTAGGGTTAGGGTTGGTGTTAGGGTTAGGGTTAGGGTTGGTGTCAGGTTTAGGGTTAGGGTTAGTGTTATGTTTAGGGTTAGGGTTAGAATTAGGTTTAGGGTTAGGGTTAGGGTTAGGGTTGGTGTTAGGTTTAGGGTTAGGGTTAGGGTTAGGGTTAGGGATTTGGGTTAGGGTTAGTGTTAGGGTTAGGGTTAGGGTTAGGGTTAGGGTTAGGTTTAGGGGTTAGGTTAGGGTTAGTGTTAGGTTTAGCGTGAGGGTTGGTGTTAGGGTTAGGGTTAAAGTTAGGGTTAGGGTTAGGGTTAGAGTTAGGGTTAGGGTTAGAATTAGGGTTAGGGTTAGGGTTAGTGTTAGGGTTGGTGTTAGGGTTAGGGTTAGGTTAGGGTTAGGGTTAGGGTTAGGTTACCCCGAGCACTACCTCTCGCCCTAGGCCTAGGCCTAGCACTACCTCTGGTCCTACCCCTACCCCTGGCCCTAGAGCTCCCCCTACCCATAGGCCCACCCCCATCGCTACCCCTAGCCACAGCTCCCACTCCTGGTCCTAGGCCTCCTCCGAGGTTTACACCGACACCCACCCCTTGCAGTTTGCCTACCCCAGCGCTACGCCTACCGCTCCCACTAGCCCTACCTCGGGCCATAGACCAACGCCCAGTGCTCATTCTAGTCCGAGGCCTAGCACTTGCCCGTCGCCGACCAGTACACCTTGCCCTACCGTTAGCCAGAACACTAACCTGTGTCCCACGAAATCACCCTGGACCCACCCTTAGCCACACCCGAATCCAGCCCTACACCTGTTCCGAGTCCTAGGACTAACCGGAGTTTTCCCGTGACACCTACCTTTAGCGCTCGGCAAACCCCTACCACTACCACTAATCCTAGGCCTAACATGAGCCCTAACACTTACACTGACCGTGGGCCTCTGCCAACCACTAGCACTTCACCTAACCCTACCCCGAGCACTCCCCCTAGCCCTAGGCCTACGCCTAGCACTACCTCTAGTCCTACTTCTACCCCTGGCCCTACAGCTACCCCTAACCATAGGCCCACCCCCATCCCTATCCCTAGCCACAGCTCCAACTCCTGGCCCTAGGCCTACTCCTAGGTTTACCCCGACACCCACCTCTTGCCCTATGCCTACCCCAGCGCTACGCCTACCGCTCACAGTAGCCCTAGCTCGGGCCCTAGACCATCGCCAAGTGCTCACTCTAGTCCGAAGCCAAGCATTTGCCCGTCCCCGACCAGTACACCTTGCCCTACCTTTAGCCAGAACACTAACCTGTGTCCCACAAAATCACCCTGGACCCACCCTTAGCCACACCCGAAACCAGCCCTACAACTGTTCCGAGTCCTAGGACTAACCGGAGTCCTCCCGTGACACCTACCACTAGCCATCGACCAACCCCTACCACTACCACTAATCCTAGGCCTAACATGAGCCCTAACACTAACAGTGCCCGTAGGTCTCTGCCAACCACTAGTCCTTCATCTAACCTTACCCCGAGGACTCCCCCTCGCCCTAGGCTTACGCCTAGCACGACCTCTAGTCCTAACTTTACCCATGGCCCTACAGCTACCCCTAACCATAGGCCCACCCCAATCCCTACCCCTAGCCACAGCTCCAACTCCTGGCCCTAGGCCTACTCCTAGGTTTACCCCGACACCCACCTCTTGCCCTATGCCTACCCCAGCGCTACGCCTACCGCTCCCACTAGCCCTAGCTCGGGCCCTAGACCAACGCCCAGTGCTCACTCTAGTCCGAAGCCTAGCATTTGCCCGTCCCCGACCAGTACACCTTGCCCTACCGATAGCCAGAGCACTAACCCGTGTCCTACGGAATCCCCCTGGAACCTCCCTTAGCCACACCCGAATCCAGCCCTACACCTGTTCTGAGTCCTAGGACTAAACGGAGCCCTCCCGTGACACCTACACCTAGCCCTCGGCCAACCCCTACCACTACCACTAATTCTAGGCCTAACATGAGCCCTAACATTAACACTGCCCGTGGGCCTCTGCCAACCACTAGCCCTTCACCTAATCCTACCCCGAGCACTACCCATCGCCCTAGGCCTACGCCTAGCACTACCTCTAGTCCTACCCCTACCCGTGGCCCTACAGGTACCCCTACCCATAGCCCACCCCCATCCCTACCCCAAGCCACAGCTCCAACTCCTGGCCCTAGCCCTACTCCTAGGTTTACCCCGACACCCACCTCTTGCCCTATGCCTACCACAGCGCTACGCCTACCTCTCCCACTAGCCCTAGCTCAGACCCTAGACCAACGCCCAGTGCTCATTCTAGTCCGAGGCCTAGCACTTGCCCGTCGCCGACCAATACACCTTGCCCTACCGTTAGCCAGAACACTAACCTGTGTCCAACGAAATCACCCTGGACCCACCCTTAGCCACACCCGAATCCAGCCCTACACCTATTCCGAGTCCTAGGACTAACCGGAGTTTTCCCGTGACACCTACCTTTAGCCCTCGGCAAACCCCTACCACTATCACTAATCCTAGGCCTAACAAGAGCCCTAACACTAACACTGCCCGTGGGCCTCTGCCAACCACTAGCACTTCACCTATCCCTACCCCGAGTACTCCCCCTCGCCCTAGGACTACGCCTAGGACTACCTCTAGTCCTACCCCTACCCCTGGCCCTACACTACCCCTAACCATAGGCCCACCCCCATCCTTACCACTAGCCACAGCTCCAACTCCTGGTCCTAGGCCTACTCCGAGGTTTACCCCGACACCCACCCCTTGCCCTTTTCCTACTTCAGCGCTACGCCTACCGCTCCCACTAGCCCTACCTCGGGCCCTAGACCAACGCCCAGTGCTCCCTGTAGTCCGAGGCTTACCACTTGCATAACGCCGACCAGTACACCTTGCCCTACTGTTAGCTAGAGCACTAAAACGTGTTTTATGAAATAACCCTGGACCCACCCTTACCACACCCTAATCCAGCCCTACACTCCTTCTGTGTCCTAGGACTACCCGGAGCCCTTCTGTGACACCTACCCCTAGCCCTCGGCCAACCCCTACCACTACCACTAGTCCTAGGCCTAACATGACCCCTAACCCTAACATTGCCCGTGGGCCTCTGCCAACCACTAGCCCTTCACCTAAACCTACCCCGAGCACTACCCCTTGCCCTAGGCCTACGCCTAGCACTACCTCTTGTCCTACCCCTACCCCTGGCCCTACAGCTCCCCCTACCCATAGGCCCACCCCCATTCCTACCCCTAGCCAAAGCTCCAACTCCTGCCCCTAGGCCTACTCCGAAGTTTACCCCGACACAAACCCCTTGCCCTTTCCCTACCCAAGCGCTACGCCTATCGCTCCCACTAGCCCTACCTCGGTCCCTAGACCAACGCCCAGTGCTCACTCTAGTCCGAGGACTAGCACTTGCCCGTCGCTCACCACTACACCTTGCCCTACCATAGCCAGAGCACTAACCTGTGTCCTACGAAAACACCCTGGACCCACCCTTACCACACCCTAATCCAGCCCTATATCCGTTCCGAGTCCTAGGACTACCCGGAGCCCTCCCGTGACACCTACCCCTAGCCCTAGTCCATTCCCTACAACTACCACTAGTCCTAGGCCTAACATGAGCCCTAACCCTAACACTGCCCGTGGGCCTCTGCCAACCACTAGCCCTTCACCTAACCCTAACCCGAGCACTACGCCTCGCCCTAGGCTTACGCCTAACACTACCTCTGGTCCTACTCCTACCCCTGGCCCTACAGCTCCCCCTACTCATAGGCCCATCCCCATCCCTACCCCTAGCCACAGCTCCCACTCCTGGCCCTAGGCCTACTCCGAGGTTTACCTCGACACCCACCCCTTGCCCTATGCCTACCCCAGCGCTACGCCTACTACTCCCACTAGCACTAGCTCGGGCTCTAGACCAACGCGCTTGGCTCCCTGTAGTCCGAGGCCTAGAACTTGCCCGTCGCAGACCAGTACACCTTGCCCTTATTTGGGTTAGGGTTAGGGTTAGGGTTAGGGTTAGGGTTGGTGTTAGGTTTAGGGTTAGGGTTACGGTTAGGGTTAGGGTTAGAGTTAGGGTTAGGGTTAGAATTAGGGTTAGGGTTAGGGTTAGGGTTAGGGTTAGGGTTAGGGTTGGTGTTAGGGTTAGGGTTAGGTTAGGGTTAGGGTTAGGGTTAGGGTTAGGGTTAGGGTTGGTGTTAGGGTTAGGGTTAGGGTTAGGGTTAGGGTTAGGGTTAGAGTTAGGGTTAGGGTTAGGGTTAGAGTTAGAGTTAGGGTTAGGGTTAGGGTTAGAATTAGGGTTAGGGTTACGGTTAGGGTTAGAGTTGGTGTTAGGGTTAGGGTTAGGTTAGGGTTAGGGTTAGGGTTAGGGTTAGGGTTAGGCTTAGGGTTAGGGTTAGGGTTGGTGTTAGGGTTAGGGTTAGGGTTAGGGTTAGGGTTGGTGTTAGGTTTAGGGTTAGGGTTAGGGTTAGGGTTAGGGGTTAGGTTAGGGTTAGTGTTAGGGTTAGGGTTAGGGTTGGTGTTAGGGTTAGGGTTAGGTTAGGGTTAGGGTTAGGGTTAGGGTTAGGGTTAGGGGTTAGGTTTAGGGTTAGGGTTGAGGTTGTTGTTAAGGTTAGGGTTAGGGTTAGGGTTAGGGTTAGTATTAGGGGTTAGGCTTAGGGTTAGGGTTAGGGATGATGTTAGGGTTAGGGTTAGGGTTAGGGTTAGGGTTGGTGTTAGGTTTAGGGTTAGGGTTAGGGTTAGTGTTAGGGTTAGGGGTTAGGTTAGGGTTAGTGTTAGGGTTAGGGTTAGGGTTAGGGTTAGGGTTGAGGTTGGTGTTAGGGTTAGGGTTAGGGTTAGGGTTAAGGTTAGGGTTAGGTTAGGGTTAGGGTTAGGGTTAGGGTTATGGGTTAGGGTTAGGGTTAGGGTTGAGGTTGGTGTTAGGGTTAGGGTTAGGGTTAGGGTTAGGGTTAGGGTTGGTGTTAGGTCTAGGGTTAGGGTTAGTGTTAGGGTTAGGGTTAGGGGTTAGGTTAGGGTTAGTGTTAGGGTTAGGGTTAGGGTTGCTGTTAGGGTTAGGGTTAGGTTAGGGTTAGGGTTAGGGTTAGGGTTAGGTTTAGGTGTTAGGTTTAGGGTTAGGGTTGAGGTTGGTGTTAAGGTTAGGGTTAGGGTTAGGGTTAGGGTTAGTATTAGGTGTTAGGCTTAGGGTTAGGGTTAGGGATGGTGTTAGGGTTAGGGTTAAGGTTAGGGTTGGTGTTAGGTTTAGGGTTAGGGTTAGGGTTAGTGTTAGTGTTAGGGGTTAGGTTAGGGTTAGTGTTAGGGTTAGGGTTAGGGTTAGGGTTAGGGTTGAGGTTGGTGTTAGTGTTAGGGTTAGGGTTAGGGTTAGGGTTAGGTTAGGGTTAAGGTTAGGGTTAAAGTTATGGGTTAGGGTTAGGGTTACGGTTGAGGTTGGTGTTAGGGTTAGGGTTAGGGTTAGGGTTAGGGTTAGGTTTAGAGTTAGGGTTAGGGTTAGAATTAGGGTTAGGGTTAGGGTTAGGTTAGGGTTGGTGTTAAGGTTAGGGTTAGGGTTAGGGTTAGGGTTGGTGTTAGGTTTAGGGTTGGTGTTAGGGTTAGGGTTAGGGTTAGGGTTAGGGTTTAGGGTTAGAGTTAGTGTTAGGGTTGGTGTTTGGTTTAGGGTTAGGGTTAGGGTTAGTGTTAGGGTTAAGGGTTAGTGTTAGGGTTAGTGTTAGGGTTAGGGTTAGGGTTAGGTTTAGGGTTAGGGTTATGGTTAGGTTACCCTGAGCACTACCTCTCGCCCTAGGCCTACGCCTAGCACTACCTCTGGTCCTACCCCTACCCCTGGCCCGACAGCTCCCCCTACCCATAGGCCCACCCCCATCGCTACCCCTAGCCACAGCTCCCACTCCTGGTCCTAGGCCTACTTTGAGGTTTACACCGACACCCACCCCTTGCCGTTTGCCTACCCCAGCGCTACGCCTACCGCTCCCACTAGCCCTACCTCTAGCCCTAGACGAACGCCCAGTGCTCACTCTAGTCCGAGGCCTAGCACTTGCCCGTCGCCGACCAGTACACCTTGACCTACCGTTAGTCAGAGTACTAACCCTTGTCCTACGAAATCATCCTGGACCCACCGTTAGCCACACCCTAATCCAGCCCTACATCCGTTCTGAGTCCTAGGACTACACGGAGCCCTCCCGTGACACCTACTCCTAGCCCTCGGCCATCCCCTACCACTACCACTAGTCGTAGGCCTAACATGAGCTCTAACCCTAACACTGCCCATGGGCCTCTGCCAACCACTCGCCCTTCACCTAAGCCTACCCCGAGCACTACGCCTCGCCCTAGGCTTACGCCTAACACTACCTCTGGTCCCACTCCTACCCCTGGCCCTACAGCTCCCCCTACCCATAGGCCCACCCCCATCCCTACCTTTAGCCACAGCTCCCACTCCTGGCCCTAGGCCTACTCGAGGGTTTACCTCGACACCCACCCCTTGCCCTATGCCTACCCCAGCGCTACGCCTACTACTCCCAATAGCCGTAGCTCGGGCTCTAGACCAACGCGCATGGCTCCCTCTAGTCCGAGGCCTAGAACTTGCCCGTCGCTGACCAGTACACCTTGCCCTTATTTGGGTTAGGGTTAGGGTTATGGTTAGGGTTAGGGTTTGTGTTAGGTTTAGGGTTAGGGTTAGGGTTAGGGTTAGGTTTAGGGTTACGGTTGGTGTTAGGGTTAGGGTTAAGTTAGGGTTAGGGTTAGGGTTAGGGTTAGGGTTAGGGTTCGGGTTAGGGTTGGTGTTAGGGTTAGGGTTAGGGTTAGTGTTAGGGTTACGGTTAGAGTTAGGGTTAGGGTTAGAATTAGGGTTAGGGTTACGGTTAGGGTTAGGGTTGGTGTTAGGGTTAGGGTTAGGTTAGGGTTAGGGTTGGGGTTAGGTTTAGAGTTGGGGTTGGTGTTAGGTTTAGGGTTAAATTTAGGGTTAGTGTTAGGGTTAGAGTTAGGGTTAGGGTTAGAATTAGGGTTAGGGTTAGGGTTAGGGTTAGGGTTGGTGTTAGGGTTAGGGTTAGGTTACGGTTAGGGTTAGGGTTAGGGTTACGGTTAGGGTTGGTGTTAGGGTTCGGGTTAGGATTAGGGTTTAGGGTTAGAGTTAGGGTTAGGGTTGGTGTTAGGTTTAGGGTTAGGGTTAGGGTTTGTGTTAGGGTTAAGGGTTAGGGTTAGGGTTAGTGTTAGGGTTAGGGTTAGGGTTAGGTTTAGGGTTTGGGTTAGGGTTATGTTACCCCGAGCACTACCTCTCACCCTAGCCCTACGCCTAGCACTACCTCTGGTCCTACCCCTACCCCTGGCCCTACAGCTGTCCCTACCCATAGGCCCGCCCCCATCGCTACCCCTATCCACAGCTCCCACTCCTGGTCCTATTCCTACTCCGAGGTTTACATCGAAACCCACCCCTTGCCGTTTGCCTACCCCAGCGCTACGCCTACCGCTCCCACTAGCCCTACCTCGGGCGCTAGACCAATGCCCAGTGCTCATTCTAGTCCGAGGCCTAGCACTTGCCCATCGCCGACCAGTACACCTTACCCTACCGTTAGTCAGAGCACTAACCCTTGTCCTACGAAATCACCCTGGACCCACCCTTAGCCACACCCTAATCCAGCCCTACATCAGTTCCGAGTCCTAGGACTACCCGGAGCCCTCCCGTGATACCTACCTTTAGCCCTCGGCCATCCCCTACCACTACCACTAGTCCTAGGCCTAACATGAGCCCTAACCCTAACCCTGCCCATGGGCCTCTGCCAAACACTAGCCCTTCACCTAACCCTACCCCGAGCAATACGCCTCGCCCTAGGCTTACGCCTAACACTACCTCTGGTCCTACTCCTACCACGGGACCTACAGCTCCCCCTACCCATAGGCCCACCTCCATCCCTACCCCTAGCCACAGCTCCCACTCTTGGCCCTAGGCCTACTCCGAGGTTTAACTCGACACCCACCCCTTGCCCTATGCCTACCCCAGCGCTACGCCTACTACTCCCACTAGCCCTAGCTCGGGCTCTAGACCAACGCGCATGGCTCCTTCTAGTCCGAGGCCTAGAACTTGCCCGTCGATGACCAGTACACCTTGCCCTTATTTGGGTTAGGGTTAGGGTTAGGGTTAGGGTTAGGGTTAGGGTTAGGGTTGGTGTTAGGGTTAGGGTTAGGGTAGGGTTAGGGTTAGGGTTAGGGTTAGGGTTAGGGTTGGTGTTAGGGTTAGGGTTAGGGTTAGTGTTACGGTTAAGGTTAAAGTTAGGGTAAGGGTTAGAATTAGGTTTAGGGTTAGGGTTAGGATTAGGGTTGGTGTTAGGGTTAGGTTAGGTTAGGGTTAGGGTTAGGGTTAGGGTTAGGGTTAGGGTTGAGGTTGGTGTTAGGGTTAGGGTTAGGGTTAGGGTTATGGTTAGGGTTAGGGTTAGAATTAGGGTTAGGCTTAGGGTTAGGGTTAGGGTTAGGCTTAGGTTAGGGTTAGGGTTAGGGTTAGGGTTAGGATTAGGGTTTGTGTTAGGTTTAGGGTTAGGGTTAGGGTTAGGGTTAGGTTTAGGGTTAGGGTTGGTGTTAGGGTTAGGGTTAGGTTAGGGTTAGGGTTAGGGTTAGGGTTAGGGTTAGGGTTGGTGTTAGGGTTAGGGTTAGGGTTAGTGTTAGGGTTAGGGTTATAGTTAGGGTTAGGGTTAGAATTAGGGTTAGGGTTACGGTTAGGGTTAGGGTTGGTGTTAGGGTTAGGGTTAGGTTAGGGTTAGGGTTAGGGTTAGGTTTAGGGTTAGGGTTGGTGTTAGGATTAGGGTTAAAGTTAGGGTTAGGGTTAGGGTTAGAGTTAGGGTTAGGGTTAGAATTAGGGTTAGGGTTAGGGTTAGGGTTAGGGTTGGTGTTAGGGTTAGGGTTAGGGTTAGGGTTAGGGTTAGGGTTAGAGTTAGGGTTAGGGTTAGGGTTAGAGTTAGAGTTAGGGTTAGGGTTAGGGTTAGAATTAGGGTTAGGGTTACGGTTAGGGTTAGAGTTGGTGTTAGGGTTAGGGTTAGGTTAGGGTTAGGGTTAGGGTTAGGGTTAGGGTTAGGCTTAGGGTTAGGGTTAGGGTTGGTGTTAGGGTTAGGGTTAGGGTTAGGGTTGGTGTTAGGTTTAGGGTTAGGGTTAGGGTTAGGGTTAGGGGTTAGGTTAGGGTTAGTGTTAGGGTTAGGGTTAGGGTTGGTGTTAGGGTTAGGGTTAGGTTAGGGTTAGGGTTAGGGTTAGGGTTAGGGTTAGGGTTAGGGGTTAGGTTTAGGGTTAGGGTTGAGGTTGTTGTTAAGGTTAGGGTTAGGGTTAGGGTTAGGGTTAGTATTAGGGGTTAGGCTTAGGGTTAGGGTTAGGGATGATGTTAGGTTTAGGGTTAGGGTTAGGGTTAGGGTTGGTGTTAGGTTTAGGGTTAGGGTTAGGGTTAGTGTTAGGGTTAGGGGTTAGGTTAGGGTTAGTGTTAGGGTTAGGGTTAGGGTTAGGGTTAGGGTTGAGGTTGGTGTTAGGGTTAGGGTTAGGGTTAGGGTTAAGGTTAGGGTTAGGTTAGGGTTAGGGTTAGGGTTAGGGTTATGGGTTAGGGTTAGGGTTAGGGTTGAGGTTGGTGTTAGGGTTAGGGTTAGGGTTAGGGTTAGGGTTAGGGTTAGGGTTGGTGTTAGGTCTAGGGTTAGGGTTAGGGTTAGGGTTAGTATTAGGTGTTAGGCTTAGGGTTAGGGTTAGGGATGGTGTTAGGGTTAGGGTTAAGGTTAGGGTTGGTGTTAGGTTTAGGGTTAGGGTTAGGGTTAGTGTTAGTGTTAGGGGTTAGGTTAGGGTTAGTGTTAGGGTTAGGGTTAGGGTTAGGGTTAGGGTTGAGGTTGGTGTTAGTGTTAGGGTTAGGGTTAGGGTTAGGGTTAGGGTTAGGTTAGGGTTAAGGTTAGGGTTAAAGTTATGGGTTAGGGTTAGGGTTACGGTTGAGGTTGGTGTTAGGGTTAGGGTTAGGGTTAGGGTTAGGTTTAGAGTTAGGGTTAGGGTTAGAATTAGGGTTAGGGTTAGGGTTAGGTTAGGGTTGGTGTTAAGGTTAGGGTTAGGGTTAGGGTTAGGGTTGGTGTTAGGTTTAGGGTTGGTGTTAGGGTTAGGGTTAGGGTTAGGGTTAGGGTTTAGGGTTAGAGTTAGTGTTAGGGTTGGTGTTTGGTTTAGGGTTAGGGTTAGGGTTAGTGTTAGGGTTAAGGGTTAGTGTTAGGGTTAGTGTTAGGGTTAGGGTTAGGGTTAGGTTTAGGGTTAGGGTTATGGTTAGGTTACCCTGAGCACTACCTCTCGCCCTAGGCCTACGCCTAGCACTACCTCTGGTCCTACCCCTACCCCTGGCCCGACAGCTCCCCCTACCCATAGGCCCACCCCCATCGCTACCCCTAGCCACAGCTCCCACTCCTGGTCCTAGGCCTACTTTGAGGTTTACACCGACACCCACCCCTTGCCGTTTGCCTACCCCAGCGCTACGCCTACCGCTCCCACTAGCCCTACCTCTAGCCCTAGACGAACGCCCAGTGCTCACTCTAGTCCGAGGCCTAGCACTTGCCCGTCGCCGACCAGTACACCTTGACCTACCGTTAGTCAGAGTACTAACCCTTGTCCTACGAAATCATCCTGGACCCACCGTTAGCCACACCCTAATCCAGCCCTACATCCGTTCTGAGTCCTAGGACTACACGGAGCCCTCCCGTGACACCTACTCCTAGCCCTCGGCCATCCCCTACCACTACCACTAGTCCTAGGCCTAACATGAGCTCTAACCCTAACACTGCCCATGGGCCTCTGCCAACCACTCGCCCTTCACCTAAGCCTACCCCGAGCACTACGCCTCGCCCTAGGCTTACGCCTAACACTACCTCTGGTCCTACTCCTACCCCTGGCCCTACAGCTCCCCCTACCCATAGGCCCACCCCCATCCCTACCTTTAGCCACAGCTCCCACTCCTGGCCCTAGGCCTACTCGAGGGTTTACCTCGACACCCACCCCTTGCCCTATGCCTACCCCAGCGCTACGCCTACTACTCCCAATAGCCGTAGCTCGGGCTCTAGACCAACGCGCATGGCTCCCTCTAGTCCGAGGCCTAGAACTTGCCCGTCGCTGACCAGTACACCTTGCCCTTATTTGGGTTAGGGTTAGGGTTATGGTTAGGGTTAGGGTTTGTGTTAGGTTTAGGGTTAGGGTTAGGGTTAGGGTTAGGTTTAGGGTTACGGTTGGTGTTAGGGTTAGGGTTAAGTTAGGGTTAGGGTTAGGGTTAGGGTTAGGGTTAGGGTTCGGGTTAGGGTTGGTGTTAGGGTTAGGGTTAGGGTTAGTGTTAGGGTTACGGTTAGAGTTAGGGTTAGGGTTAGAATTAGGGTTAGGGTTACGGTTAGGGTTAGGGTTGGTGTTAGGGTTAGGGTTAGGTTAGGGTTAGGGTTGGGGTTAGGTTTAGAGTTGGGGTTGGTGTTAGGTTTAGGGTTAAATTTAGGGTTAGTGTTAGGGTTAGAGTTAGGGTTAGGGTTAGAATTAGGGTTAGGGTTAGGGTTAGGGTTAGGGTTGGTGTTAGGGTTAGGGTTAGGTTACGGTTAGGGTTAGGGTTAGGGTTACGGTTAGGGTTGGTGTTAGGGTTCGGGTTAGGATTAGGGTTTAGGGTTAGAGTTAGGGTTAGGGTTGGTGTTAGGTTTAGGGTTAGGGTTAGGGTTTGTGTTAGGGTTAAGGGTTAGGGTTAGGGTTAGTGTTAGGGTTAGGGTTAGGGTTAGGTTTAGGGTTTGGGTTAGGGTTAGGTTACCCCGAGCACTACCTCTCACCCTAGCCCTACGCCTAGCACTACCTCTGGTCCTACCCCTACCCCTGGCCCTACAGCTGTCCCTACCCATAGGCCCGCCCCCATCGCTACCCCTATCCACAGCTCCCACTCCTGGTCCTATTCCTACTCCGAGGTTTACATCGAAACCCACCCCTTGCCGTTTGCCTACCCCAGCGCTACGCCTACCGCTCCCACTAGCCCTACCTCGGGCGCTAGACCAATGCCCAGTGCTCATTCTAGTCCGAGGCCTAGCACTTGCCCATCGCCGACCAGTACACCTTACCCTACCGTTAGTCAGAGCACTAACCCTTGTCCTACGAAATCACCCTGGACCCACCCTTAGCCACACCCTAATCCAGCCCTACATCAGTTCCGAGTCCTAGGACTACCCGGAGCCCTCCCGTGATACCTACCTTTAGCCCTCGGCCATCCCCTACCACTACCACTAGTCCTAGGCCTAACATGAGCCCTAACCCTAACCCTGCCCATGGGCCTCTGCCAAACACTAGCCCTTCACCTAACCCTACCCCGAGCAATACGCCTCGCCCTAGGCTTACGCCTAACACTACCTCTGGTCCTACTCCTACCACGGGACCTACAGCTCCCCCTACCCATAGGCCCACCTCCATCCCTACCCCTAGCCACAGCTCCCACTCTTGGCCCTAGGCCTACTCCGAGGTTTAACTCGACACCCACCCCTTGCCCTATGCCTACCCCAGCGCTACGCCTACTACTCCCACTAGCCCTAGCTCGGGCTCTAGACCAACGCGCATGGCTCCTTCTAGTCCGAGGCCTAGAACTTGCCCGTCGATGACCAGTACACCTTGCCCTTATTTGGGTTAGGGTTAGGGTTAGGGTTAGGGTTAGGGTTAGGGTTGGTGTTAGGGTTAGGGTTAGGGTAGGGTTAGGGTTAGGGTTAGGGTTAGGGTTAGGGTTGGTGTTAGGGTTAGGGTTAGGGTTAGTGTTACGGTTAAGGTTAAAGTTAGGGTAAGGGTTAGAATTAGGTTTAGGGTTAGGGTTAGGATTAGGGTTGGTGTTAGGGTTAGGTTAGGTTAGGGTTAGGGTTAGGGTTAGGGTTAGGGTTAGGGTTGAGGTTGGTGTTAGGGTTAGGGTTAGGGTTAGGGTTATGGTTAGGGTTAGGGTTAGAATTAGGGTTAGGCTTAGGGTTAGGGTTAGGGTTAGGCTTAGGTTAGGGTTAGGGTTAGGGTTAGGGTTAGGATTAGGGTTTGTGTTAGGTTTAGGGTTAGGGTTAGGGTTAGGGTTAGGTTTAGGGTTAGGGTTGGTGTTAGGGTTAGGGTTAGGTTAGGGTTAGGGTTAGGGTTAGGGTTAGGGTTGGTGTTAGGGTTAGGGTTAGGGTTAGTGTTAGGGTTAGGGTTATAGTTAGGGTTAGGGTTAGAATTAGGGTTAGGGTTACGGTTAGGGTTAGGGTTGGTGTTAGGGTTAGGGTTAGGTTAGGGTTAGGGTTAGGGTTAGGTTTAGGGTTAGGGTTGGTGTTAGGATTAGGGTTAAAGTTAGGGTTAGGGTTAGGGTTAGAGTTAGGGTTAGGGTTAGAATTAGGGTTAGGGTTAGGGTTAGGGTTAGGGTTGGTGTTAGGGTTAGGGTTAGGGTTAGGGTTAGGGTTAGGGTTAGAGTTAGGGTTAGGGTTAGGGTTAGAGTTAGAGTTAGGGTTAGGGTTAGGGTTAGAATTAGGGTTAGGGTTACGGTTAGGGTTAGAGTGGTGTTAGGGTTAGGGTTAGGTTAGGGTTAGGGTTAGGGTTAGGGTTAGGGTTAGGCTTAGGGTTAGGGTTAGGGTTGGTGTTAGGGTTAGGGTTAGGGTTAGGGTTAGGGTTGGTGTTAGGTTTAGGGTTAGGGTTAGGGTTAGGGTTAGGGGTTAGGTTAGGGTTAGTGTTAGGGTTAGGGTTAGGGTTGGTGTTAGGGTTAGGGTTAGGTTAGGGTTAGGGTTAGGGTTAGGGTTAGGGTTAGGGGTTAGGTTTAGGGTTAGGGTTGAGGTTGTTGTTAAGGTTAGGGTTAGGGTTAGGGTTAGGGTTAGTATTAGGGGTTAGGCTTAGGGTTAGGGTTAGGGATGATGTTAGGGTTAGGGTTAGGGTTAGGGTTAGGGTTGGTGTTAGGTTTAGGTTTAGGGTTAGGGTTAGTGTTAGGGTTAGGGGTTAGGTTAGGGTTAGTGTTAGGGTTAGGGTTAGGGTTAGGGTTAGGGTTGAGGTTGGTGTTAGGGTTAGGGTTAGGGTTAGGGTTAAGGTTAGGGTTAGGTTAGGGTTAGGGTTAGGGTTAGGGTTATGGGTTAGGGTTAGGGTTAGGGTTGAGGTTGGTGTTAGGGTTAGGGTTAGGGTTAGGGTTAGGGTTAGGGTTGGTGTTAGGTCTAGGGTTAGGGTTAGTGTTAGGGTTAGGGTTAGGGGTTAGGTTAGGGTTAGTGTTAGGGTTAGGGTTAGGGTTGCTGTTAGGGTTAGGGTTAGGTTAGGGTTAGGGTTAGGGTTAGGGTTAGGTTTAGGTGTTAGGTTTAGGGTTAGGGTTGAGGTTGGTGTTAAGGTTAGGGTTAGGGTTAGGGTTAGGGTTAGTATTAGGTGTTAGGCTTAGGGTTAGGGTTAGGGATGGTGTTAGGGTTAGGGTTAAGGTTAGGGTTGGTGTTAGGTTTAGGGTTAGGGTTAGGGTTAGTGTTAGTGTTAGGGGTTAGGTTAGGGTTAGTGTTAGGGTTAGGGTTAGGGTTAGGGTTAGGGTTGAGGTTGGTGTTAGTGTTAGGGTTAGGGTTAGGGTTAGGGTTAGGGTTAGGTTAGGGTTAAGGTTAGGGTTAAAGTTATGGGTTAGGGTTAGGGTTACGGTTGAGGTTGGTGTTAGGGTTAGGGTTAGGGTTAGGGTTAGGGTTAGGTTTAGAGTTAGGGTTAGGGTTAGAATTAGGGTTAGGGTTAGGGTTAGGTTAGGGTTGGTGTTAAGGTTAGGGTTAGGGTTAGGGTTAGGGTTGGTGTTAGGTTTAGGGTTGGTGTTAGGGTTAGGGTTAGGGTTAGGGTTAGGGTTTAGGGTTAGAGTTAGTGTTAGGGTTGGTGTTTGGTTTAGGGTTAGGGTTAGGGTTAGTGTTAGGGTTAAGGGTTAGTGTTAGGGTTAGTGTTAGGGTTAGGGTTAGGGTTAGGTTTAGGGTTAGGGTTATGGTTAGGTTACCCTGAGCACTACCTCTCGCCCTAGGCCTACGCCTAGCACTACCTCTGGTCCTACCCCTACCCCTGGCCCGACAGCTCCCCCTACCCATAGGCCCACCCCCATCGCTACCCCTAGCCACAGCTCCCACTCCTGGTCCTAGGCCTACTTTGAGGTTTACACCGACACCCATCCCTTGCCGTTTGCCTACCCCAGCGCTACGCCTACCGCTCCCACTAGCCCTACCTCTAGCCCTAGACGAACGCCCAGTGCTCACTCTAGTCCGAGGCCTAGCACTTGCCCGTCGCCGACCAGTACACCTTGACCTACCGTTAGTCAGAGCACTAACCCTTGTCCTACGAAATCATCCTGGACCCACCGTTAGCCACACCCTAATCCAGCCCTACATCCGTTCTGAGTCCTAGGACTACACGGAGCCCTCCCGTGACACCTACTCCTAGCCCTCGGCCATCCCCTACCACTACCACTAGTCCTAGGCCTAACATGAGCTCTAACCCTAACACTGCCCATGGGCCTCTGCCAACCACTCGCCCTTCACCTAAGCCTACCCCGAGCACTACGCCTCGCCCTAGGCTTACGCCTAACACTACCTCTGGTCCTACTCCTACCCCTGGCCCTACAGCTCCCCCTACCCATAGGCCCACCCCCATCCCTACCTTTAGCCACAGCTCCCACTCCTGGCCCTAGGCCTACTCGAGGGTTTACCTCGACACCCACCCCTTGCCCTATGCCTACCCCAGCGCTACGCCTACTACTCCCAATAGCCATAGCTCGGGCTCTAGACCAACGCGCATGGCTCCCTCTAGTCCGAGGCCTAGAACTTGCCCGTCGCTGACCAGTACACCTTGCCCTTATTTGGGTTAGGGTTAGGGTTATGGTTAGGGTTAGGGTTTGTGTTAGGTTTAGGGTTAGGGTTAGGGTTAGGGTTAGGTTTAGGGTTACGGTTGGTGTTAGGGTTAGGGTTAAGTTAGGGTTAGGGTTAGGGTTAGGGTTAGGGTTAGGGTTCGGGTTAGGGTTGGTGTTAGGGTTAGGGTTAGGGTTAGTGTTAGGGTTACG